>NC_080764.1:7521555-7831240 GCF_020826845.1 Diceros bicornis minor
CAACAGACCAGTGTGAGTGTTCGTGGTTGGGGGAGGCTTTCCTCCACACCGTGATTCAGGAGCTTCCGTTCCCATCTCTTGGCTCCACTCCCCACTAAGGCTTTGTCATCGTTGCCTGCCTCCGTCAGTGGAAAGGGAGAGGGTAGAGGAAGAGTATTTACTTCTTAACCACATTGGCTCGGAAGGGACATACAGTGCTTCTCCTCGTACTCCACTGGCCATAACTGTTCCTATGCCTCACCAGAGGCAAGGACAACTTGGAAACAGAGTCCCTGGTTGGACAGCCCCTTCCTGGCAACACCTCTATGCTATTGAGGGGAGGAGCACGACTTTTGGTAAGTAGCTTTGTCTCCTCCAAACATCTCTTGGTGTCACTTTCAAAAATGGCCCTCTACATAGAACTGAAAATGAAAAGATAGCAAAATTTGTGGGATGCAGGTAAGGTGGAGCTGAAAGGGAAATATACAGCATGAAGTGCTTACATCTGAGGAGAGGAAAGTCTCAAATCAGTAATCTAAATTCCTACCTCGAGAAACTAGAAAAAGAAGAACAAAATAAACCCAAAACAAGCAGGAAGGAAATAATAAAGAACAGAAATCAATGAAATTGAAAACAGGAAAACAAAAGAGGAAATCAATGAAACAACTGGTTCTTTGAAAAAAATTGTGAAAGTTTATGAACCTCTAGAAAGACTGACAAGGTAAAAAGAGAGAAAGCACAAATCACCAAGATCAAGAATGAGACAAAGAATATCACTACAGATCCTACAGCCAATAAAAGGATGATAAAGGAATAGTACAACAAACTTTACACCCACAAATCAATCATTTACATGAGATGGATCAATTCCCTGAAAACTACAGACTACCAAAACTCAACGAAGATGAAATACATAATCTGAAAAGTCCTGTAACCACTAAGGAAATTGAGTTCATAACTTTAAATCTCCCATAAGAAAATCTCTAGGTCCAGGTGGGTTCAATAGAGAATTCTACCAAATATTTAATGAAAAATTAACATCACTATTACACAATCTCTTCATGAAAATAGTAGAGGAGAGAATACTTATCGACTCATTTTATGAGGCCAGTATTACCCTGATATCAAAACCAGACAAAGACAGCATGAAAAAAGAAAACTACAGACCAATATTTCTCATGAACTTAGAGGAATTCTCAACAAAATGTTAACAAATCAAATACAGCGATATATAGAAAAGTGATATACCACAGCCAAGTGGGATGCATTCTACGTATGCAAGACTGTCTCAATATTCAAAAATCAATTAATATAACCCACCATATCAACAGACCAAAGAAGAAAAATCATATGATCATATCAATTAATGCAGAAAAAGCATTTGGCAAAATCCAACACCCATTCATAATTAAAAAAAAAAAAAAGCTCTCAGCAAACTGGGACTAGAGGGGAATTTCTTCAACTTGATAAGGAGTATCTACAAAAAGTCTATTGCTAGTAATCTCACAAATTTTGATATGTCGTGTTTTCCTTTTCAGTCAGTTTAAAATACTTTTTATTTCCCTTTTGACTTCTTTTTTGACCCATGAGTTGTTTAGAAGTGTGTTATTTAGTTTCAAAATATTTGGGCATTTTCCAAGATCTTTGTGCTATCAATTTCTAGTTAAATTCCATTGTGGTAAGAAAGCATACTTTGTATGGCTTGAATCCTTTTAAGTGCACTGAGACTTGTTTAATGGCCCAGAATATTGTCTATTTTGGTAAATGTTCTGTGTGAACTTGGGAAGGATGGGTATTATTTGTTGTTGGGTAAAGAGTTTTATAAATGTCAATCAGGTCAAGTTGGTTGATAATGTTATTCAAATATTCTAGACACTTACTGGTTTTCTGTCCACTGGTTCTATTAATTATTGAAAGAAGGGTATTGAAATATTCAGCTATAATTATAAATTTGTCTATTTCTCTTTGCAGATTTATCAGTTTTTGCTTCAAGCATTTTGAAGCTCTGTTATTAGGTGCATAAACATTTAGCATTGTTATGTCCTCTTGATGAATTGACCTCTTTATCATTATTATATACCTTCTTTATCCCTGATAATATCTTGTTCTAAAATCTGCTTGGTCTGATATTAATATGGTTACTCCAGCTTTTTATTTTGATTAGTCATAGCATGGTATATCTTTTTCCATCCTTTTATTTTTAATCTATTTGTGTCTTTATATTTTAAGCATGTTTCTTATAGACAGCATGTAGCTGGGTCTTGCTTTTTTATCCAATCTGACAATCTCTGCCTTTAAATTTGGATATTATACCATTTATATTTAACATGACTGTTGATATGGTTAGATTTAAAGCTATCATCTTGCTATTCATTTTCTATTTGTCCTGTTTTCTGTTTCCCTTTTCCTCTTTTTCTACCTTCTTTTGGGATAATTAAATATTTTATGGTCCTATTATATCTCATTTGTTGGCTTATTAGTTATAACTCTTTTATTATTTTAATGGTTGCATTGGGGTTTATAGTTATACATTTAAGTGATAATATACCACTTCATCTTACAATAGTATGTTTCCACTTCTCTCCTCCCAACTGTTAAAAAACCATGAGTTCTCAGCATTACCTACAATTCCATTCCAATACTACAGGGCTCATTCTAGCTTTCTGCCTTTCCGTATTTCTTCTCTGACAGAGAGAAACTGGGCTCCCATTGTTTCAATCCCTCTGTTTGACACCAATCTCCTGACTTTGTGGGCTGCCATTCACCTTGAATGTGGGGCCTGACGCATATACCCCAACCCGATTAGGGTCTGCCTGCTCCCAACAACCTACCTTGTTTACATCTGCTTAGTGGCTTTTTGATGAAGAAAGGAAGGAAAAAGCCAATAAGTATTTTATAAAGCAGGAAAGGGAAGAGGAAGAGCTGCAATAGATTGTGAGAGCTTTCTTGCTTTCTAGTATGACCAGATATTTCAGGCTTATCTAATCCTTTCTTTTTGCCCAGACTTGGAATCAAACAAGGAGCCCTAACTCCTTTTAGTGGAAAATGGTGTTTAGAGACGGCAATCTGGGATCTGAGAGCTTTGCTACTGGTTGGTTATTAGTTTCTAGGCACTTTTAGTGGACAGAGCTGGGAAATACTTTCTGCTTTAAAGAGAAAATGCAAAATGAGTTCATGCTTATATTTCCAGCTGAAATTTAAGATGATAGGGTTTTTACTTATCTTCTTTGATTTTATATTTATTTCTTTTTTCTCTCATGCTGAAAATCTTGGTTCCTAAAAACATTAACATAATTACTTATTTGTCTTATTTATATATATAATTATATGTAATATGTATTGTATAATATATATTAGGATGTAGTATATTTAATTTATATTATATATTTCAGAAAAGTACCAATATTATTGCTAACAATATGATTAGTGAAAACAGTTTAAGATTTATTTGCTCTTTTCTTTTCATCTTAGAGTGTCTCATTTGGGATGTACTAAATTATTACTCCTGAAATAGTTCCTACCTGAATGGTTGAGCCACCAACTTTATATGCCATGCATCGTTTAAACAATGGGGACACCTTCTGAGAAATGTGTCATTAGGCAATTTTGTCATTGTGTGAACATCACAGAATGTACTTACACAAACCTAGGTGGTAAAGCCTACCACACACCTAGGCTCTATGGTACTAATTACAGGACCACTGTCGTATATGCAGTCCATCGTTGGCCAAAACGTCATTATGCGGTGCGTGACTGTACACAGTTACATCTATTTGTTTCATTTTGTTTTTGTTTTTTAGAAGATTTTTTTCGTTTCAATTTAATTTTGGTTTATAGTTAAATAAAGCACTTACATGGTTCCAAAGTCAAAACTGCAGAACAAGGTGTATTTAGAGAAGTCTCGTTGCATCCCCAGCCTCTCCATCCTGTTCCCTCTCTGCAACTTTGTACTATCCTAGTTTTTATGTTTTCCTTTTTTTGTTTAATATAAACAATACCTTCATATACCTGGACCATCTCCCCTTCCTAGTGAAATGGTAGCATACTGTACGCATTTTTCTTTTCTGGTCTCTTAACATTGATGCTGCACCTGTTTTATGACTTTATAAGGTGGCAAAGGACACTGATTCATTGTTAAGATATCGAGCCTGGTGAATAGGTTTATATTCTTCAATTTTCTAAGTATTTTGAACTCCCCTTGTACACACAGAATGGTTATCATTGGTCATTTACTGAGTACATGCCATGACCTAGCATTGTACTGAGCATTTTATACGCTGTGTTAGTTATCTATTGCTGTGTAACAAGTTACCCCACATCTTAGCTTAAAGCACCAGACATTAATATTTCACAGTTTCTGTGGGTCAGAAGTCCGGCCACAGCTTAGCTGGCTCTTCTGGCTGTGGGTGTCTCATGAGGCTGCAATCGAGGTGTCACCAGGGCTGCGGTCATTCCAAGGCTTGGCTGGGGAAGGAGCATGTCCAAGCTCATTCACCTGGTTGTTGGCAGGATTCAGTTCCTGGCGGACTCTTGGCTGGAGGCTGCCCTCGATTCCTTGTCACGTGGGCCTTTCCATAGGGCAGCTCACAGTATAGTATCAGAGTAAGCAGGTGAGCAGGAGAGGGAGGGGGCGAGAAGACGGGGAGGGGGAGGGTCAGTAAGTCACCTTCTATCACAGCCTAATCTCAGAAGTAGCAGCCTACCAGTTCTGCCATATTCTGTTGGATAGAAGTAGGCAGTGAAGCCAGCCCATGCACAAGGGAAGAAATGACACAGGGGTGTGAACAGCAGGAGGCGGGGATCAGTTAGTTTAAGGAGGTGCCAATTACACATACTTTACCTTGTTTAACAATCACAACAGCCTCATGAGGGAGGTATTACTATCCCCACTTTACAGATGAGAAAAATGAAGCCTGGAGAGAGTAGGCAATTTACACAGGGCCCCAGAGCCAGGAGGTGCCCGAGCTGGGATTCAACTCAGCAGCCTGGCTCCGGGAAAGTATCAGTACTGATTGTACGGATGCTCTCAGCATTGGTTCTGCGGTGTGCACAAGCCACTTGAATAAAAGTGTCTCGGATTTTCCCCCACTCAGATGATATATCTCAAGATACCTGACTCAGCTTAGTTCCCACTCAAGTCCCTATTTTTCTGTGACTTATGTTCAGTTCTGGATTTCCATCATGAGGTGTCGGTCCCCAACATCGTTGTCAAGGATGTAGGGAATTGCAGCTGGATGGCATTTTCTGGAGCTCTAATGTCTGAGTTAATCCAAAAAGACAAAACTTTGCCCTTCCAGTGTGTGGACCCTGCAGAGATGCATGGTGTTTAATACTTTTCAGGCATTTACATTAAATTCTCAATGCATTTGTAGTTATTTTTTTTTTCATCTAGTACAGCTTTCGTGAAGGTCTATTATGTACCAGATATTGTTCAGGAAGTGAACAAAAGAGAATATTCTCAGCACTTTCTAGTAGGGGGAGACAGACAATCAATCAAATGTATAGGATGAGACTTTGTGACAGCTGCTATGGAGGAAATACAAGGAGGGGGTGGGGCATCCAGGTGGGGAGTGGAGAAGTTGCAATTTTCAATAGAAGGAGCAGGGAAGGTTCACAGAGAAGGCACCGACGTAAAGGAGGGGGGAGCAAACCGTGCAGATATAGGCAGGGGTAGGGGGAAAGCATTCGGGAAATAGAGAACAGCAGTGCAAAGGCCCTGAAGCAGGGATGTTTGGCATGTTCCAACCCACTGAGGAGGGCGGTGTGGGGGAGGAAAGTACGAGGCAGAGAGCATGGAGAGGAGGAGGACGGGGGCTTGGAGAGGCAGTGGGAGTCAGGGCACGTGGGGCCTGCTGGGCCGCCAGGGGACTTTGGCTTCCATGCTGCGTGACGAGGGAGCCACTAATGGGTTCTGAGCAGAGCCCTGGCCTCTGACTTACATTTTCAGGGCTCATCCTGGCTGCTCTGTGGGGAATTGACTAGAAGTTGGGGCAGGCAGGCTGGGGGAGATAGAGCAGAGACCTGCTAAGGGTTATTACAATGAACTGGGGAGAGGAAATGGCAGTGAAGACCTGAGTGGTGAGAAGCGGCTTAGTCTGAGTGTATTTGAAGGTCAATCCAACGGGATTTGCGGAGGGTTGGGTGGGGACTGTGAGAGAAACAGAAGGGCAAAGGCCACCACCAATGACACGACAGGAAGGAGCCTTGTCCTCCACAGACGTCGGGGGGTGGTGGGAGGAGCAGGTTGGTGAGGGAGGGCCAGACAACGGACGTGGCTGTGGAAGGTCTGAGGAGCCCACTGGCCCCCGAGTGGAGATTTGCAGTTGGACACTGGACAGTTGAGTCTCAAGTCAGGGGCGAAGTCCTGTCCAGAGGTCCAAGGCTGAGGCTCCAAGCCCTCTAGTGGGATTTAAAGCCTCGAGACTAGGTGAGATCGTCGCAGGAGTGATTGTGGACAGGGACGAGAAGATTTGAGGACGGCTTGGGACTTGCCCCCATTTAGAGGTTGGGACGCTGAGAAACCAGCAAAGGATGCTGAGAAGGAGCAGCCGGCGAGAGAAGAGAAACCAGGCGGGCAGGTCCTGTCACCCAGATCTTGGGAGGGCATCCTGTGTTAACGTAGCTGACGGGGTGCGGCCTGGGACAGGGCTGCTGGATTACAACACGAAAGTCATTGGACCTTGACAGGAGCATTTCAGAGAGAGGAGGAGAGGAGAACTGGTCGGAGTGGCTTCTGGAGAGAATGGAGGAGGGGAGGTGACAGCCAATACAGACTTTCTTTCAAAGAGTTCTGCTAGAAGGAGGGTCAGAGAAAGGGCACGATTCTTGGAAAGTGATGCTGGGCCAAGAGAGGCTTTTGTGGGGGGTTTTTGTTGTTATTTTTTAAGAAGGGAGATATTATAGTGTATTTGCACTTTTGTACACTGATGGAAATGATCCAGTAGTGGAGGGGAAATGATGCAGGAGCGGGGGGATTGCTGAAGCAGCAAGCTTGAGTTGGCGAGAAGGGAGGGGATGTGGCCCCAGTGGAGGTCCTGGGTGGGCACAGGCGCCATAGAACAGAATCGTGTTGAGTTCCTGCCACGTGCTGGGCGCTGCTGTAGGGCTGGGGACTCAGCAGTGAATAAACGAATACTCCCTGCTCTCGTGGGGTTTCCATTACAGGATGGGGAGACAGACAAAAAACGAGGTAAATAAAGATAAAAAAAGATACCGCACTAAGTGCCAAGGAGGGATACAAGGCAGGGAGGGAGATGCCGAGTCTGGGGAGGGGTGCCATTTTAGATGGGTGGCCAGGAAAGGCCTCCTGAGGAGGGTAACATTTTAGTGAAGCCAGGAAACGTGACAGGAGGGACTCTCCTGGATATGGGGGCAGGGCGGGGCTCAAGGCAGAGGGAGCAGCAAGTGTGGGGGCTCAGATGGGAGCGCGTTTGGCTGGAGAACCAGCAGGGAGGCCGGTGTGGTGAGTGGGTGAGCTGGGAGAGAAGGGGAGGGGACTGGACAGAGGGTAACAGAATGGGGCAGTAGTGGGTCCTAGAAAACCTGGGGGCACTCAAGAACGTTGGTTTTGACCCCGAGGACAAGAAGCCATGGGAAGGGTTTGCAGGGCGATGTGACCCGGCTTATGCTGAACTCCATCCCTCTGGCTGCAGTGCTGAGCACAGACTGGGGAAGGACACAGGGGCGGAGACAGAGAGCCTTCAAGGAGCCTCCCCCCATGATACAGCGGGGAGGCAGGAGCTCCAAGTGGGCCTGTGGCGGCAGAAGTGACTCGAAGGGGCTGTATTCTGGTGATATTTTGCAGGTAGAGGCGGCTGGGCATGTGAGAGAAAGAGAGGAAGCAGGATGACTGCAAGGCTTAGTCTGAACAAACGGAAGAACGGAGCCGAGGGATCCTCAGGGAGCTCTTTGCTGTTGGGCTCTCCTTTTCCTCAGCAAAATAGAAGCCAGCTTGGGGAAGGAGAGAGGGGTTGTGGGACTATTCACCGAGGAACAAGGAGGGGAGGGGGCAGGGACTGGACCGGGTGGCAGGGGGCTGCAGGAAGGTGGTGGGAGGGCCCATTGAGGGAGCAGTTTTGATGGTGAATGAGCCCGATCAATGGTGTTGCGTGTTTGTCTCCAGCCACATTCAGGAGTGTAGGCGTGTGCAAGGGTGGGCGGAGGGTGGGATCCAACCAGAGTTGGTGTTTTCCCAGGCAAGTAGGGAGAATGCAGAGGGGGTCCAGGTGTCAGAGCCATTGTGCCGCTGAGTGAGGATGGGTGAGGGTGAGCTGGGACCACTGCTCGTAGGCCGTCAGGTGATCACAGGTTGTTGGAAGCAGGAATCTAGAAGCAGGGAGTGGATGGTAGGAGGTGGTGACCTGAAGGTGCTGGAAATTGAGGGTCTGAAGGACCTGGGCGCGCTTGCAAGGTCTGGAGTGTGCTCTGGGAACAGGACGTGGAGCTTCAAGGAGGACAAAGGACAAGGGGAGGTGAAGGACTCAGAGGCCGAAAGGCCATTTCCACAGGTACCGGAATCACCAAGAAGTGAGACAGGAGTGGTTGGTGGAGGAGACAGTAGGCCAGAACCTTCAAGGATTGAGCGTAGAATGGCCTAGAGGTCTGATGACTGTAGCAAGGAGAGGTAACAGGTAGGAAGATCTGACAAGAGGTTCAGGGGTCAGCTTCGTGGAGAAGAGGGAGGAGAATATTCCGGAAGCAGCATGGAGGAGCAAGGATGGCACAGACCCCATCTCCAGGCCCACTAGCACCAGGACTAGGAGGAAACACAGCCCCCCTGGAGTGGAACACTGATGGAATACTCTGCAAAACTAGCATTTACTCCCAGCAGTCAGTCACCGGCTGCCCTCCTCCCCACCTGGCCTGGCGTCCTGCAGGGAGACCCAGGCCCAGGGCCAGCAGCCAAGCCTGAGGAGGCATCACGCAGCCACACCGTCCTGGGGAGGTCTCCCCCACCTATGGACCAGCTTGGGGGATGATGGCTGTTCTTCCCTGGTTTCTGTGATGCTTCGTTGTACACGTCAACTAGGCTGGGCACAGGTGCCCTGACATTTGATCAAGCATTACTCTGGGTGTCTCTGTGAGGGTTTTTCTGGATGAGATTGACATCTGCATCAGCAGACTGAGTAAGGTGGATTGCCCTCCCTGATGTGGGTGGGCCTCATCCAGTCCACTGAAGGCCTGCATAGAAGAAACAGGTGGAGAGGGGAGCGTTTGCCCCTCTGCCTGTCTACCAGTTAGGACGTTGGTTTTCTCCTGCCTTCGGACTCAGACTAGGGCTGGAACTTACACCATCGGCTCTCCTGGGTCTCCAGCTTGCTGACTGCAGATCTTGGGACTTCTCAGCCTCCACAGTCACATGAGTCAATTCCTTATAATACATCTTGATATATATACATCTCCTCTTGGTTCTGTTTCCCTGGGGAACCCAGACTAATACAGTCTCCATGACTCTTCTAGCAATAAAGACTGTTTGAGAAATGGCCAGTGGAGACAGACGAGACAGGGAGGCCTGGTGCCCCAATCCCAAGCCATGCCAGGGCTACCTTGGCAGAATTGGGGCTCGAGGTAATGGGGTAGAGTGGCTGTGGTTTCCCTGCAGCGGTTTTGGGGCAAGTCCAGCCGACCAAGGCTCCTAGTCCAGGAGGGCCCTGCAGAGACTGCCCAGCCCTGGGCAGCAAGGGGTGCACTGAGGGGAAGACGGTGCACCTTCACCTGATCAGGGGGCACAGCCTCTCCACCTTTAGAATTCCCTCTGCTGCTGTGTGAAGAGCAGAATGGAGGTACATATAATGTTTTGTGACACAGAAAAATAAGGATATAACGAGGGTTTGTTTTTTTAAGTCTTATTTTGGCTTTTAAGGTTGATTCCCAATTTCTTGGGATTTGATCATTGATTTGGAAACCGTGGAATCCTTTTCTGGGCTGTTTTGATCCACAACTTCATTCTTTCACTGCTCTTGGGCACTTCCTAATGTTAGTGGAAACATCAGGAAACGAAACGGAAACAAGAATTTTACTTTCGAGGGAAAGGGCACGGAACAGGAGGAGGCTCGAGTGACAGCTGACATCTGCGCCTCTGTGGATCACCCTTTGTCATCCCCGGCCTGCTGACAGGGACCCGGAGCTGATCGCCTCTTCTCCGCAACCAGCCTCTTAGCAAGCCTGGCTCGGGGGTCATTGGAAACCTGATGGGGCCCTGGAAACCCCACTCCTCAGTGTTCACCCAAGAGAAATGAAAACCTACGTTTACACGAAAACCCGGATGTGAATGTTTGCAGCAGCTTTGTTCATAACCACCAAAATCTAGGTGCAGCCCGCACCCTTCACCTGAAGGGACAGCAAACCATGGCTGTGCACACAGTGGGGCGCATTCCGCCGTCGGTGGGAATCACATCCGATACGAGGGCATCCACGCAACAGCACGGTGAGCCTCGAACGTATTATGCCAAGGGAAGGATCCAGACTTGAGAGGCCGCCTGCCGCAATCCCACTTCAGTGACGCTCTGGAAAAGGCAAAAGGAGGACAGACCAGTGGTTGCCAGGGGCTGAGGGCAGGGCTGGCCACAAAGTGGCAGCAAGAGGGAATTTGTAGGGTGATGGAATGTTCTTTATATGGACTGTGGGAGTGGTTACACGACTCTATGCATTTGTGAAAACCCAGAGAACTGTACACCGGAAAGAGTGGATTTTACTGTATGTAAATTTAAAAATAAATTTTTTTTTGCAGGGAAAGATTCGCCCTGAGCTAATATCTGTTGCCGATCTTCCTTTTTTTTTTCCCCCCTAAAGCCCCAGCGCATGGTTGTATATCCTCGTTGTAAAATATTAAGTTTTTTAAAGTTTAATAAAGAAAAAACCCTCGTTATTTCCAAATAAAGAAAGAAGAAAGTTGTGATACATCCAAATTTAGGGATTTTAAAACAATTTCATCATTTTGGAGTCTTTCATCAGGGACGGGAAGGAATCAGTAGTGAATGAGCACCTCACTAAGATCTTACGAGTAGCCAGGCACATGCTGGCACCACATGTGTGTCTTCTCATCTAATTCTAAGAAATTCGGGGGGAGCAGGATTATTATCCCCACTTTACAGATGAATCAACTGAGGCTCAGAGAAGTGAATTACGTCCAAGTCAAAAGGAAGATGATGGAGCAGGGATCTGAACCTGGGTCTGCAAAGTCCAAAGGGTATCATGAGATAACGGGTAAATGCTCTTTTCTATTTCCCAGACTTTTCGTAAGGCTATGTGGCTTTACAATAAAAGGTTACTTTATTTCCCTCCTATAACTCTCTGTTGTAAAGGGTTGCTCCCGTCGTGGCTCGGAGGTGTTTACAATCTCTGGCCTGCCTCCCCTTGAGGAGAGGCACCAGTCTTGCTCATGATCCTTGTTTGGTTTCTTTATTCAGTGTGTTCGTTTGCTGAGGCTGCCATAACGAAGTACCACTAACTAGGCGGCTTAAAGCAACAGACATTTGTTCTCTCACAGTTCTAGAAGTTAGCAGTCCAAAATCAAGGTGCCAGCAGGGTCGTGCTCCTGCTGAAGGTTCTGGAGAAGAATCTTACCTTCCCTCTTCCAGCTTCTGGTGGCCCCAGGTGTTCCTTGGCTTGTAACTACATCACTCCTGTCTCTGCCTCTGTCTTCACATGCCTTCCTCCTCTGTGTCCCTGTATGTCCCCTCCTCTTCTTTTTTTTTTTTGTGACGAAGATTAGCCCTAAGCTAACATCTGTTGCCAATCCTCCTCTTTTTTGCTGAGGAAGATTGGCCCTGGGCTAACATCCATGCCCATTTTCCTCTACTTTATATGGGACACGGCCACAGCATGGCTTGATGAGTGGTGTGTAGGGCCGCACCCGGGATCTGAATCTGCGAACCCCGGGCCGCCGAAGCAGAGCGCTCGAACTTAACTGCTACAGCACTGGGCCGGCCCCACTCTCCTCTTCTTATAAGGACACCAGCCATTGGATTTAGGGCCCACCCTAAATCCAAGATGATTTCATCTCGAGATGAAAGGAACTAATTATATCTGCAAAAACCCTGTTTCCAAATAAGGTCACATTCACAGGAAAAGGGGGTTAGTCCTCGAACACGTCTTTTTGGGAACACAATTCAACCCATTTCGGTAAGACTTGCTTGGAGAGGGCAGAGGCAAGCTGGAGCCTTGGTGCTCGGGGTGGGGGTGGGGGGCGGGCGGGGCCTGCAGCCTTTGCTGTCCTCTGCAGTCACCCCCAGACCTCAGGCAGGCTGCCCTGCGCTCTCCCTTGCCCTCTCTCCTCTGTCGGGCCTGGGGGAGGGGGTTGGAGGAGGTTATCGGGAGTTGCCACTTAGCAGCAGAGTCACAAACTCACCAATCCTCATGAACCCCATTGCTTCTCCCTCCTTCCGTCTCCCAGCGATGTCCCCAGTGGCCTCTGACTGGAGAAATGGGAGGGAGGTGATTATGGATCTAGAAAAGCGCCTGACAAAAATATATCCTTTTATGAGTAGAGCAGTTCTGCCAGTTTTTTCCTGCCCAGCATCCTCCCCCACGGCCCACCACCCACCCCTGGGGACAGTCCCCTCGGTGGGGGGCTCCTGTCCCCCTGAGGTCATTTAGTCTGGCAGGGCTGTCCCCACCCCCAGCTCCTCCCTCTGGCTTCTTTCAACTCCCTGCCGTCTGCCTCCCACCCTATGGCCAGCCTCTCTCCTTCCCCACTGCAGGTGGTGAGCAGATCTTTGCTCTTCTGCAGCCCTGCCCGGCCCTCCCTCCTGATTTAGCTGACAGTGGCCTGCCCACCAGGGGAAGCAGGATGCATTCAGGTACAAATGGCCCTATTGCAGTAAGAGAAACTAGCCCAGATTCCCCAGCTGTGGCTCTAGGCTTTATGTGTTTGCAGAGTCAGAAGAGGGCGGCAGGTTGCAGGTGAGCTTGAGGGCGTAGACACCTTTAGGGGAGAGAGACTACTGTGGGAGGGAGGGGGCGATGAGCTCTTCCCTTATGGATCTTTGGTTATTGCACTTTCTGAGCTCTGATTTCGCTCTGCCCGCAGCAACCCTCACTGGGCCCTTGGTTTCTGCCTCCTTCCTCACCCTTGGAATTTCAGGGCTTCCATCATGAGCCCTGGTCCAGGGTCCACCCCCACCACCCACAGCCCTGCCTGCCAGGGCCCCTGGCTCCCTGGCCTTGACACCTGCAGGTCCCCTCTCCGGTGCCCCTGGCCTTTCCTGTCGCTTGACCACCCTGTGGCCCTCCCCCACAGTGACTCATGAACTTGGCACAGCTTCTCAGATCCCAGTTCCCTTCTCTGAAAATATAGAGAGCTGCCACCCCACAGAGTTTTATGCTCAAGGGAGAAAATGGTTGAAAAAATGCTCTGTAAAACTAGATTTGCTACCAAACGAGAAAGCTCATTACCGAAGACGTGGGATGCAGAACATTTAACCAGCATTCAATCAATCTCCTTTACTGTCAGGAAGGCTGAGCGTAGGGGCCCTGGAATCCAGGATGTCAGGACTGATGCCGTCTTATTCCCTGCCACCCCAACGCCCTCGCCTCCTACCCCGCCCTTCCTGTCTGACCTCCAGGGGGCACCAGATCTCCACCCAGCGCCTCTCCTGACCCTCTGCCAAGAGCACTCAGCTGACCCTCCATCCCTCACCAAGGCTCTGGCAAAGCAGAGAGAGCCAGGGGCCATGGGGGCCAGGGGTGGGGGTGGGGATAAAGGGGCTGGCAGAGAGCAAGGCATCCACGGATGTCAGGTTTGGGGCCCCACTGATATATTGTCAGGGTGCAACACATACAGTCCTGCAAGAATCAGAACATCCTAAATTGCCACGTTTTTGGAAAATGGATGAAAAGCTCATCAAATAGACATTTGATTCCAGGATGAAAAGGAGCCGGGTCCTGTACGATCAAGTTGGAGGCAAAGTGCGGGCTGGAGTTCTTGACAGCTGGAGGAGGAGTCTTCCGTCATCCATCAAGCTGGAAAGGGAAAATGAAATGAGGCCTCTCTGTCTCTCCTTCTCCGAGCCCGGATGCTGGTGTAGTATGGGCCGGCTGGCCAGAGCACCCACGGTGTGCAGGGGCAGGCTCGGGCCAGGGCCATGGGGATTCTGGGGGGCCAGTTTGCTGGTAAACCAGAGCCCAGTTTGGAGTTTGGGTCAGAATCCTGATTCAGAAACACCACCCCTTCTCCATGCCTGGGGAGATAGATGAACTCCCCAAACCAGGATCCTGGGGCCCCCCAGCAGAGCCCTAAACAGCAGTATTCCCCAGCCAGCAGCTGGCGGCCTCACCAGGGAGAAGGGCCCCATACCCATCCGTGGCCTCTTACGCTCACAGGCACTTTTCTGCTTCTTATGACAGTTCCTCTCCCATCAGCCTTTCAAGAAGGCTCATGACTGGCCCAAGGCCCCACAGGGGCCTTGGCAGGGTCAGGCCTTGGACCCAGATCTCCTGCTTCCAAGTCTAGACTCAGGTTCCTGTGAGGCAGAGGCCACCCCTGCCTGGAAGGGCTGGGTCTTCTGAGTGAGATCAAAAACTAGCAGGAGTTTGGCTGCTGCATCCTCTTTGGGGCACTTTCCCTGGAACAGCCAGAAAGTGGCTTGGCTCCGCCTGCCTGCATGTGCCTGCTAAGTCAGTGCCATTCAGTAAAAGCAAATTCTTTTTTTTTTTTTTTTGCTACTGCATTGCAATAAGTGGTTGCAACGTGTTCACATGGTCATGGGTTTCGGGAAAGTTTGCAAACGTGAGACATTTTAACCTCAGTTAGTTAAATCTCTTTCCACTCCGATCCCCTTCCTCCCCACCTCTCTTCCAGGTGTTAGGCTGGCCGTGGGCATTTTGGGGAAGTTGATTTGGGAATGCATTTAGTTTGGGATTATGGGATCGTTTATGTGGCTCACAGTTACACCCATGTGCAGTTCAGTTATTGGGCTGTCGTGGGTGTGGATGGCTTCCAAGAATCCTCCCTTCAATGAACGCAGAAGAGTGAACCCTACGAACATGATGGAAAAAGACTGAAATTTCTTGCTGATTTGACATGAAATATTGACGTCAACAAAGATAACACAAAACTCCTAATAGGTCCCCACAGTGAAGGCATGGAAACCACACTGGGTAACCAATGTCCTCCATCCAAGGAGCATTTTAGATCAGCCCCTTCAGGAGAAGACTGGACATGCCCTGAATCTTACTGCTCATCTCTGAAAGAAACGTGGTCCTTCAGAGTTTGTATTCCGTCTGTGGAACATGGCATTCCGGAATCCTTGTCTGGCAGAGGTGATCGGCATGTACAAACTCACAGGGAAGGTGTTTTACAGAGCTGGCTGGTCACTTAATACAAGACGTCCTGTTACTTTGCTCGGTTGCTTGACGTTTGGGGTATTTGTCAGTCTTTTAAAATGTGTAACTTGTGAGTTCTGTTCTCATTAGAAGGGGAAGTTAATATCTGCTGTCACACCTAATTTTGGTTTTATAATTGTAGATTTTTGCAGCGAGAGCCTCCTCAACACTGTGTCAGCCTCAGACCCAACTTCCTCTGCTGAACACAGCCAGTTCCTAGAGAAGAGATGGGCTCAGCCCCGCCACGTCCTCGCTCTGGGATGCTGGCTGACTCGCCTCTGTCAGCCCCGGTTCTTTCCCTGTCGAATGATCGTGTCCCTCCTGGGAGCTGTCAGGCTGAGTGTGTGCAGTGCCTTTAGGCCCCCTGAGTCCTTAGCAGGTGCCGTTCTTGGTCCCCTTCCCACATCTTTTCCTGACGGAAAAGGGTCCCACAAAGATGGTTTCGGTTCCTCCCCCAGGCCAGGCTAAGTGCCAGGGCATTATCCCTGACTAAACTCTGAGCTTCCTCACAGAGCAGGTCCCAGAGCCTTGGAGAGTCTTTTTCTAAGTCAAAATGACCCGTGGACCATCTCAGACAATGATGCAGGGGATTGGGATAAGATAGGGTGGAGGGGACACGGAGCGGGTCTTCCAAAGCAGCCCCGCTCGCTCGGGGCCATCCCGATGGGCTCTTCAGGGAGGGGCAGGGCAGGGCTCGGCCCTGTGGGCAGAAGACATTAGTCAGCATCATGGGTTACCACGAAAGAGGGCCCACGTGGGGGTGGCCCCACGTGCCCAGGGGACGGAAGGACTTCCCGGGGCACCGAGGGTTGTAGCAGGGGGTCAACCTGCAGCTGGTCAGCTGCATCCCCAACTCAGAGGGGACTCTTGGGAGGCGTCTGTCCAGAACAAGGGAGGGGCCACAGTCCTGCTGACCTCTGCCTGACCCCTTCCCTCCCTTCCACACTGCACTGTGTCCCTGGGAGTGACATGGTGATTCTGTGACCTGGGGGTCAGGGATCCCGCCGAGAGGAAGGGAAGGGTCGGGCGGTGTTCTCAGCACCGAGCGCAGGGCCCTGTCCCCGGAGCACCCGTTAGACCCCTGCGGAATTGACTTGAAGGGAGCACTCTGTTCTGGTGCCAGCCATCCTGTCACTTTATAATTCCCCATGGTGGCCACTTCTTTCCTAAGGAGGGCCAAAGTCTATGCTTTCAGATGCTGACATCCATTTTCTACAAATGTGTAATGTGACCAAAGTCACATTATCTATTACTGATTTGATTGGAATTCCCTGTGGGGCCCTTTTCACCTCAGTGTTAAGGGAAAGGGCCTCACGCAGGGACTCCTCTCCTAGTTTCTCACTCATTCATTCATTCATTCCAGAGATCCGTGTGCTTGGCCTGAGCACCTGCAGGGATGGAGCTGTCATCCCCCTGGAGGGGGCGCTGCTGCAGGGGAGCAGGTAAGCGGCTGGGAGGAGAGGAGGCTGCAGAGCTCACAGTCTCACCGGGAGTGCAGACGCCCCAGCGGTGTTACATGGCAGCTCTTGTGAGAGGGTGGAGCTGGGTTCAAACCCCAGCTCTGCCCTCGCTGGCTATGTGGCCTTAGAAAAGTGACTTCCCTTCTCTGAGCCTCAGTTTCCATCTGCAAGATGTGGATACAATAGAACCTGCTAGCAGGGTAGCTGAGGGGATGGAGGGAAGCCCAGCATCTGGCAAAGATGAGTTTCCATCCCATCCTTGCGCCACCCCACCCCTGTACCCCCAGACACTGGTTAGGCCCAGCAGCGGGCAGTTGGACACGGCAGGGTGTTGGTGTCAGAGGAGGCAGGAAGGCTGTGGTGAGGAGTGAGGGGACCCCTGCCTGGGTCCAGGCCCTGGGCCCGGGGACAAGGGCCTCCCACCCACTCTGAAGTCAGCTGCATCTGGCAAGGAGCCCAGCCCCAGTCCCAGCGGCAGCTCAGGGATGGCCGAGCCCTCTGTGCGTCTCATCTCCGGAAGGTGCTGACACAACGATCAGCAGATAGGCGCGCGGAGGAGAGAAAGGAAGAGTAACGGCCAGCAGGCCGCAGGGAAGCCGTGACTCAGGCTCGGGCTCCCCGCCAGGCAGGGCTCTGCTCAGGAATCCTTTCACCCAAGTCAGAGGAAAAAGCCTGAAAAAGCTTCCCTTTGGTTCGCCGAGGGGGTGGAGGAATTTCCCGGCGAGGAGGCTTCTGGGTGAAGGAAATCTTCGGGCCCCTGGCGGCTGCTCGTCTGCTGGGACCGAGTGGAAATACACGGCACGGCTGACTTTTCCTTTTCTTTCCAGACGAAGGACAGACTGTGTCTGTTGTCAGTCAGCTCGTCCCTTGGAGATTTCTGGTCCTAAAAGTGGTCCAGTGCAGGGCATTTTCTACAGAACGAGTTTTTCACTCCAATAAAGGCAGAAGTCTCTTAACTTCCAGATGAGCTGTCTTCCAGAGAAAGTCTTTCCACTCGGAAACCATATCATAAAGGGTGCCAGGCTTCCAGGAACGGCCAGAAAGCTGCTTAACTTGAGTGGGGCTGAGGATCTGCTCACGTGAAAGGAAAACAGTAGGAATTGATTCTAGTTGCAATACCAGTAATTTTTTAACAGAAAAATAAATGGTTTTATTCATCTGACTGTTGACACTGGAGAGAGAAGGTCTTTTCATCAGAGGATGGGGAGAAGGGAGGCCTTCCAAATCTGGCCCCCCGGGCCCCACGCCTGCCTCAGCTTCTCAGCCAGGACCTGACAGCCCAACCCCTCCTGCTGGCCTCTCTCTTCCACTCCTGGAAGCTTCTCACCGAGCCTTTGGGAATGTGCGGCTTTGGTGTCCACGGCAGGCGTGGCCTGCTCTGAGCTTGTGTCCCCTCCATGCCGGGTTCCCACTAGGTTGTGACTTAGATGTGTGGGTGTCAAGCTCTGCCCTAGGTGGAGGGCACCCAGGACAGGGCCTAGCCCAGAGCAGTGAGTCAACAAACCTGGAGAAGTTTGTTGAATGAATGAACAAAGCTCCTTGTGGGTCATTGGAGGGACTTCAGGACTCCTGTAGGGATTAGAGGTGCTGGCCCCGGTTCTTTGCTCTCTGCGAACCTAAGGCCTCTGACTTTGACCCCGGTCTCCCCATGGGGTCTGAGGGAGCTGGCCCAGCCACAGTGCAATGGGAAGAGAAGTGAGAGGAAGAACCTGCTGGGCAGAGAGGGGAGAGCAGGGGAGGCGAGCAGAGCTTCCCTGAGGAATCGGCCAAGCTGGTTGGAGAGTCCCCACGTAAATCCCTGCCTCCACCCAGCCCCCCGCACCCGCCTCAGCAGCCCTGACAGGGGCCAGCTCCAGGACCAGACTCCAGGGGCCTGGAGGGCCTCCCCTCCTACCCCTCCTCCCATTCCACTCTCCCCCTTCCCGAAGGTCTCCCTGCTGCCCCCCCAGACCTGAAGCCCCCCACAGGTTTCCTCATCCTTCACACACACCCTCGGGGCCTGCACCTGCCCTGTCTCCCTTTGCTGGACGCTGTCGTTCTCTGTGAATCCCCCAGGCCCCTCATAAGGAGACCTACACAGGCTCAGTGAAGCTTTAGGGCAGAACGGCAACTTTCAACCAACATCTCACTCTTTGCAAAGTGCTTTCACCTCTGTTCCTCCAACTGTTCCTCACCACATCCATTCAAGGTAGATATTTCACCCCCATATTGTAGGTGAGGAACCTGCCCCCACTGGCTTAGGAGATACGGTGGGGATGCAAACTGAGGGGCTCTCTCTAGATTCCCAGGACGCCACTGGCTTGCCAATGGGGGAGGGAGAGGGGAGGGAGGACAAGCGAGGGAGGAAAGAGGGAGGGGAGGGAGGAGGGAGGGAACGAAGGAGGGAGGACCACATCTCTTTAAAGGGCTCCTCCTGGCAGGTGGCCCCTGCAGAGCAGGCCTCCTGGAAAACCGCCATCGCTCTGCCCAAGCCCCTTGGGAATCTGCCTTAGGAATTGCTTCGGACAGTTTCTCAAGTGTGAGAACCAGGGTCTATTGAGATACAGATCCCCTGGCTTCTCGAAGCCTCCAATGCTGAATCTCTGGGGCGGGGCCAGGAATGTGCATAATTAGCAGCTGCCACACACACCTCACTTCCCACCGGGGACCGAGGCCCTCTGTCCCGCAGAACGTGGGGCTGTGTGGGGTGACAGTGTGTGAATTAGCCTCAGGGGAGGCTAATTTTTTCCTTTGGTTGAACTCACTATGGGGAGCCCTGCCCAGAAAGTCCCCCGTTGTCACTGCAAAGCCCTGGGAGTGGTTGGCCTGGGGGCCAATAACCAGCTCAGATGAAGGTTCCCCAAGAGGCGTGTATAAAGTGTCCCCATCAACGCAGCTTGTTAGAACAGAGTGGGCGTGCTCTGGAGGAGGTTCCCGTGGGTGCCCAGGAAGGGATTAGAGAGGCGGGGTGGGGTCCTACAGCCGGCACACCTCGCACCCCGTTCCCACAGGCCAGCCAGCACATTCCTGGTCCTGCCTGCCCCTGACTCCCTCCACTACTCCATCACGTCGCCTCTCAAGCCCTGGCCAGACCTTGCCGGGTAGTGGCCTCTGGGCAGCTCAGGACCCCTAGCCGGAGAGAAAGGCATCTCAGGGGAGAGCGTTCCCATGTGTGCCACCAGGTGGCGCCATTGGCACAGGACAACCCGGGCTGTCCGGGTGGGGCGAGAGGGGAAGGGGGTGGCACCCTTAGTGCCGGACCCTCAAAGCTCTGGCACCTGCCACTCGAGGACCTCCAGTGACAAGCCTCCTGGTTGGTGCTTGTCTCTCCCAGGGACCAGTTGTACCAAGAGCCTAAACCTAACAAGGCCTTGGCACCTGGTGAACATGGAATAAATATTGAAAAATGATGCCGCTTCTGTTTTCTCAGATCTTCAGGATTATTTTCAGTGTGACAGGGGCTGGGGAGGGGCACTAGCTCCTTGCTGCCCCTCGCCCCCGCCCCCCGCCCCGACACACACTCAGAGTTAGCCAGGAAAGTCTTATCTAATTCTGGGTGTATGTCCAATAGGAAAACCCTGGACTCTGGTCCCAGCTACACCTCTGATGACCCTCTGTGACCCCAAGCAGGCCACTTTCTCTATTTTTCTCCATCACTAAATCTGTAGGATGAAGGTTGTAGAACCAGCCCTGCTGAGAGAATCAGTGAATTGCGGGAGAGCATTGTGATTCTAAGGGCCGTCACGGGAGTTCAAGTCCCTGTCCACTGCTTACTCTCTGTGTGGCCTCAGACAAGTGGCTTACACTCTCTGAACTTCAGGTTCCTCCTCTGTAAAACAGGGGCAATAGTAGCAACCACCCGCACGAGGTTTCTGGGAAGCCTGAAGTAGTCAATACACGACAAGCCTTTAGAACCGTGTCTGCATGAAACAGAAACTTAATAAACAGGCGAGAATACAGGGCAGCTTGAAGTGAGAAGGGACTTTGGGGATGGGCCAGGTCAGCCTTCCAGCCCAGGCAGGAATCTCCCAACAGTGTGCAGGGCAGGCGGCCTCCAGGTGGGTTTGCACACCTCCAGTGACAGCCCATTCCCTCCCCAGAAATGAGGCATCCACTGTGGCTGGCCCCATTCACCATTAGATGGGTCTCCTTCCACAGAGTCACAGCCTGTTCTCAGGAGCCGAATCACACCTCTTGGCTTAGGGCTGTCCCAGTCCTCTGCCAGAGGGAGGTGCAGGGGTCAGCACCCCTCATGGTGCAGAAAGGGGGACCCCGAAGGCAAAGCTGGGAGTTGCTAGGAAGGGAGGAGGGGACGCCCTCTCCAATGCGAGGCTGCTTGAGGGAGAGGATGGGAGGAAACAAGGAGCCGATGGATCCGCCCCTGGAACCCCCGGGCAGCAGAGACCCCCAAGGACCAAAGGAGGGAGAAGCTGTCAACCTCAGCCGCCAGGCCCATGCAGAGGGTCTTTCTGAGGGGCCCTCCAACTGGTGGGCTCCTCCTGGTGCTGGAGTCTGTGGGGAGGAAGGAAATGACTTCCCGCAGTGGGGGACCAGAGGACAGCGTTCCCCTTCCCACCGCACTTCTGCTTCCTGTGCACCGCTGCCCACAGTATAGCCTGGGGGTCATGCACAGGAGATGGCTCCTGAGCATCAGGACCAAACACGCCAGGCCAGGGGCCTCCCCTCTCTCGCCCATCACCTTTGCTCACTCAGGGCAGCTGGAAATCCTATTGGGGGTTCTGTTCTCCTCCAGAGACGGGGAGCATATTGAGGCCAAAACTATGACTTATGTTTGTGCTTAATAAGCGTAGGCACACACAGTAGGCACTTAATAAGTGTACATAGGAACTAAACTGAAAACGGAGGCCAGCAACTGTGGTCCAGTTTGGAAAGCTTTAGTCCTCATGTGGACAAGGCACCTCAGGACTGCAGGGGACGTCTGTGCTCCCCCGACTCTTCCTCCTTCAGGCTGCCACCTCCTCCGTGAAGCCTTCCTGGGCACGCTCTCCTCTCCACCCCAAGTAATTCACTTCTTCCCCCGCCTCCCTCTTTGCTCTGTACACACTTCTGCCATTGAGGTGGCTGGAGTAGTGGTTAGGAGCACAGAGGCTGGGGCCATCTCAGAGTCACTTCCCCTGGACACATTTCTCAGCTGTGTGACATTAGGCATATTGTATTTTAACCTCCCTGAGTCTCAGTGTCCTCATCTGTGAAATGTAGCTTATTAGAGGACCTCCCTCACAGGACTGCAGTGAAGATTAAGTTGATTTGTAGATGAAAAGCATCTTGAACACTGTCTGGCGATAGGTAACTGCTCTGAACAGCTATGTCATTGCTTAACTGTGCTGAGGTTATTGATCTCCCACCCTGGACGGGGGCTCCTCGAAGCTGAGGTCTTTCACTTCTGCATCCTTCTGCTGAGGCCAGCGCCTGGTCAGAACAGGCGCTCAGCAAGATGTGAAGGGAGAGATGGATGGATGGACGGATGGATGGACAGACGACTGGTTGAGAGCAAGTGCTGGAATATACTGTCCCCCTGGGACACTCACCAAGGACCCAAGACCCCTGGTGTCTTCTTTTCCAGTCGCATCTGTGGTCTGCAGCCCAGGGGCCTGCCCAGAGGGGATGTGGGCCTCCTCCCACCCCGGAGTCCAGCCATCTCGCCAAGGCCTGTTGGGATCCTACTACGTGCCAGGCTGTATGTTAAGCACCCACCTTCACAGCGAGCCTGGGAGGGGGCACGTTACGCCCGTCTCAGGCTCGTTCATCCATCCATTCACGCACCAGTATTTATTGAGCACACACTGAGTGCCAGCACTGCGCTAGGAACACAGGAGTCAGAGGGGATGAAGACACACAGGAGGCCCCGGGCAGGTGGGAAGCCTTAGGCTGGACCCAGGCCCAGGGGTTGTTAAGCTCCCGGGGCTCCGGGATGCAGACCTGGGGCGTGGGCTGCACCGCCAGGGGCCCGGGGCTTTGTGTGCATGGGAGGCCGAGCGGCCGGGCGCAGACAGGCAGGCTCAGAGGCGCCCCGTGTCCGCGTTCCGAAGCAGCCTGCGCTCGGCCGCCTCCCGATGCCGAGTCGCAAAGAGACTCCTCGAGGCGCAGAACGATGCCTTTAAAGCGCTCCTCCGTGCGCGGAGGCATTAACGTGACGTCTATCACCACGGCCTCGAGGTGCGGAGACAGCCTGCTCCCCCCAGGAGCTCGGGAACAGCGTGAAGCAGATTATCTGTGTCTCGCTGTGACATATGCGATCATGTATCACCGTGATGGATCAACAGTCAATACCGCCAGGGTCCCCGCCTCCCCCGGCTGGTGGGAAACGTCTCGCGTTCATACGTCTGCCTCACCTGGTGGGCGGTCCCTGCCCGCGCCTGCCACCCTCCCGACGCCCCTGGAGTCGGTGGGAAGCGCCTTCCGGCTTTCATCGCTCAGGTGCAAAGGGGCGAAGGGAAGGTATTGGGACGAAGGCTGGAGACTGGACCCCGTCATGCCACCACTGGGGGCTGCATGGGCCGGGAGAGAGGCTCAGGCTTCACCGGCTGGGCGTAAAATTCCCACCCCACGACCCTGGCCTGATCTTGGGCAAGCTGCTTTGCCTCCTGGGGACATGCTTTCCTCCTTTGTGAAACTGAGACAATCGCATGTATCTTGAGGGTTGATGAGCACTAATGGAGAAAGGAGTGCAGTGCTCAGCGCATGGTGCAACTCAACCAGCTTCCCCCGGCTTCCTCCCGTGCCTGCGAGCTGGGTTCCTCACTCCAGCCCAGCCCCCTGCCCTCTGCCACTCCAGACACACAGGCAGGCATCTGTCGCCTACCCATCCAGCTCAGCCCCGGGCTGGGCTCCAGAATGCTGAGGGCAAAAGGCTCCCAGTCTGCTGGGGACAGGGGCCCAGGCAGCAGATAATCACTGTGCCTGTGCTGGTGCCTGCTGCAAGCCAGGCCAGGGGCTGCTGCGGGCCAGAGGGGGAAGCAGTTCATGTGTCTCCGGGGTCGAGGGGGGGAGCTCAGGTTTGGGAAGCCACAGGGAGGAAAGACTTGAGGTGGGTCAGAGAGGGGGACCCATGGTGGCCCTCCCTCGGCTAATGACAACGGGCACCCTGACCTTCTGCCCCTGGAGGCAGTCGGCAGGAACTTGTGGCTCCTGCCCTTCCCCCTAACTGCCTGCCCTTCCTCCATCACGCACCTGCCCCTTCCCCATTCTCCCGACCACTTCCGCCCACCACCCCAAACCCTGCTCTCTGATGAGCGTGTTATCAGGGGCTCCTGGATTGTTTCCGAGGGGAAGTTTGTGTGAATGCGGTCGTTTTAAGAGTTTGAGACATGAGCAGCTAAACCAAGTCCCGGAGTTACTTGTACAAATTCTGTGTCCCCCTTGTCACCGGTGTCTTCTGGACCAGCCACCAGCTGGGAAAGGGCCGATGAGGGGAGAAGCCGACCACACTGGCTGGGTTGGGAGACCTAGGTCTCCCCCAGCTCTTCTCCTGGACGAGGGTGAGCCCCAGATTCCTCACCTGGTGGCCGCCCGGCCTGGAGCTGTTCCGCTCCTCGAGTGGAAAGTCCGGGCTTTGAGAGGAGGAGGCCGCGCGGGCCCTTGAGGAAGCAGAAGGGCGGCCAGGGAGGAGCTTGGTGGGGACGTGAAGGGGAACTGTGGCTGCCAGCGTGCTGTTCCCTCCTGTGAAGCACAGAGGAAGGAGGGACACCGACCAGGAGGCCCCGATGGAGAGCCGGCCTCTGCGGTTGTGGGCCCAGCCGGGACCCCCCGTGTTCCCCCGGCTCCTGGGTTTGCTCCTGTTCCCCTGGACCCTGCCGCTCGCAGGTAGGCTGTCTGCTGGCTTCCCTCTCCTCACTTGCTCTCTGCTCCCGCACATCAGAGCGCCTTTCATCCGCCCGCCCAGGCGGCTAATTCCCTGGGCCCCGTCTCAGGGGATTTGCTGGTGGCGTTTGAACATTGCGGACTTCACAGGGGACGCCTTCAGGGACCGGGATATGTTTAGCTAACGTCTGGCAGAGGTGGCGTTTGAAGGGGCCGGGGCACGTTAACAGCGTCCCTGCCAGCACGGCCTGACCTCCCAGCCCTGAGACAGGGTGGGTGGGCATTGCCACGGCCAGGGGGTGGCAGGGTCCGGCGTGGGGTCTGCAGGGAGGAGCAGCTCGTCCCCAAGGACTCTTACGGTGGAGCCACCACGTTGAACCTGCCAAGCAGCCCAGCCACCCTCCCTTCAGTGTTGTTGCCTGTGTTAGCCGGGGAGACCGGGGAGGCCAGCAGCTGGCCACCTGGAGTGCTGTGCCTGGGGTGCAAAACTGCCACTGTCCCCAGAAAGGGTCGCACCTCCCACTTCCTGAAATACAACTTCCAGGGGTCACGTCGTAGCTAGGCCTTGCTGGGGGCCAACGCTGTGCTCCTTTCCTGGTCCCAGGCCCCTCAGAAGCTGGGTGGCCTGGATCCAAGCCAGGCCCTGAGGTAGGTGGCCTTGGGGCAAGTTCATCCAGGCCAGGGAACCCCAGGAGTGTCCCTCGCCCGGGCTACCCACACGGGACTCCCTCCGGCTCAGTCTCTCCCTGGGCAGCACTGACTGTCCTGTTGTCCCAGGATCCCTCCCCTCCCCCACCCACACTTTTCTTCCTGTTTTAGACTTTTATGAGGCTTCCAGGGACTGCCCCACCCCCTTCTGCTTCATCCTCTGCCTTTTGTTTATACCATAAACAATAACGGCCATTCTTATTTTCATGAATTAACCTCTCTGGGCACTTGTCACACTCACCTCCCTCGAGGCACCCTTGGGTGTTGTCCCTACTGGCATCCTTTAGAACAAGGAGGCCAGGTGGCTTGTCCAGGCCTAGAGGGCGCGTAGGTCAGGTTCAGACCTAAGTCAGCCTGAGCCCTGAGCCAGGGCCCTTGGCAGTGGGCTCTGGGGCTCCTCCTCCTGCCTTTCTTTGTAAAGAACATTCTTCACAGAAAATTGTATCCCCCCACACCCCCAGGCAAGAGCTGACTGTGCTGTCTCTACCCTGGGCCTCGAAGGCCAGGTCCTTTGCCACATCATCTCCTTTAGCCCTTTAATCTTGTGCTCCTCAAGCCCCCTCCAGCCCCCCAGAGATGGGCCAGTGCAAAGATGGCCCCAGGAAATGCAGCTTATTGGTGACAATGCATTTGAACTCACACTTAGTCATTTTAAGCTTAATTTCCCCCAAATTTCCATCATTTCTCTTTGTGTGGTCCCTCCTCCCCAAAAGGGACCAGGCACATCTTGGTAACTGAGTGGAGGAGACTTTTTGGGGTGCTGTTGTGAAAAACACTTTAGTAACCATGTTCACTGCAAACAAACCGCAGATTTGCCCGTGTTGAAGCAAATGTACGAAAGAGAAACTCTGCTCTTTCACAAGAGGGGAAAACACCCTCGCGGTCTCCTAGAACCTCTTGGAGCAGCAGGCAGCGCCCCATTACTCCTGGTCCTGGTCCTGTCCCTGCAGCGCCCGGCTCTGCCTCCCTGTCGCTCCCCGCCCCTGCCCCACCCCCTTGTCTCTGAGCTTCGGGGGTTTGGTGGAAGGAGTCCAGCCTCTCTCACATCCCCCAACCTTCCCTGAATTCACCCATCAGCCTAGGGCAGCCAGCTCTGTCAACAGCAGCCCGCACCCCTCAACTGTGTCCATGGGGGCCTTGGAGAGCGGCCGTCACTGAAGCCTGGGGTCAATGTGGAGCGTAGGCCCAGGGCGTTCAGCCTGAGTTTGAATCTGAGCTCGGCGACTCACCCTGGGCCCCTGGGCAGGTTGCTGTTCCTCAGTTGCCTCATCCGTTAAATGGGTGCAACAGTGGCGCCTGCCTGGTAGCACATCCCGAGACTGAGGGGTTAGGGCTCAGAGAACGTCAGCCACCTGCCAGCCCAGCAGAGCCAATTGAAACGAGAGATTCGTTTGGCTGCCTGGACATCTTGGGCAGCCCACGGGCTCCTTGGGGTCACTCCGACGTTTCCAGTGGTCTCCAGCACACCCAGTCTCTCAGGACCCCTTCTGCTCCCCACCCTTCTCCTCCTGTGTAAGCCGGGACTCAGGCCTGCTCTCCTCTGGGCTGCTGAGCCTCCTGCAAATCCCACTTTCCTCAAAGGGACCGGCAGCCACTTGTGGTCTCACAGGCAACTGCTCTCCCCTAGAGGTGGCTCATATGAGTCTGAGGCCCAGCTTTCCTGCGAGCAGCAGCTCACCTGCTCCAGCCCTGCTTCCACAGGGCCTCAGTCACCTCCAAGGGCTTTGGGACCAGACAGACCAGGTGCAATGCCTTTTTATATTGATTGCTGTGTGACCTCAGGCAAGTTACTTAACCTTTCTGAGCCTCAGTGTCCTCAACAAATGTCAGTCCTCTTTCTCCTCCTGGCCTTTCTAGAACTCTGGGCTGTATTTATTTCTCAAATATCCATTGAGGAGGACCAGTTCTAGGCACTGGGGGTGAACAAGCCACAGCCCCCACTCTCAGCCTGGTGGAAACGGTGAGAGTCACCCGGAGACCATGACCCGAGGCAGAGGCACGGATGCTGGTTAGCCTCCCCTCCCCACCATGTGCTCTGGACTCAGGTGTCACCGCTCCCTTTGTTGTCCAAAAGATGTTCAGGAGCCTCCTGCTTCCCTTCCCGCAGCTCCGGGCCTCTGTCAGGATTGGCCTCTGCTTTTCATCTTTGTCTAATCCCAATAAAGAGCTTCCGAGGCAGGCGGAGGAAAAGCACCTCTCTGCTGGAGGTGGGGCAGGGGGAGTGTTGGAGGGGGCAACGGAGCAGAGCCCAGCCGGGATGGGAGGAGACAGAGCAGGTGGGTGGGTGGCAGGCACAGCATGAATAAAGGCTGGGAGGCCAGAAGGCAGTGCCAGGGGGAGGGAAGGGGGAGAGGTTCCGTTTGATGAGAGGAGCGGCTCTCAGCAGCGCGGTGGGATATGATTCCCACTGGGAGATAATTCCGGGAGGATTATAAATGCCTGTCAGGTAGGGGTTCAGATGCCATTCCAATAGGTCCTATTGTCATTGCTTTCTCTTTTTAAATTGTGAAATATAATACATATACAGAAAAGTGCAATAAATATTACAAAACAAGGTCCTGTGTGACTACCACCCAGGTCAAGAAAGAGAACATTCCAGTGCCCCGGAGGCCCTGGACCCCGCCCCCCTCAGACACCCATCTCTCCCCTCAGAGTTACCACCATCCTGACTTTTAGGGCAGTCGCTTTCTGGCGTTTCTTTATGGTTTTATCCTTTAGCATATGTCCCTAAATGATACAGATTACTCTTGCCTGTTTTTGAACTTTGTATCATCAGAATGATACTGTGTATATCCTTTTGTGACCTGCTTCTTTCACTCAATGTTATATTTTTTTAAGGATGTATCCAGTTGACGGTTGGGCTGAAGTTGTTTATTTTCTTTGCTGAAGAGCAGAGGTTACAAACCACCGCCCTTGGGCTAAATCCAGCCCACCGCCCTTTTGTATGGCCCACAAGTTATGAATGGTGTTTATATTTTTTAATGGCTGGGAAAAACATCAGAAAAATATTTCATGACGTGAAAATTATACAATATTCGTATTTCCGTGTCCATAAATAAAGTTTTATTGGAACAGAGCCAGGGTTATTCGTTCGTAGATCATCTATGATTGCTGTCAGCCTACAGCGGCAGAGTTGCCTAGCTGTGACGGAGACCATATGGCCTGCAAAGCGTAAAGTATTTACTATCTGGCCCTTTACAGAACACGTTTGTAAACCCCTGCTGTTGAGGGTCCCGTTGAATGAATATACTGCGATTTATTTGGTTATGATCAGCATTTCAGGAGCTTCTCGTCTGGGCCTTTGAACACTCGTGTGTGGTCTCCAGGCACATGTGTTTGGTGCCTCCAGGGGACATGTTCCCACTAAGGCCCCTTCTCTCCGTGCTGTCCGCCTCCCTGTGTGGACTGTGCACTTTGAGAGGGCAGGAAATGTGCGGACTGACTTGGCTTCGAATCCCCATGCCAGGCCTGCACGTGGCCTGGCACCCAGCGGATGCCCGGAAAGTACTAACCATAACAGGATGAATTCCTCAGCCACAGACAACCCCAGAGGGAGTTCCCAAGGGGGTGGAGATGTGATGCCACCAGGAGAGGCGCCTGGGGCCCCCGGGGTAGTCCTGGGTGAGGTGGGGCTGGAGAGAGCCTCCTGCCCTCCCTGAGTGTTGGGCTCCTCCTGACACAGGGGGAGTAACAAGACCCTCCTGTCTCGTGATGTCTCATGAATGAGAGAGTGGACAGGAGAGCACTGGGAAAGCATGGACCTGAAACAGGATCTGACCCTCCACTGCTTCCCTTCTCACTGTGGATCCAGGCAGGGCCTCGCTGTAGTGGGAGTGCATGTGTCAGAGACTGGGATGGGGGCTGAAGCCAGAGGAAGGGAAGGGGGTGACTCGGGGGAGGCTGGAGAGGTGGAGGGGGAGGGAGTAGATGTGAAATTGGCAGGCAGAGTTCCTGGCCCCCTGATAAGGACAGTCTGACCGCCCTGGGTTTGAGTCCTGGGAGACTTTGGCCAAGTCCCCTGTTCACTCTGAGCACCTACGCCCCTGTCGTGGCGCTCAGCACCTCCCTAGGCAGGATTCTTGGAAGGAAGACCTGTCCAGGACCACCGCTGGCCCCAGGGCTTGGCACTGGGACCCCCTCAGGGAGGGACCGTGGGGCCTCAATCACGGGGACAGGGTGCCTGGAAGAGGCGGTGTGGCGGGCCTGGCAGATGTCTGCTCCCCTCCCACCCCAGGGTTGCGTGGGCTGTAGGGGAGGAAGGGGAGGGCCGGAGCTGGGTCCCCTTTGAGGATCTGGGCCAGATCTCTGCTTGCTGCCCACGGACCAGGGGAGGGGACACTGAGCGAGTACAGCCAAGCCCAAAAGCAGGGGCGGCCGCCCATCAGGCAGGGAAGGTGCCTGCAGCACGGGTCATGGGTCCAGGGGCACATTTCTCAGGGCCACTTGGCAACACATGTCAAAATTTAGAATGTGCGTACCCTTTAAATCAGCAACTCTCTGTCTCAGACCTTGTCCTAGGGAGCTAGGGGGCCAGGAGATGACCTGTGTGTGTAAGGATGATCCCCAATGTGTCCTTGGAGCACGCTATAGACAGCTTTACTGCCTGCAATGCATTTAGATAAGACTCCTGCCCCCAGGCCCGCCTACCCTTTCCTCCCAGGCTCCTGCCCCCCTGGCCCACACCCCACTTTTTGACTGCTGCCCATGAGCCTTTGCTCCCGCTGCCCCCTTGGCCTGGAAGACGTCCCCTCCCTTTCCCACCTGGTGACTCCAACCTGTTGGTCAAGGTCGAACTGCTTCTCTGTGGTGCCCTTTCTGGCCCCCTCTCCCAGCCCCTGACAAACCTGATGGCCTGCCCTCCCCCGGCAGGTATTCACCTGTTGTTCTGAGTTACTGGAGCTCAGAGGTACCAGGGGCCTGACTGAGCTCACCTGGGGCAGGTGAGGGTGTGGAAGGAGCCAGGGAACAAGTACAGAAACTTAAGAAGTGGGCTGTGTAAGAAAAGCCGGAGAATGGGAGAAGGTGCATGCTGGGGGAACCCTGGGGGGAGGGAGGGGTCTGCAGGGTCAGGGTCATGGCCAGAACCAGCAGGAGCCAGAGCTGAGCCACCAGGGTCTTTGTGGTGGGAGAGGGGAGGTGACTGGGAGGCAAGGACAGGGCTGGCAGATTGTAGGATGTGGAAGGCCAGGATGGGGAGGACGGAGGGCAATTGAGTGATTTTGTGCCTGGAGGGTGCAGGATCTTTGGGGAGGTAGAGATTTAAGAGAAGTCAGGATAAAAGTGATCTGGTGAAGGCATCCACAGGAAGGAGTTAGTGTGTTGACAGCCAGGAGCATTTATATTTAAAAGGAGGCTGGAGGGGGAGGGGGCCCAAATCCTGGATTGAATCACTATTGTGAGGGGTTTAGGCGGCTGAGGAAGGCTGTTTGGAACTCCATAGTATTTGTCTCGTCATCTTTCTAACAAGAAATACGATCATGTCACTTCCCAATTTAGAAGCCCCCAGAGACTCCCTCAGGTTTCCAGGACAACACCCCCCCAAAAAAAAAACCCTTTCTTTCAACTCCACCATGACTCTGGAGTTCTCCAACTTGGTGCCCTGTTTCAAGACTTCTAGAAGCTTCACCCGAGAGATTTCTTGTGCTTAAGCCCCTCTCTGTGCCCTCCGCCTCCACTGCCTCCTACTCTTCCATCAAAGTTCAGCTCAGTGAGAGATGGGGAAGAAAGACCAGGTTGTTCACAGCTGTGATGTCAGGGTGGCCAAACTGCAGACAAGTTCAACGTTCTTCTTGATCCTTCGCTGTGGTTTCTAGAATTTCTATAGTGAGCATGTTTCACTTTTATATTGCGGGGGACCTGAACAATTATGATTTAAAAAACAAGCAGGGCCCAGTCTGAGGGTCGCCTCTCCAGGAAGTGCCTGCTCCCTCCAGCTAGGTTGGGTCCCCTCCTCTGGTTTCTGCCTCCCCTGAACTCCCCTTTATCTCATCACTTTCCAGCCTTGTCAGTCAGCCCCCTCCCCAGCGGCAGGCCTGGCCCTCCCTGCAGGGACTTTGGGTGGGCACGCCCTCCAGGGGGCGCCCTGGCAGGGTCTGTCCCCCTCGCTCCATTTCTCCAGCCCCCATTTAGAGTCAAGGAGCAGAACCCCCACCAGCACCTCTTGAGCCCTATCGCCGCCCTCCACCCCTTCTGATGCCCTTCTTTGAGGGTAGAGGGGGTGTAAAGGGAGAAACCGAGTCCCCTGCTGCCCCAGGCCACATCCTCAAAGGGGGTCAGAAGTTGGAGCAACTCACCTTTGAAAACGGCCCGAAAGGGAGGCGGCTGCTATAAAATACCAATTAACACCCGTGAAGCTTATACATTTCTGGGACCAAACATTTGACATTCTGCACTTGGTCTGTGTCCCCGTGTGGCCACTGTGCACCCAGAGTCCAGAGTCTGGAGGCGTGAGGATGGGACGCTGGCCGGCTGTGGAAATGGCCCCCGAGGCAAGCCTCATCCATCTGCATCTTGGTAATTCGGAGGTGTTGAAAGATGTGACAGCCAGTCTGATGGCACGTTCTGAGGGCATCAGCACTAAAAGCTCCGTAATACACATCTGTTCAAAGGTGGCCTTCCAACGCCTGCTCCACGCTTCTCCCCAGTCAGCCGCTGGGCCCCACGCCGTTCCATGCATGTATCCTGAAGGACTCACCCATTTTTCTGCGGCATCCTGGGATTCAGGCTCAGGCAGCTGCCCGGAGCCCTGTGCTAAAATCAGCAGCCCCGCACCTATGCCATCCCAGCAGCCCTGCAGGTGGGCCTTGAAAAAAAGGCACGGCTCTGAGAGATGCCAGAATTAAATTGGAGGGCAGAACTCCACACCTGTAATAAAGACCATGGAAACCGCTTTCTTCTGTAGCCGGGCATCAAAGTGTTTTCCTTTAAAATCAACCTCAGTCGAGATGGATACCTTTGATCAGTAAGTCTGGGCTCTCACACCCTTGGCTGATGATGCTGATGCCCGGAGCCATAGGAGGGATTGAGTTCCAGGCGGAGGGGGAGCTGGGGCCAAGGCCCGGCCCAGGAATTGGTGGGAGAGAAGAGCATTGAGGAGGGCAGGGCAGCTGGAGAGAGTGGGGCGGGAGGGGAGAGATGGGGTGGGTGCCAAACTCTAGGGGTGAGGGGATATGATCCTGCAGTGAGGGAGGGACCCTGGCTGGCCCTCTTTTGACACTTGGCTGGCCCAGCCACTGGCTTCTGCTCTGGGAGCCACAAGCTCTACTTGAGATGGGTGACCCTCTAGTGCTACAGGATCTGTTCTGAGAACCATCGTCCCCAGACCCTACATGCTCCCAGATGTCTGTCTGCCTATTAGGGGATGCAAATTTAAGGAAATGGCCTCTAAATTTTTGACTCCCTTTAAAACAGTGCAATTCTTTCATTGGAGAAGTTTTTGCTTTTGCTTGCTTTGAGACTTTAAAACTGTAGGGTAGAGCAGTGGTTAAGAGTGTTAAGGACACAAGGGGACCCAGCTTAAAATCCCATCTGATGACTGTGCTGCTGGGGCAAACTCTTCCCTTCCCTGAGCCTCAGTTTTCTCATCTGCAAAAGGGGAGCGTGCCCAGGGACCTCAGCTCTTATCATCGTGTGGCTGATGCCTGAGAGTCTGCGCTGGGCGGGCAGAGCCACGCCCCTAGGAGTGGCTCAGGGAGGAGGGGAGGTCGTCCTGCAGACCGAGAGGGTGACCCCACAGCCCGGGGAGAGGAAGGGAACAGGAGGGCATTCCTAGCAGCGGGAATAGCGCAGACAAAGGCTGGAGGCATAGTAGGCCTGGCGCCGGTGAGGGGTGAGCAGAGGGCCGAGGGCAGCACCGGCCTGGAGCATGGACTGGATGCATGGACTTTCAATTGTTTTTTAATGGTGGCCCAAAGTTAAGGGATGCACGTTACAGCGTGACCCTGTCTGAACCCAGTTGTATGAATATAATTGAATCCAGAAGGTCACAAACCTGCTCTTACTTCGCATGCAATGCTCCATGTTCTATTTTTTGTAACTGCTTGTCTTGACCCTGTAAATTGATTTCAGACTCCTTCTCGGGTCTCCTCCTCTGGGGGGCGCCCCAGCAGGGTCAGGGAGGGCAGGAGCAGACTGGCTGGTGAGTCCCCCCGGGCAGCGCCAGGCAGGCCCTGGCTGGGGAGGGGAGGAGGCTGGAGCTGTCGAGGCAGAAGGGGGAGTTGTGCTGGGGTGGGGAGGTCTGATGGGGTGGGCGCCCCTCCACACACCCAGTCCAGTTCCCTGATTGCGAATCCCTCCCCCTAGGGACTCAGCATGGGGTCCCTGGGCCAGGGTGGGAGTGGGGGCACCTCCAACCAGCTCTCAAACCCACAGTTCAAGCGGCCACAGATTCAAAAGAAGAACCGGAAAAGGAAGGAATCAGGCGCCAGCGGGTGGTAGACGGAGTCTTTCCCAACACCGGCAACAGACAGGCAGGATGGGGGAAGAGCAGGAGGAGGCTGCTGGGGGGAGGGCTCTCGGCTCAGAGCCGCCCCCTCCCCCACCCCCGCGTGCGCGCATGCACACAGAGCTCACCCAGTCAGGGGAGCTCCAGGGCTAGGCCCAGGGTCTGCGCCCCAGGGCATTGCCCACTCCCCGGTGTCCAGCCCAGCACAGGGCCCAGGGTGGTAGGCAGCGAGAGAGGGCTGGCCCCTGGCAGTCCTGTCATGTCCTGAGGCCACCCCGTGCTGCATGTGCCCTGCGCTGTGGGCCTGTCACTTATGCAGGCAGAAGACTCAGGCTGGCATTTGCCTTTCCAGACTCACAGTGAGGACTCAGGACTGGGCTGACTTCCCTGCCTCCTTTTCATCTCTGGGGAAAGGCAGCCCAGCCCTGTGGAAGGCCTGCTGTGTTCCTGGCCCCATTTAGTTCCATGACAACCTTGTACGGTTGGTATTGTTGCTCTCTCCGTGTTGCAGGGAAGATACTGAGGTTCAGAGAGGTAAAGCCACCTGCCTAAGTTTGCACAGCCTTTAAGTGGCAGAGCCAGGATCTGAACCCAGGCCTGCTGCCTCCAGAAACTGGGTTTTTCCCGGGCAACCCCCACCCCCATCATGGCCGTGCTGAGGAGTCCTAGCAGTCCCTGAAACTTCCGAGAAGTGAAGGATCAAGGATGCGCCATTCCTGAAAATATCCCTGAAAACCCGCTGCAAAGTGGAGGTCGGCAGGGCTTAGTGGTGGCAACCTGTGCTGCCCAGTGGGACCATCTGTACTTGCAGTTGTGTGGGGGGTGCAGAGGGGAGGACCAAGAGATGCACAACAGGCAGCCAAGCTCCCGGGTAGGGCTGGGCTGGGATGGCGGCCCTGGGTGGGGCGGGACCCTCCCAGACACCACGCTGCAGCTGTTTCCCTGCTCCCGGGCTCCCTCCCACCCCCCATGGATTCCCCCCACCAGGGTGCACCAGCCACATTCACACAGCCTCACACTTCTCCCATCCAGAAAAACTCCCCCTGGACCCAACCTTCACATTCTCCCTGCCCTCCAGCTCCCTCCTTTCCTTTTCTGACCAGCACTGGAAAAAGCAGCCACTGCAGGCTCTTCTCCCCTGTTGCCGGGCAAACGAATCCGTTCTCCCACAGAAAACACGCGAGGCTCCTTGAAGGTCTTTCCTCCCCGTGCCCGTCCCAGTCCAGCCGGCGTGGAGAGCAGGCAGGCCTCCCGGAGAATTATCCAGCAGTAACTTTGTGTTGCTCCTCTAGACCTCTCAGCATGGGGAGAGTCCCCCGGTGCCTTGAGGGAAAGCGGGCCGGCCTAGGCTGCTCTGGCCACTCTGGGTCCTCTGGTCACTTACAGTCACAAACAAGACCCAGTTCTTCAAGTCTCTGGCCCCGAGTAACAGCCAGAATTCCAAACGTGATTCATGCCAAAGGGGCCAGCTGGGGCCCGTGTGAGAGTCGGGGGGAGGTCCTCTTCTCTCTCCCCCGCATCTTGGCCCTTCCCCACCTGTCAGCTGGGTGGAGGCAGGGGAGTGGGGGAGCAGGAAGGGGCAGAGAAGCCCGGCGGTCAGCTGCTGTGGACAGGTGGCCCCATGCTCTGGATGCTTGTAGAGTCTGGAGTGGACCCCTTTGGGCACTTTCCTGGCCACTCAGCGGCCCCTGCTGGAGTGTGCCAACAGGGCTCCTGGGGCTCTCTGTCCCGCCTCAGCCCCAGGAATCCAAGGTCCACCCCAATCCACCTCCCTGAGCCGTCTGCCCCTCTCGGCAGCCCATGAATCCAGGAGGATCCCTAGGCTGGCTCACTCTGCCTGGCCCCCCCTCCCTTGGGGGATATACTCCCTTCGCCTAAACAAGGGACAAAGTGTGATGCAGCCGGTGCAAAACAGACATTAGCCACTGTACCATCCTTGTGGCACTCAGAGGACACACCTCAAGCTCTGTGAGGGCCCCACTGAAGCCCCTCTGGGTCTGGGGTTAGAAGCAGGCACCCGCAGGGCAGGCTGGGTGCCCCTGCCTCTCTCTCGAGGTCCCCTCTTCACCCATTCTCTCTGCCATGTGGCCACTTGTTGGCCTCCAAATGTGAGAATCTGTGACTTCTGCCAGAGTCTGACAAACCCCTCTCTTTAGCATCTGATGTCTCCTGTGCTTGGTGCCACCACGGACACTCCCAGCCCTGCACCAGTCACACTTGACCAGGTCTCTGACTCTAGTACCCAGTGTGGTTGCTGGCTTTTCTTCCTTGGCACAGTCAGACAAACCTGGGTCCAAATCCTGTCTCCGCCACTTAGGAATTCTGTGGCTTGGGGCCTCTAAGACCCTCTGATTTTTTTGTCTGCAAAATGGGGTTGTGGTGGTGTTTGGTTGACCGAGGGCCTGCATCATACCCAGCCCAAGTGTGTTTTCTATACATTTTGTTTCCTCTGTCCTCGGGCCGTTTCAGCCCCACTGTACGTGTGTGTTCCTGCTGGCAGTTCACTGATGACGCCCAGACCCCTAGGTCACCAGCATGCCCCTCCTCAGACAGAATCAGTGGTTCCCTCCCCACCAGCCCTCTAACTCCAGGCTCTGTCTGCTTCCCCGTTAGACTGGGGACCTTCCCAGGGCAGGGAGCCCCTCCAGGTCTTGGACGGGGCCTGTGGCCTTACTGGTGCCCCTTAAATGTTTGTCGGAGGCACAGACAAATGGTCGCTGAAAAGAATTCATGGACTCGGAAATTCACTATGAACTTGTCTGTAGCCCTGAGCCTTGACCGAGGAATTCTTGGCAGCCCACCGGAACAGCCTGCACCCCGGAAGGGGCATCTCGGAGGCACAGGTCCAGGAGAGGGGTGGGAGCTGGGCTGCTGTGGTCCGGGCTCTGGGGTTCTGACACCCCAATAAAATGAAGGGGCAGTGGCGGCAATTAGCTACGTCATCAGACCAGAACCAAACGCCTTCACCGCGACCGCAGCCTCCACCTCCTCCTTGTGTCCGGCCTGCTGTCTCCAGATGGGCGGTTCCTACTCATCCACAGAGACAGCCCCATTGCTTCACTCTTGGAGACAGCAGTTTCATCCGAGGTCTGAGGTTCTCCTCTCTGTGGCAGACCTGAGCCAGGGCCATGCATTTTCGTGATCCTAACCCTCTGACCTTAAGATAACGAATCCCAGAAGAGTATAGAACAATACTCGTCTATATTTATACATTTCCCCAGAAGCGTAAAGATGGGCTTAATTGCACTAGCAGGTTCCATCATTTTCTAGAGGGATACCTCAAATGGGGAGAATTTTTTAGGACAATTGAATGAATGTCTTCCTGCCAGGATGAACAGGAATGTGGCCTCGTTGTGCTGACCGCGCGTCCAGCCTCCCCGGGCCTGGGTGGCCTCTTAGATACATGGAGAGGAGGAGCGGGAGGTGGAGAGGCCTCTGGGCAGGCCCTGGTGCAGGGTGCTTTCCTGGTGATTCTGGTCGGGTCCCAACCTCCGACCCTCACGAGGAAACCCTAGCCTGGCACCACTCCCCCTGCTGCCACGCAGAGTCCCTGCGAGAACCACCTGGGAGGATGTGGACAAGAGTCAGCAATGGGTCCCGAGTCTGGGGACTAAGGAGGAGCTGGCCAGCTGGGGAGGTGGAGGTCCAGGCAGGGGGACACAGGGACAAATGCAGAGCGGGGATGTGGCCTGTGTGTGAAGGGAGGACCGCAGCGTGGGCTGGCTGGGCGGGACAAGTAGTGCTCCTCTCACCCCTCCTGCCTCTTGTCCTTCTCGGCCCACCTGGGACCCCGGGGATCATACAACAACACCCCTCCCCCTGCCCCTGCACCCCACCCTGCTCCTGCCACATCTCAGACAAACCTCAGCCCCGAGTCAATGCTCCTTGCTTTATGACAAAACTAAAATATCGTTATAGTTCAACAGCGACGACAGCCACCCTACACAAGAGCCGAGAGACATAAAGCATGGTGTGAAGTCCCCTCCCGCTCCACCCCCAGAGGGGAGCCCCGGGGCCTGCTCAGTGCGTTCTCCACATGGGGGCATCGTCCTGTGTGTGACGTACACCAGAGCCGACCCACTGTGACCTCCAGACATGCCAGTCACTCCCGGGAACTGTTGGTGCCTTTAGTTCTTTGGAGAAGGGGTGTCTCTGTAGTTGCTCAGCAGGAAGCTCAAAATATCAGCGTGGACAGAGCTTCAAGGGATTAACTGGTGTGGAGGGTCATCTCTGTCCCTGTCCCTGGAGTCTTCTGGAGAGCCTGGCCTCGCCTCCCCGTGGGATCCAGCTCAGGGCTGAGCTGAAGAGGCCGGAGAAGCCAGCCTGGCCTCCTGCCAGCCCCGCACCACAGGCAGGAGGCCCAGCCTCACTTTCCCCAACAAAATAAATCTCACCGCTCCCTGTGAGCGTCTCCAACGCATGCTCTTCCCCCGATTAACAACCTGTCCAGCGTGTTCTTGGCTGCTCGCTGCCGACCTCAATTTAGAACTGTCTGCTGTTCGGCTGCTGGAGAAGGAAGGTGCTAGGGGACCAGGGCGTATTGAAGCTGGGCGGCTGGTGCCGCTGAAGTCTGGGGGCGGGGAGGGGGCAGCTGCTGACTGGGGCCTGGAATCTGACCAGTGTCTCAGGAGGCTGCAGGAGAGTGGGAGGCCCAGCCAGGCAGGCTGCTGCTTTGGGGGCTTTCAAACTGTTTTCCCAGGTGCCTCTGATGAGGAGGGGACTGGCAGGTGGGGGAGGAGGCGGCTCCCGTAGAACTGCCTTCTTAACAGTCATTAAACGCCGCGGAGCACCTCCGCATTATCAGAAAACTGCTCTCAGGGCATTGCTTGCTATACTCCGTAAAAAGTGGACAAACTCGTCTCCGTACTCAGATTCAGGGAAAGATTTGTCTGCCTGTTGCCTGGCATGCCTCCTCCTTCAGACTGGGGAGAGCCACGGGCAGACCTGCCTCGCTCTGTGTGTCTACTGCCAGGAAGGGCTTCTTTATTTTGTTTCTTACCTCCTTCCTCTTTATTTCTCCTCCTTCGCCAGCTTTGGGTCTTCTCAGACCTGTGGTTTCATACAACGCAGCTTCTCGGCCTTTGGGAAGGAGAGTGGTCGGGATCGTGGGGTCTGGAGTCTTCCAGCCCTGGGCAGGGCTGCAGCTCCATCTCATACCTGCTGAAAGATTGAAAGCTAGCAGCTTGACCTCCCTGACCTTTAGTCTCTTCCTCTGTGTAAAACGGAGCTCTCACAAACTTTGCCTTGGGTGTGTTGGGAGAAGCAGGGTCGTGTATAAAGCCCTTGGCACAACACCTGCACACAAGTGTATGAGAAGTGTGAGCATGAACCACGGTCCTCCCAGGGAAGCAGTGGGATTGGAGCAGCCTAGAGAGTGAGCCCCACTCTCTCTTTTTCCTTCCCCTGCAGGAGGGCAGTCGGTGATCCACACTGGCCCCCCCATTGTGGTCTCTCTGGCCAACACGGCTGTTTCCTTCAGCTGCAGAATCACCTACCCGTACGCCCCACAATTCAAGGACGTCAGAGTCAGCTACTTTTATGTGGACCTGCAGGGCCAGAGCAGCTCTGAGGAGCAGACTGGCTGCTGGCTCAGCCCAGGCAAGGAGAACCAGACGTCCACCACGAAGTGCCAGGTCACCCCCAAGCTGCCCAACGCCTCAGCCACCGGCACCTACTACTGCTCCATCCTCTGGGCGGGCTCCAGGGTGAGCGGCACCGGAACCTTCATCCTGGTCAGAGGTGAGGCTTCTTTGGCGGCTCTTCCCGGAGTGAAGGGCCCGGAGGTTTCACGCAGCCGAGTTCAGAGCACAGGATCCAAACATTTGCCTTATCTTCGGCTTTGGCGGAACAGAGCAGAGGGTCCTCAGGGAGCCCCTGGCCATTCAGGTGTGCTGAGACGTCCACCTTTGTGTGGGAAAGGCAGAGTCCTGGGATAGGGATCTGCCTCTGGCCACCTCTGGCCGGTGATCTGAGAGAGGTCGCTTGGCCCCTTGGTCTCAGTGTCCCTGTGACATGGTGCGGGGGCTGGGTGAGTGCAGAATTGGGCGTGTGCACGTGTGTGTTTGTGGCGGCCTGTGAGTGAGCACTCTGCTCATGTGCATCTTTCTGGGGACATATTCCTAGTTTTCGTCTTTCATTCTTAAAGGAGTAAAGACTCCCAAAAGTTAGGAACAGCCCATCACCGGAGCCATGACTCTCTGACCTGCCTTTGCGACTCCCACTGGTAGGGCTGGGGCTTCAGACCTGCGTCTGGACCCCAGTCCAGCTGTTGCCAGGATGTGACCTTGGGCCTGGTCTTCATGGCAATAACCTGCCTGCCACAGGCTTTACAGGGTTGAATGAGCTCCTGCACGCAAGGGCGCATGCCTGGAGATAGGCAGTGCCTGATAAATAACAGACACTGACATGCCTGCAATTTTTTGCCAGCCAGACGGATGGACGGAGGGAGGGATGCAAGGATGGATGGCTCAAAGGAAGGGGCTGGGCTGTGCCCTTCACTCACCCCCGGTGCAGGCCAGCCACCTGCTGGGCCAGATGTGAACCATCCCCTTCCCCCTCACCACACCTGCCATATGATCACGGTTGCATGTGTGGAGAAGAGGAGGCCCCAAGAGATGGAGTGACTCACCCAGGGTCCCATGCAGCTCTCAGTGGAGCCAGTTCACTGAGGTCAGGCACTTAAGAAGCAAAAGATGTGGTCCGGGCCCTTAACAAGAATCGAGGCAGCAGACAGAGAGGGGCTTGGGAATGAGGGCCCGAGTAGAGGTGGGGGTCTGCGGGGCCTTGTGGGGGTGTTGTAAGCAGGGTCCTGGGTAAAGGAGGAAGCAGGGATTGGGGGCCTGGGGCGCCCCGGCCTCTCTTGGGTAACTAACCCCTCTGCTTCTTTGCCTTCCCCCCAGACACAGGGTACCAGGAGCCCCCACAGGACCCCCAGAAGCTCCTGCTCTTTTGCTTCACCGGCCTCCTGACTGTGCTGAGCATCGTCGGCACGGCTCTACTGCTCTGGAAGAAGGTACGGGGTGCGTGCACACAGCAACGCTGCCCCTCCACTCCGCTCACTATGGTTAGGGGTGCCTCCGAGGGGCGGCCAGTGGGACAGGGGGAGGGGTGCCTGTAGCAAGTGTTCCTCGTGGCCCCTTGCACCAGGGCTCCCTCGCTCGCCTTTCCTGTGGCTGGGCCTGTGCTGCCAACCTGTCTTCACCAGGCCCCTTTTGATCTCGTGCCAAGAAATCAGGGCTCTTCAGCCTTTTCTGGGTCACAGGTCCCTCTGAGTATCTGATGGAAGCTGCGGGCCCATGTGCATACCGTTTCCAGCTCTTCTGATTGGGGGTCCCTGTCCCGGATTTTCTGGATTCCTAGCAATCCGGAAGGAGGGAAGAAGCATTTCCTAAGAGCCACTGTGTGCCAGGCACCCTCCCATGCGATCTCTCATTTGTGTCCCACTGTAACTCTGTGAGGGAGGTTTTTTCCCATTTTACAGCTCTGGAAAGTGAGGCTCAGAGAGGTGGCGACTTTCCCAAGGTCCCACAGCAAGCATGTGGCAGAGTCAGGGCTGCAGTGTAGGTGGATGGGGCAGTTTGGTCCAGCGCTATGCCTCGCCGACTCCTGCTCACGCTGTGAAGGCACCTACGCAGGGAGGGGTGGCTCCCCTCACTCTCATCGTCACCCAGCCCTGTGGTTTCTTGTTCGATGCCCACCATCCCTGCCAGGTAGCAAATGCATGAAGACAGAGACTGAGGCGATCTTGTTGCCGTGGCTCTGTGTGTGCCCAGCACGCAGTGGGTGTGCAGTAAATGTTTGCTGAGTGAAGGAATGCAGTACCCAGTGAGCGCCAGTTTCTGCCAGGCTCTGAGGTTCAAAGATGGCTGTTGGGGCTGCAGGACCCTCTGTCCTGGCTCCTTGAAGGCTGCCGTCAGAGCGGCTTAGGCCATTGCTCCACCTCTGAGACCAAGAGCATCTCTGCTGTCTGCTCTCTGCTCCGTTAGGGGCCGAACTGGGGAACAGCTCAGTCAGCGAAGCCCCTGGGTGTGGGGGCAGGGCTCCGGCAGCACCACAAGGGGCTCCTTGGTCCAAGAAGGCTGAGGCCCTGCACACAAAGGGCCAGACCCTGTCCACACCCATGGAAGGCCCCCTTAGATGGGAATTCATGTGTTCATTCATTTAGCAAAAGTTTATTGAGCACCTACAGCATTCCAGGCCCTGTTCAGGCCCTGGGGATACAGCAACAACCAAATTGGACCCCCAAGAAATCCCTGCCCTCGTCGACTTGTATTGCAGCTGAGGGGAGACAGACAGAAGCCAACAAGTGAATAGGTAGCGTAGCAGTGTGCTAAGTGTTGGGGAAACACAGCAAAGAGGAGAGTAGTGAGTGTGGGAACGGGGGAGCTTGCTGTTTTAAATAGAGGGTCATGGAGGGCCTCCCCACTCCGCACTCAGAAGGAAGGGAGGCAGGCGGGCATTGGGAAGAGTGTGTTCGGCAGGGGAACAGCAGGTGCAGGTACTCTGAGGCAGAAGTGTGCTGGCAGCATCCCAGGAGCTGCAGGGAGGCCTGCGTGGTGGTGTGGCCTGAGTGCAGAGCAAGGGAGGGAGGGTGGAGGTGGGAGGCTAGGGTGAGGGCCATTGAATGGACTTGAGTTCTTACTCTGAGTGAGCTGGGAGCCATTGGAGGGAAAGAGGCGGGCAGGATCAGACTGAGATTCTGATGGAGCCTCTGACTGCTGTGAGGAGAAGCAGGGGAAGGGAGACCCACTGAGGGGCTACTGCAATAGTCCAGGCACAGGTGACAGTGGCTGGGACTAAGGTGGCTGCAGGGGAAGTGGCAAGTGAGGCAGGTTAAAGCCTGAAGGTGGGGCCCACGGGGTTCTCTGAGGAGATGACACGCAGTCTGCTAGAGCCCACTGTTTACAGGTCTGCTCTGCTCCCTCGGGGGGAAGGACTGAGCCTGGGTCCCTCTAGAACAGGGCCTGTGGGGCGAGGGTCCAGCAGACATGGGTGGGATGGACGAACGGGTGAGGCAGCCCGGAGTCAGAGGGGTGAGGACTTGCCTGAGCCACACAGCCAGTACAGGCAGGCCTGGGACTCGAAACTGGCCTCGGTTTCCTACCCTTGCCTCAAGGCTTGAGACATTATGGCTCTTCCAGAAAAGGCTTCAAGGCTATAGAAGACGGCGAGCAGGGCCACTTTCTCCACCACGAGCCCTCTGGAGGCTGCCTCTCCTGCCTTCTGTGGGCTGGAGCCCGGGTGACAGCCTCAGCCACCCCTCTAGTTCCTCTCCTATCCTGTGACCCCCTCGGGACGCCACAGATGGGAGGCATGACCCTGGTGTGACCTGTTCCTGATTTGGCCTCGTTCCTCTAACGAGCTGCAGAGGGAGCACCCTTCACTCCGCCCAGGCTCCGGGCTCTGCCGGGAGGCCCAGGGAGGGCCCTGCCCCCTCAGTGGGTCCTCAGTCCCCCACCTCCGGCCTGGCCACAGGAACAGCAGAGCAGGAAGACAGAAGAGGGGTGGGAACCACGAATCCCAGGATTAGGACAGAGACCCAGCCCCACGGGGCCCCCTTTGCTCCCTCAGCCAGCATGTACTGAGCGCCAACTATACACCCAGCCCAGGCTCTTCCTTTTCACACACCCCAACCACCCCCTCAGTACCTTCCCTCCCCACACCTGCTGCTTCCATGAGGGGAACAGGCACGACAGCTCTTGATTTGTTGGCCACTCAGCAAACACCTACTGGGCAGCCACCAGTGTTGGACAGGGCGCCCGGGCTGGGACGTGGGCGTGGACAGAAACTGCACTTCAGGCAGGGCAACGAGGGGCCCTTGCTGGCCTGTGGGCCCCTACACCAGGCTTATGTGAGTGTCCGTACAAGTGCCTGCCATGGGCGTGAAGCTCAGCGGGCGAGGGCCAGAGCGGGCCAGGTGTGACCTTGACCTGAGCCCCCACTTCAGTTCCCGCTCTGCCAAAACGGGACTGTAACGACTGGACCTCAGTGTCCTGCGAGGCCAGGGAGGCACCTGGCGCAGAGGGGGTGCTCAGCGGAGGCTTGGGAGGAGGTGAGAAGGGGCAAACCCCAGAGCCCCTGCTGGCCTTCCCATCCCAGCCCCTCACCCTGCGGCGTGGCCTCGGTGACTCCTCCCCTCCCTCCTCCTCCTCCCTCTCGCCTCCTCTCCTCTCCTTCCAGGAATAGCCGTTGAATATCTAGTATGTGCCAGGCGCTGGGCTAAGTGCCAGACACAGGAAAGCAAGACAGACGCAGCCCCCGCCCTCTTGTCAAGTTTTGACCCTCCCCGAGCCTCAGTTTCCTCCCCCAGCAATGAGGATAAGGATAGATCCCCCCCTCACACGGAAAGGCTGGAAGAGACAGCGTTTGGAGGCACAAGCTGGGTGCCCGACCCACAGCAGGAGCACAACACACAGGCGCTTCCTGCTGTCCCTCCCTGCACTTGGGGGAGGAAGGGCTAGACGAGAGCCTGGCCTTGTGGGAGAGAGAACTCGGAAGGCCAGAAGCCGCTGCTGGGTTTGTGTGGCCAAAGAAGTCCCCGGAGCTCCCTGGAGCTGGATCCACATTCGGGATGCGGACTCTGTGGAAGCCACCTCGGAGCTGGATGGCTGCGGGTGACTTGTCCCCTCCCAGGCCAGCTGGTCTGAATCGTGATCTGAGCACAGGAATGGAGTGTGCAGTGGGGGCCTCCAGTCGGAGACCAGGCCAGGCAGTCGGCCGTGGGGGCCGAGAGGAGAGGCCCGAGGAGGCCTGGAGGACCCCAGGAGCAGAGCGGCTACGGATGTAAATGAATCCAAGCCCGAAGCTACTGACCCAGAAGGGGCAGATGATTCCTGCCCGAGAAAGCAGGTGCAGAGCTCCCACCCCGCTGGAGGGGTCAAGGCTCACTCCTGGAGCAGGCAGCCTCTGATGCCCATCCATCCTCATCCTCTCGGGGCATCTGACACTGCTCTCTCCCTCCTCCACGGCACGCTCCTTCCCTTGGTTCCAGGCCCCCAGCGGCCCTGTGCCAGGCACCCACGTCTTTGTGGCCTGTACACATCGGCGTGTCCCAGGCCCCCTCCTCAGAGCTCTTCCTGCTCTGTCTACTCTCCCCGATGACTTCTCTGTTCCTAGGAGTTACATTCCCCGCCAACTGGTGCTGCCCAGACCCCTCCCTGAGCTCCAGACCACGTCCACTCCATGTGGGGCCCTAAGGGCATTTGCACCTACCTCGTCCAGAACAGCACGCTTCGGTCCCCCGAGTCTGCCCCCTGCGTCTGCCCCATCTCGGCAAATGGCACCACGCCCCCAGATGCTCCGGCCCAAAGCACCAGAGTTGAGCTCGGCTCCTCTCTCTCCCTCCACAGCTGATCCCCCAGCAAGTCCTGCCCACAGTCTATCCAGGATCTAGCCCCGTCTCCCCTACCCCCATCCCCCAGGCCGGGGCTCCATCACTCCTTGCCAGGAATATGGTCTCCCTGCTTCCACGCTTGCCTCCCCCTCTGCTCCCCACACCCTTACTATGTGTTCATGGCTATCTCCCCAACCAGGGCATGAGCCCCAGAGGGCACTGGTGTTCCCAGTGCCTGGGGGAGCCTGATGCAGAGGAGGTGCTTGTGGAAGGAATGATGGGGCGAGTGAGCACTGAGACCTGAGAGATGAGTCGGAGATGCCAGGCTGTGATGAGGGCAAGGCGGCAGTGTCGTTCCCATTTTACAGACGGGGAAACTGAGGCTCTACAGGTTTCCTGAGCTGCTGATGGCCACATTGCTTGGTTTATTCATTTGAAAATCACAATTGGAAGGACATATATGGATGGCCTGGGACAGGGCACCCTGAGGGGGCAAGGCTGGCTCCCAGGGGTGGAGCATCTGCACTCCGGTAACAAAATGCAGCCATCTGATTTTTCAAGGGAGGCTCCCTCTGTGCTCCACGGGACCCCTGGCCACAGCCCAGGTCTCCTCATCTCCCCCCAGAAGGCCTGCCCCTCCTGGAGGTCTCTTGCCTCCTCTGCTTACCACCCCTCCCAACTCTCAATCCACCCACAGCTGAGGCAGCGAGGGAGCCTTATAAAATGCAAATCTGACCCAATCTGACTGCTTCTTCAAGTAGAGACTGTGGCGGCCCGCCTTTCGTGGGCCCGCCCTCACCAGCCTCCCAGCCCATCTCCTTTCATCTTTTACTTCTGTCGACTGCTTTCTGGCTGTCCACCCTTCTGCGTGTCCCTGACACGGGCTGCTACTCCATGGGCTGTTCCCGCGGCCCGGGACATTTTCTCAGACTCCTCTCCTATCTTCAGGAGACAGCGCAAGCCCTGAGAAGTCTGCCCCAGCCCCCAGGCAGACTTGGGGCTCCTTCCCACGACCCTACAGTGGCCCCCCCAGTCTCATTAGGAGCCACGAGGCCTGGCCTGGGTCTTGCTCACCATGGGGTCCAGGAGGGCCCTGCCATGAGCTCATGTCCACCAGTCTTGGCAGGGTCCAGACCACTGGCTCAGGGAGGGGAGAGGCACCAGCCCCCCCGGCTATCTTGAGGAAAGGCACACCCCCTGACTGTGACCGACCCCTCAAGAAGTAGGTGGCCCGGGGAGGGGCACTAGATTTGAGAGCAAGCCATCTGAGCTCCATCAGGGGGCAGTCGTTGACTCTCTGGACAAGCCTCAGTTTCCCCCTCTGTAAAGTGGGAATTCCACGCCCACCTCCTCAGGCTATTATGAAAATAACCACAAGTCCTAAGGTCCTTTGTAAACTGTCAAGTGCTGCACTGATGCCAGCACCTATCTAACTGTCCGTGAGACCTACACATTCAAACAAAACAGGAGGGAAATTCCAGGTACCATCAAGTCAGCATCTTGGTGAATCACACAGACCTGGGTTCAAATCCTGCCTCTACCACTTCTGGCTCTGTGGCCCCAGGCCAGTTGCCTGCCCTCTCTGAGCTTTCACGTCCTAATGTATGGGAACAGAGACGATATGAAGACGTGTCTTGCAGGTTGGTTGAGGGGCACATGAGATGAGGTAGGCAATGCGTTTAGAGCCCACCTGGCACCCGGTGAGACTCCATCGTGTTGAGCCATTATTATGCTGTGACTGGGGGTGGTGCTGGCTTCTGCCTGAGAGTTAAGTAGCTCTCAAGAGCTAATCCTGAGTAAATGGGTTGGGGATTGGCAGGCGGCCAGGGTTTTTAATTAGCTCCTGCTCCACTGTTGGCAGTGTGGTGCCTGCGATGAGGGGGCACGTCCGGATGGCCTCCCTCTGCCTTGGGAGGAGCTGACTGCACCGCCTCCTGACTGTCCTCCTGTCCCCGAGCCTTAGCCTCCCTGCAGGCCCACTGCCCCTGCCTCTAGGACCACCTTCAGTGCTTCACACAGCAGCCAGCGTGCACTTTCAGAAACTGCTTTCGGATCCTGGCGCCTCCTGCTTAGGGCCCTCAGATGGTTTCCACTATCTACACCCTTCGCGCGGCCCTGCCCAGCCGTCCTGACCCAGCCCGGGCAGATTCGCCTCTCTCTGGCCACACTGACCATCTTTAAGTTCCTCCAGACCTTTAGCCTTGGCACATGCTATTCCCTCTGCCTCTCCTCCCTCTCCTGCCAAACCAACTTCTCAGCCCTCGCGTCTTAAACATCCCTTCCTGCCAGGTGAGGCGCTCGTTCCCTCCTCGTGCGCCCGAGGCTGCACCCCTGTTGGTCAGCAAACTGCTAGTTCATTGTCCGTCTCCCCACTGGGTCCTAAGGTCGGGGAGGGCAGGGACGGTGTCCACCTCTTCATAGCCCCTGGCTAACAAGAGGTGCCTGACCAGTGTTGTTGGTTGGCCAAGGGCCATCTGAGTGCCACCTAAGTGCCAAGCACTTACCCCTCGTCACCTCCCTGAGTCGTTGCAGCAATCTCACAAAGGAGGGTTATTGCTGAAGAAGTTGAGGCCCAGAGAGGGTAAGTGGCTTGTGCGAGGCCACAGAGCCAGTGGGGGGCAGAGCGGGACTGGACACCTGGTCTGGCTGGCATGCGCTCAGGACCACCACAACAGTCGGCTCCGGAGCCGGGGACCATGTCACACCAGCACTGTACCTGCAGCGCCTGCTCCCCTGGGCCAGGCGCTGTGTCTCGGGCACTGCCTCATGGGGGTCTTTGTCGTTTCTTGTATCTCCAGGCAGGTGAATGGCCTGATGTAGGTCTTGGAGGCATTTGCCAGGTTTCCCTGGAGAGGGTGGGCGGAAGGTGCTGAGTGGTCAGCTTCTGTGTGGCCTCATGACTGTCTGCGGTCCTTCCCCTGGGGGGGCGGGGTCTGTGTGTGGGGGTGGAGACAGGGGAGCCGCTGGTCTCAGTCCTGACAGCCCTGACTCCTTTCCTCACAGAAACAGATGCAGGCTCGGCGGAAGCACCCCGCCAAGAAGTGCCCGGCTCCCAGCGCTGCCAGCAGCCGGGAGCAGCCTGCGCCTGAATCCGTCTACACGGTGAGTCTGGGGGCCTGGGCTCCCTCCACCTCTCTCAGGCCTGACTCAGGGTCTGGTTCCCTGGCTCGGTCGTGGACCAGCTGTGTGACCTCTCTGAGCCTCCAGAGGAAACTGGGGACAAGAACTCCTGCCTGGTGGAGTTTCTATGCGGGTGAGCCGAGATGACGTGTGTGTGGCCCCTGGCCCCCCGGCAGGGACCTAGACGCGAGGGGCTGCCCCGTTCCCCTCCCTGGCAGATCCCTTTACTTCTGGAATGAGGGGGAGCAAGGGCGTGAGTTGGTGAGGAATGAAGACAGTTTCTTCATCCGACCAAATGACATTGACCAGCTCACTAACTCCTTCCTGTTTTTGTTGCACAAACAACATCGCAGCAGCAACAAGAACCACAAAAAGAGGAAAAAAGTCAGGCACCATCCCACGCCCTTCACACATCAACGATCCTCAATTCTTCACACTCCCCCTTCTCCACACACAGACATTGTTTTTTCTCTACGATCAAGCAGAGACACGGGCTGGGGCACTGTTTCCTTGTGTCGTAAGCACTGTCCGTCACTGCCACGGTCTTCTTGATCATCCTGGGAGAGGCTCAGCCTCGTGCCCGGCTGGCCACTCTGCCCGGTGCCTGGGAAGATGACAAACGTTCTTTCTAAGTTATGTCTATTTTAGTCCCACAAGTAACATATGCTCACTGTAGAGAAAGCACAAACAAATGCAGCTCAGTGTTAGTGGGGTCCTGACTCCGTGAGACAGAGAACCGCCAGGTTGGGATCTTGGCTTCACATCTGGAGGTGCAAAGCCCTGTGGGGTCCTGCAGCTTCCCCCGGGGCGCATCCTCTGGCTGCCTCTGGGCTGGGATTCTGTTCCTGTCCCCACCACCCTGACTCACACATGAAACTCCCGTCCTTCCTCAATCTCCACAAAACCCCGTACACAGGGCATTCGGAATATGACCCCGTTCACCGAGGATGGGGCAGATGAGGATGATGAGGCCAAGGGGGTGTCCCTGTGGGGGAGCGCTGACAGCTCCAAATGGAACATGACTCGGCCAGCCCTCGAAGGACCGTCACCCCTCCACCCAGGGAATTTCCCCCAGCCCCTGCTTCCAACGTGGGCCCAGACTTCCCCATATTCTCTCCCAGCAGGTCACCCTGGTATTTTCCCTATGAGGAATGCTGGTGTCAGCTGTTAAATAAAAACATTTCTCTCTCTCTCCATACAGACACACGCGCACACACACACTCACATATGTGAGATGTCTCTATATATATATCAAAAAGAAGAAAATAGCCATCATCCCAGGCCTATCTTCTTCCAGGATAAATACTAGTAACAGTGACTTCTATACCTTCCAGTCTTTTTTTCTATAAATACATACAAAGAGACCCGTACACGCACTCACACACACTTTTTTTTTATTGGAGTAGCACAGCTATTTTTGTTCATGTTACAATATCTCATGAACATCTTTCCACATGAATAAATATCCTTCTCCAAGATGACTTTTAATGGAAGAAACATACTTTTGCATGGAACATGTTGCTCGCCGGTGTTTAGACTTCTCGGAGGCTCAGGCCGACTTTTCTGGAGTGGGGGGAAGAGGCCCAACTGCCCTGCAGGGTTGCAGAGTGGCTTCAAGAGGTTTTAGGACCAGAAAGGAGATGTGAAGGGGGGCCACAGAATGTGCTCGCCCTTGAGTCCAGTCCCCGCCAGCTGGAGTTGGACCTGGGCAGATAAGAATGACATTAACATCAGTGATGATGATATTAGGAACCATCTGCTGAGTCCCACTATGTGCCAGGCACTGTGGTAGGACTTTACACCCATTATCTCATTAATCCTATCACAGGGCTTCAGGTGACAGGTGTTGCCCCCATTTAAATTTCATTTGCTAATTGTCTATTGCTGGTATGTAGAAATATGGTTGACTTTTTTATATTGACTTGCTGAATTCACTCATTATTTCTAATAGTTTCTCTGTAAATTCCTTTGGATTTTCTACAAACCCAGTCACGTCACCTACGAATAATAGGAAGTTTCATTTCTCCTTTTCCAATGCTCACACATTTTACTTCTCTTTTCTTGCTTTATTGAACTGCCTCAGACTTCCAGCGCGATGATGACCAGGAGTGGTGACAGCATCCTTGTCTTGTTACCAACCTCCAGGGAAGGATTTTTATATGTTCCTCCTCTACTTTCTTTGGATGGAGACTTAGAGCATTGGTTTCCAATCTGCCTTCTTTTCTAATTTATGTGCTTATGGCTATGAACTTCTCTTTAAGTATGCTTTAGCTGCATCTCACAAGTTTTGGTATGTTGTATTTTTGTTATCTTTCAGTTTAAATTTTCCATTGAGATTTCCTCTTTGCCCCATGGATTATTTAAAAGTGTTTTGCTTAATTTTCAAATGCTTAATTATTTTCTAGTTGTTGTTCTATTTTTTTATTTCTCACTAATTCCACTGTGATCAGAGAATATATTCTGTATGACCTTAATCCTTTGAAGTCTTTCAAGGCTTGCTTTGTGGTTCAGCTTATATTCTGTGTGCACTTGAAAAGAAGTGGTCATGTGCATGACTGAGTGAGTGTTCTGTATATGTCAGTTAGGTCAAGTTTGTTGATCATGTTGTTAAAATATTCCATATCCTTATTGATTTTTTTGTCTATCAGATGTTAAGAGAAATGAGTTAAAATCTGCCCATACGATTGTAGATTTGTATATTTCTCATTTTAATTACATCAGTTTTTGCTTTTTATTCATGTGGAAAAATGCTCATGATCTATTATGACATAAAAAAAAAGCTATACTACTCCAATTTGTTTCAAAAATTGACCTATTAAGGAGGGTGGATTTGGGGGGGGTCAGATAGACTAGGGGTCAAAGCCTGGTTCTTTTGTTCACCGGCTCTATGTCTCAAACTTTCTGAGTCTTGGTTCCATAATCTGTAAAATGGAACTAATGGTACAATATTACATTTGCAGCTTGCAAATATGCTGTGATTTCTTCCATTTTAAATTCTGTATCTTGAGCCCGCGTCCCCCTCTAGCAACTCTGCGCTTTGTCCACGACTCCTTATAACAGAATTGTCAAGACTCTCTGTCTGCAGTTTCTCTCTCTTCTTTCTGACCCACTCAGTCAGGTTTCTGCCCACCTCGTCACCAAAACCTTCCTTCTCAAGGTCACCATTTATCTCCACATTGTGAAATCCAATGGTCAGTTCTTGGTCCTCATCTTCCTTGACAAATCAGCGGCATCAGGAGATCACCATTGAGCTCTCCCTCCTCCTTGACACACTTTCTTCACTTGCTTCCAGAACATTCCGTACTCTCCTGATGCCCCCATCTCACTGCCATGACTCCTCTGCCTCCTTCACTGTTTTCTCCTTAGGAACCCTGACTAAAACATTGGAGTCCAGTCCCTGGGGCCCTTTCTCTTTGATCTTCACTCCCTGCCCCATGGGTGATCTCATTCAGCCTCAAGGTTCTGAGACCATCTACACTCTGACAACTCTCAAATTTATATCTCCGGCCCAGAAATCTCCTCTGAACAGGCAACCCCATTTGAACGTCTCATTGGCTTCTATCTCAGACCAAACTCCAATTCTTTACCATCAAAGTGCCTCTTCCCACAGCCCTCCTCACCTCAGTGAACAATCGCTCCATCCTTCCAGTGGCTCAGGCTAAAAATTTTGAAGTTGAACTTTCCTTCTCTCTTTCTATCACCGTTCGTATCTGACCCATCAGCACATCTTGTTTCAAAGCATATCCGGAATCCGACCCTTCCACCCTCCAGGGCTGACGCTGGTGGGAGCCACACCATTGCTTGCCTGGAGTCCTGCAATTTGTTTCTAATCAGCTGGTCTATAATATCCTTGTCCCACAGTCTGTGCTCCACCTGGCAGCAGCCGGAGTGAACCTGTCCAACCGTAGACAGATCACAGTCCGCTCTGCTCAGAGCCCTTGGCGAGTCTAGGTCCTCGGAGCAGCAGACACTAAACCGGGCTTAGATGTGCGATAGTTTTGTTAGAGAAACCACCTGTGAGAGCAAATGGGGATGACTGGGAGAGCCATCAGACTGATGTGGATGTGGTCCTGAGTGAAGGATGGGGAAAGGAAGGCAGAGAGGGAGCACTGATCGCCACACAGTCTAGGCAAGGTTCAGCAAGGCCCTTGGGAGCACCCAAGTCGGGGGAGCCCCGTGTCTCCCAGGGCGGGAGGCTGTGACAGCATCCCTGCCATACTCAGCCATTGTCTGGGAGTAGCCCAAGGGGCGTGTGGCCTCCATGCACATGTAATGATGGGTTTCAGAGCCCTGCAGCTAGGGCCCATGGTCAATGCTGATCCCTGGAGTTGAGGTCTGCAAGGCACGTTCTCGTGACCGCTGCAGTCCTCCAAAGCTTCCTATCTCACTCAGAGTCCACGTCAGAGCCCGCTGACGTCCACGTGTCTCCCCACCCCGTCTCTCCCCCTCACTCACTTGCTCCAGTCACACTGGCCTCCCTGCTGCTCCCCAGACACACCAGCCATGCCCCGCCACGGGGCCTTGGTGTTGGCTGTGTCCTCTGCTCCAGAGTGTCCTTTCTATAGCTGTCCCGGGGCTGCTCCCTCACTCCTCAGCTCTCTGCTCAGACAGCACCTTTGCGGTGAGGCCTTTCCTGACCTCCCTTCTAAAACTGCAACCTCCCCTCTCCCCTCCATGACCCCAACTTCCCTATCTTCTTTCTCTGTGTCTCTCCATGGCCCTTTGGCCACGATGTACTTTGTGACTGTGGTCTGTCTCACACCCCTCCCCCGCACCAGCCCAGTGCCGGGCACACAGTAGGTGCTCAGCCATCAACTGCCATACGGATGAGTGGAGGACTGTTCTCACTCGGGGTTCTGTGGGGCTCAGGGCTGGGCCCAGAGCGGGCCCCCGTGGCAAATGCAGGGCGTCGGCATTGTGGTTTGACCCTCCCTCGGCGGCCCTTGGACACCTCCCCTCAGCTCTGTTGCTGCCTCTGCATGGCCCGGTGCCCTCATTCTTGCTCTCCACCTCCAGCCTCTCCCACTCCTCTCTGCGGCAGGAGGGACCTTTATAACTCACCGCTGATGCTCTCGCCTCCCACTCAGAGACCTCCAGTGGCTCCCCATCGCCAGCTCCTCCTTTCCTGGGGACCCATCCCAGCCCTGCCTCCCTGGGCTCCTGTCTCTGCAGGGGGCCGTCACTCAGACATGCCAGGACCTTGACCCAGGGCAGAGGCGCTCCTCCTCCACTCCTTTCCGAACAACACCCAGGTCTCACCCATCTGCCTCCAGGGTGCACCATGCAGGTCTCTACACGCAGGTGCCCATGAGAGTGCAGCTCTCTTTCCGTGGTCACGGTATTACAGGGGGACCCTCACTCAGATTAGGCCCTGGCCCTGGGCAGCTGACTCCAGCTCTGGCCTCAGCCCACCTGGAGGAAGGCCTTGGCACTGACCTAACCTCTGCCAGGGCTGATGACCATTCAGGTCAGCACCACTGCCCCCTAGGCAGCAGGAGGCAAAGGACTTGGAGGGCCTGGGTCCCACACAAACAGCCCCAGCCCAGCACAGCCCAGCACAGCATGTGAAAACAGAACACAACCCAGCCCAGCACAGCACCACATAGCTCAGCTCAGCCCAGCGCCAGCCCAGCAGAGCAGAACACAGCACAACCCCAGCATAGCGCAGCACACCTCTGGAACAGCACAAAACGGCCCAGCACAGCCCCAGCCCAGCACGGCCCCAGAATACCATAGCCCAGCACGGCCCTAGCCCAGCACGGCCCTAGCCCAGCACAGCCCAGGACAGGCAGTCCTGGCCCAGAGCAGAGGAAGCACACAGCACAGCAGAGCACACCTCAGCACTGCCCCAGCGCTGCCTCGTCCAGCCCCAACGCAGCACAGCCCAGGCCCGGCTCAGTCCCAGCCCAGCGCTGCCCAGCCCAGGGCAGCCCCTGCAGAGGCCTGGGCAGTCTTCTCCCAGCAGGCATGCCCTGAGGGAGGCAGTCCCCATCACCAAGCGCGCCCGGAGGGTCTGGTTCAGAGCCTCTGTTGACAAGGGCACCCTGCATTTCCCAGCCTAGTGATGCGGGTCACAGCCTGAATGCAAATGCAGCCATCGGGTCAGGACTTGTCAAAGGCTTCACTCAGCAGCTGCTAACTGGCAGCCACCTCTGCAGCCTCCCCCACCCTCAGCCCCACAGCTGCTCCTGCCCACTGCATGGCCACCCGCCAGTGTGGGTCAGAGGCCTGCGGGGTCCCGGGGCAGGGAGCTCTTCTCTGGCTCAGAAATTCCCTGGCCGCATGCCCGGGATGGTGGGAGCCCGCGGAGCTGGGGGCAGGAGGCCTGAGTGCCAATCTTGGCTCCACCACTGACAAGCTGTGTGACCTGAGATGTCTCTGGGCCTCTCTGGGCTCATGTGTGGTGGGCAACCCATGTGAGCTGGACATGAGGGAGAAGGGAACCACATGGGGGACCCCAGATCTGCTCCCCTGCTGAGATGTCAGCAAAAAGGCCCTTTTCCTCTCTTCTCTCTGTGACCAGAAACGTCCAGCTTGGAGAGGCTGTCAGATCCACGGAGAGCCAGGCCTGGGTGGACAGATGGTGGGGGCACAGGGCTGCTGAAGAGCAGATCCCCATCCTGTGTGCCAGGCTTGCTGGTGGTGGCTGGTGCCCTGGGCAGGCAGGAAGACCCGACAGGCCAGGGCAGGCCTTGGAAGTTGCCTTCTGGAAATGCGGCTCCTCCTTTGGGTGGCCCTGCCCCCTTCCCTACCCGGAGGCAGATTGGAAGCCCTTTTCCCAAGATCTACCCTCTTTCTGACTCAGAAGCCCCTTGAGTTGGCCCCCAGGGCTGCCTTGCCGTCCCTGTGTGATGTGCTTGAACTGAAGGTCCACCAGGCGCTGAATGGTTTATTACCGGGTTTCATGCCCCGCTACCCTTGGGCACCTCCCTCCCTCCCTCCTCCCCTCCCCACCTCCCCTCCCTCCTCTTGCCTCAGAGCACCACCTGTCTCTCCAGCCTGCCTCAGCAACCCCTGCTTGCCTGTTGCCAGGGAAACCACCTCCTTGGCAACCAGCCGGCATCCATATGACATGTACATGCTGGAAGGAAAGGCTCCTGCCTTTTGCTTAGGTTGTTGGTGGCTCTGCTCCAACAACCCCAAAGAGCAGCATCTGCACCTCACACGGGACTCCAGTGCCCATCAGGGTCTGAGGGAGGGTCCAGGCCGTCACTGCAGAGAGGGGAGGAAGGCATCAAGCCTCCCTTGATGATCATTCAACAGTTATTCAGCATCTACTGTTTGCCAGACCCTGTGCTGGGCTCTTGATGCACAATATATCATTTAATCAGGCATTGAGCCTGCTAGATATGATTATTCCCACTTTACAGATGAGGAAACTGAGGCAAGGTTCAGGGGTTGCCCATGGCTGGCAGTTGTCAGAGCTGAGAGTTGAACCTAGTCTTGTCTGATTTCAAAGCCCTGGTTCTTTCTACCATCCTGAGGCCTCTGGTCAGGCTGCTTATAGCTGGGCCAAGAGGGAGTGTGGCCCCAAGACAGATCCCCAGGTGAGCGAGGAGCTCCCTCATCCTAGCTCATTTGGTGCTGTTCTCCATGTGTGCCAAGCACAGCTGTAGGTTCAGTGACCAGAGACAAGCCAGGCACAGCTTGATGGGAGAGGAGTGTGACTCTCATGGGTGCCTAGGTCATCCGTGAGCACAGGTTGCGATGGGGGGTCAAGGGAGACCTAGAGGGGTGGATGGGTGGATGGGACCCTCACAGGGGTGGAGGCTTTGGACTGGGGGAGTGAGGGCGGATGCCAGGAGGTCATCCTATCGGAGCCATGGCCATGGGTGTCCTGAGGGCCTGAGGGCAAGCAGGGAATGTGGGAGTGGCCTGGGCCCTCCTCCTGCCAGCCAGGTGGAAGCCGAGAGAGAGCCCGCCGGGGCCGAGCCAGAGGTGGTGTGAGGGAGGTGGCAGGGGCACAGAGAGGGGTCACCCTTTACAAGTGGGAAAGGGGTGAGGTGGCTCTGAGAGGGAATGGCAGATGCAGAGGTGCGGCGGTGTGGCCATGGGTGGTGTGGCTTGGCAAGGTGGGCGTCCCCTCACAGGCTACGGCCCTCAGGGCTCTGCCCAGCCCCTGGCTCCCGCAAGCAGGGGTGGTTCATAACAGGCTGGGAGGCCCGGCTGCCCTGCCCCTCGGTTCACCTGTTCTGACCCTCACACCATCTACTGCAGGCCCTGCAGCGCCGAGAGACCGAGGTCTACTCCTGCATCGAGAGTGAGGCCAGCAGCCCACCTTCCACCCAGAGGCTCCTCTCCCAGGTACGCAGGGGTGGGGCAGCCACCCTGGCCCCTCCTCTCCTTCCATCTGACCGGCTCCTCACCTGTGAAATGGGGGTGAATGGGACAACGAGAGGAAGCCACCGGCTGTGGAATCAGAGACCTCTCCCAGGGCAGCTGGCCTGGTGGTTGGGAGGACTGGTGGGTTCGCGCCCCTGCTCCATCCCTTACCGCTGTGCGGCCCAGGCCAAGGGGTAACCTCTATGCTCCTCGCCTGTAAACTGAGGAGACTGACAGCACTGCCCTCATAGATTTGCCAGAGGATCAAATGTTGTACTGGGACCCATGTGAGCAGTCATAACTACCACCGGGCCGAGTGTAGTGTCTACACTGGCCAATCAGGCAGGGGGTGTTAGGCTTCTCATTGGCTTCCCCTAGGCTGATGTTGGCTGAAGTCAGGGGCTGGAGTCTGAGCTGGCGCCAGCCTAGGCTGGCCTGGTTGGGGCTCCGTTATCATCACGATGGGGACTGAGGCTCATCACTTCATCACGATTCTCACTTAAACCTCAGTTTGCTCATCTGTAAAGTGGATGAGCGAAACTTTCCCACAAATCCAACTTCCCCTGAATGCAAATGAGTTCCAAGTTAAATAACATCTACACCAGAGCTTTGGATGCCATAAAGTGCAAGGGGTTGTTAAGCCAGTAGAGGAGCCCATGGGTGGTGAGTGTGCCCATGGGCACCTTGGAAGAGCCCACAAGGAGTGAGGGGACTGGTCTGGGCTCCTCACCCCCAGGAGGCCCAGGCTGGCACTGTTCGTTGAATCTCCTATTCTCAACACCCTTTGTATACTCAGCCCTGATCTGAGCCCTGACTGGAAACAGGGGTTCCCCACACTGGGACCGTCAGGGGATGTGTGGGCCATCCCAGGCAGTGCCCACCCCATGCCAGGCCCTGGGCTGCTGGCCAGGATGGCTAGATGCATCCCTGCCCTCCGGGAGCCTCGAGTCTGCAGGAACAGGGTCACGGACCAGACAAACACACAGAGACATTTGTAGCCCTCTGTGAGAGTTGGGCTCCGGCGAGGGACCAGACCAGTCCTGGGGGAGGTAGCTCTCGGGGAGGCTGAGCCGAGCGCTGCAGGGGGAGTAGGAGGAAGTCGGGGAGCAGGCAGGGTCAGGGGAGTACCCCAGACAGAGGGAAGAGCATGTCCTGCCCTGAGGCAGGACAGAGGAGGCTCGTGGGGCTGGAGGGCAGACAGCAGGGGTCGCGTGGACGGCTAGGAGAAGAGGATGGTGAGGTGGGCTTGGGGACAAGGACAGGCCTCCCTGTCACAGCCATGCAGGAAACCACATGCTTGGTCGCCTCTGACTAAAACTAAATTACTGCAAGTTTGTTCTTTTCCTTTCCCATTGTCTTTTTTTTTTTTTTTTCCCCAGGAGAAACTGCACGGATTTAAGGATGACAGTGAATTTAACATGGTCTATGAAAATCTCTAGGACGAGCTCCCCCTGCCCACATCAGAGGCCCCAGGGGCAGCCACCCTCCTACAGAGGACTTGCTCTGTACCAGGAGTGAGGCCCCAGGGGCACCCCATCACCTCATCCCCACATTCAAGGCCCTCCCTGCCTTGGCCTGCCTCCACCTCCCCTTCTGCTCCCCAGCCATCCCCACTGAGTGTTCCACATCTCCAGGCCTTTGCCCAAGCTGTTCCCTCTGCCTGGCAGGCCCTTCCTCAGTCTTCAAGGGCTCTCTTGGACACCACCCATTCCCCACCATACATCCTCACCGTCTCGAGACCTGAAGGCTCTGTTCACGCCAGCCTGCACCACAGCCTGCAAGGCCGACTGTGGGCTCCTGGGGAGGGACCTGGCCAGGGACACTTGTCAGAGCTGTGTGCAGAGCGTGGTGGGCTGGGTGAATAAAGGATCAACCATGCAGACGCCCCCACCTCCCTGCCTGCTGCCCAGCTAGGCCAAAGGCACGAGGCAGCCACACGGGGTGGGAGCAGGGGGCTGGTGTGGGAAGCGTGAGATGTGGGTAAGAACGAACCACAGAGGCTGCACTGGCCTCAGGGACGGAGCTGGAGGCCAAGGAGGTGGCCGAGTGCTGGGTAGGCATGGAGCAGGGAGGGTCCAGCACAGGCTGGTGAGGAAGGGGATCCGGGCGTGTTTTGAGCTGGGAGGGGAGGTGCCGGCTCACCAGGAGCCGAGCAGCCTGAAGCTCTCCACCCCCAACAAGAACCCCAATGTTGTCTCTCCTCGACCTGGCCCCCCACACTCCCTGAGCCAGTTGCTTTGCCCCCCTGAGCCTCACACCTTCTCCCCCTCAGGGCCTCAGCGCCCCCTCCTTCCACCCCAAAGCCCAGTCCGCCAAAGGCCCCTGTGTCTGGCCCATCCTGAACCCTGCCACTTCCTCGGTCTTTATCTGTTTTTTGCCCACTCCAGCCCGCTATGGGGTGCAGGCCAGACCAGCCACCTCCCTCCTTGCCCGGGCTAGTCCCTGCTGCCTCGAGGCCACCGCTCTCTCCATTGTGGTCTGGCTGCGTGGCTTTTCGGACAGAGGGGTCCCTTCATGTTGCAGAAGCTCAGGCCCCTGTGGACGGTGGCTCCTCAGTGCCTGGCCCTGACCCATTCCTGCTGCTCCACGTGCTCACATTACCCCTCATGTCACCCTGGCAGCAGCCCGCAGTGAAAGGGGAAGCCATTCCACAGGCAGATGAGGGCCACCGTCCAGATCCCCCAGGCTGTCGGCTCTCCCCAGTCCCTCCCTCAGCTTTCCACTGTTTTCTCATTCGTAATATGGGCAGGCCAATCCTCCCTCCCCACCTCCCAGGCTGCCCCAGAGGTCCCAGAGGCGCACCCTCGCACACAAATCCCACATGTATTGGGTTGGGGGAGGGGGGACCCTGACCCTGGCCCCTAAGCAGCACTGGGCTGCCGGGTCTGGGAAGCACCTTCCACACTGCAGCTCAGGCCCCTCCACAGGGAAAGGAAGGCTGGGGTGGAGGGTGGACATAGATTTACGTCTGGAAGAAGTCCCCGGCCCCTCTGCTAGGGTGGTGCTGGGCCTCGTTGAGCCGCCAGGACAGTCCACAGCCTCCCATCTCCGTCCTGGGTCCGGCCTGCGAGCACACAGAAAGGAGGGCTCTGAGCTGGGCTATAAGGCTGCACAGAGAGGGCTCTGCTTCCCAGGAGGCTGGGATCTAATGAACTTGCTGCCTGTTGAGGAGGCAAAGCCACCTCCAGCAGAGCTGCCCTCCAGGCTCCTGACTCCAACAGCCTGAGGCAGAGGTGGGGGGTGACGGGACCCACCTGTCATCGCTCTGTGGACACAGATGTTGCCAGCATGGTGGCCAAGCCTGGTTCAGGGCAGGACTGTGAAGCCAGCAGGTTTTGAGGTCTTGAGTGAGCAAACAGGAGAAGGAGGAGGGTTAGGGTAGAAGGACAGGACACTTGGAGGGGCTTTGACACAAGGGAGGGTGGAGGACGAACATTCTGGGAGTCTCAGTGTGGAGCAAAGAAGGCTGATCACCGGTTCCCCAGCCCCCGGGACTGAGAGCCCATGGAGGTGGGTGGTGCAGGGGTGAGGGGTGGCAGATTACCTCAAGGGGGTGCAGGTGGCAGTGAGGGGGAGGAGGGGACAGAGAGGGCCTCGAACTGAGCTCCTTGAGGGCAGGCTCGTGTGCGACTCTGAATGGGTGGAGGAGATGTGGGAGAGGAACCGCCCTTGGGGTCCTTTGGGGCTGGGCGGCCACTGGTCTCTCTCAAATCCCAGCTCTACCCCCAGCAGCGTGTCCACCTGAGCCTCGGTGTCAGTGACAACCAAGACAGCTCAGTGTCTCTCCAAGAGGACAGATGGGGACTCCCTGCTCATGCAGAGGCTCAGCGGGTGTGTTTCCTTCTTCACTCATCCTTCAGGAAAAACAGGCTGCCAGAGGCAGTGCAGAGGGGTAAGCTAAACGAGGGGCAGGCCTCCCAGAGGGGTGGGGACCCAGGCTTTGTGGCTGCCCCACAGGGAGCACCTGGGGGTGGAGGCAAGGCAAGCAGAGAGGTGTGTGTTGAGGGGAGGGGTGTTCCTGGCCCAAGAGGGGCCTCAGGAGGGGCTGGAGAGGACAGGAGTTTAGCCAGCTGGAAAACTCCCCCGGGGGAAGGGGCCCTGAGTGGGAACAGGTGAGACCTGGGTGAAGGGAAGACTTAGACCCAAAGGGCGAATGGCAGCCATCCTGAGGGTGGACCCCGGGCTTAGAGCTGGTAGGAGAAGCCCAACGCAGCCCCTGAGGGACAGGCCTCAGGCACTGCTTCCTCCAGTCTGTCCCCTGCTGCGAGGACCCACCGCGGGGAGCAGATGGCGTGTCAGGGTCTCAGTGGATGCTTCTCTCTGCCTGGCCTGCATTTGCTGTGATGGGAATTTCCCACCAACCCTCCTCAGCAGAGCCTGCCCTGGCCTCCTAGGTCATGCCCTGCCACCATCTTCAGAGTCTCGGGGCATCTGAAACATTTCAGCTACTTCTGACTCCCTCAGCCTGCACTGGCCTCTCCAGGGTGGTGGCTTGGTGGGAAATGGCCCATCCTGCCCCTTCCTGCGGTTCAGCCTCCAACCCTCCCCTCTGCTCTCGCTCTTCTCAGCACTTGCTAGAAAAAATCATCCCTGGAAACCAAACCCAGGAACACAAAGTGGGTGTGGGAAGCGGTGGCCCCTCCTTGGCAACAATTTCCAGAGGATTCTGCGAAGCAGAGTTTCCATGGGAACACGTGCTGGTTACACAGAGTAACCCAGTGGGGCTGGGGTTCCCTTCACAGCCAATATCGCAGGATCCCGCAGGCCCTGGGGGTGGGGGTGCCTTAGGCAGGCACAGCCACTGCGTTTTGACCACCGGCCCTCGCTAACCTGAAATCAAGTAACAGGCAAATCTGCCTTTTTTTTTTTTTTACATTCTAATTTAAAGGCCACACTCCAGTCTAAGGATGCCTCTGGGATTTCCAGGATGGATTTTTATGTAGTTCAATAGTTTTCTTGGCAGACCGCTCAGCCAGGAGAGGTGGGCCGTGGCCTCGGCCCAGCTAGGCTGACAGAGTGTCGTCTCTGTCCCTCTTGAAGGCCAGGGGATGTCACTTGTCCACCTGAGGGGCTTCTTCATCCCTGAATCCAGACTCCAAGAGTTGGGACATCAGCATGAGGCACTGGGACACCTTCCTTCCTAGGCTCCTCCTGGCCTCCCAGCAGAATTACGGCCTCTGAGCCTTGACTGAGCATGGCTCAGGCCCTGCTCTCTGCACTTGGTGTTGGCACGCGATTTTTATGTGGGTGTCTACGCAGGTGATGCGGGCATATATTGTGGTAAAACACTTAAACTACAGCAAAGTGAAATTCTCTTTGATGCTCCTGCCACCTCACAGCCTCCATCCCAGTCCCCCCCGCAGGGACCGCCACTGGGTCACTTGGGCGTGTTTTCTTCCGGGCTGTTTTTATTGCATCTACGTGCATATACGCATATATACGAACATATTAGATATAGAGTGTTTGTGTGGGGTTCTGAAAGCTTCAATAGAATCATTCCGTAGGTGCTGTTTGCAATTGCTTTGTTCAGCCCCACGTGGTGGGGATCTGCCCGTGACAGCACATGAGAGCTGCCAGACTCCTTAATTACAGCGAAGGATTCCACAGGACCAATGGGTCCTAATTTAATCAGGCCCCTATTAATGGCCTTTTCAGTTGTTTACAATTTTCCATCCTTGCAGAAGGTGCTGCAGGGAACATCCTTGCACATAGCCGCAAAACTTTCCGGGTGTGGACATTAACCATTTGAGCAGACACTGCCACATTGTCACTCATGGAGGTTGTACTGGTTTCTATTCCTCGGGTTCTTTATCTACAATATCTCATTTAATCCTGAAAACACCCTGCGAAGTGGGGGGCTTGTCTCCCCATTTTAACAAAGCAGAAACTATGATTCAGAGAAGTAGGCTGGCCATACAGCCTAGAAGGAGCAGCGCTGGGCTCGCTCCAACTGTGCGCAGTCCTGCTGCCTCCATAGGTCAGGGGAGTAGGGGTACGGGTGGAGGCAGAAAGAGCCTCAGAGGGACTCGGTGCCCCCAGGGCTGGGGAAGCCCACGAAGGGACAAATTTCCTTCAGAGATGGCCTGTCAGCCTTTATTGCTCATACTGGCATCTCAGAATTGTGGGGGTGGGGGTGTCCTCCAGCCCGCAGCGGTCTATCTCCCTGGGGAAATGAGGCAGGTCAGTAGGGGTGGTGGGGCCCGGCAGCCCACACCCACTGTGGGGCCTGGCTTCAGGCAGCCTGGACATGGATCCCAAGCCTCCTCTGGAAATTTCTGGGCACAGCATGCCTGGAGGTGTGAGCTGCCTCTTGGAAGCTTTATAATCCGAGATAATGCTGCTGTAATTGGCATCGTTTCCCATTTACAATCCTCTCGTTACCTGAAAACCTACTTGCAATGGCTATGTCTGGAGAGGGTTTAATTTTACCACTTTGTGGACCTTGAGGGGCCGAGGAGCATGGGCTTTTTCTCTGTCGCCCCCATCCCGTTTCTCCAGTGAGTGTCACAGGCCTGGGGACCACATTGCGGCTGACCTCACAGCCTTGGCTCAGGGCACAGCCCTGTAACTAGCTCCCCACCATGGGCCCCGGGCTGAACTGCTTTTCTCCTGCATGGTACCCACCCGTCTAGTCTCCTTCCAACCCCTCCTCCCTCCAGCCCTTTCCAGCCTCTGCCACCACATTGATCTTTCTACAGTACAGATGTCACCACAGCAGCACCCTCTCAAAACCCTGTAGTACCTTACATTTATGGTCAATTCATTTCAACAAAGGGGCCAAGATAATCCAAACAAGTCTTTTCAACAAACAGTGCTAGACATCCACACACAGAAGGATGAAGTTGGAGCCCCACCTCACACCCTATACAAACCTCACGGTGGCTTCCACGTCCACGGGATGGAGGTCTGGCCCCTCAGCCCTGCACTCAGGGCTCTCACAACCCCTTTATTCTTTCAACAACATTTGTCCAGCTCTGACCAGGTACCAGGCCCTGTGCCGGGGCTGGGATAAGAGACAGACGGTTCTGTCCTTATGGAGTCCATCAGCCCCATTTCTGACCAGCTCCCGCTGGCCCAAAGTCACCCCAAGGTCCATCCATGTTCCCATCCATAGCTGCTATTCCCTAAGGTGCCAAACTCCCCAATTCTGAACCTGGGCAGGAATTCCTGCTCAAATGCCACCTCCTCCATGAAGCCCTCCCTAAAACCCCCTCCCCCACCAAGCAGTTTATTCACCTCTCCTGTTGCTCTGACCTCCTCGCATTGAATCAGTTCACACACACCCATCTCGCCCAGGAGCCTCTGGGCTTCCTGTGCATGGCGAACAGCCTACTGGTCTCTCATTGTGCCTGACTCAGAGTAGAGGCTCCACAACCATTTGTTTAAAGAATAAATGAACCTTTTCCTTTGCTGGCAATTTAGTGCCAGTTCTTGATGAAATAGGGAGAACGATTTTTTTTCCAATTTCTGGGAAGTGATGTCTAATTAGTACATGACCCATTTTACGTATGTGAAAATTGAGGCAGGCATGTTGCTGCGTCCACACCAGGAGAGGCAAGACAATGACAGTGCAGGTTCTGGAAGGCCAGCGCCCTGCTGTCTGATGGGAAGGGGCAGGCTCCGTGCAGGCTGTTGGAGGCGAGGCACAGGCACAGGAGAAAGACCCGCCGCAGCCCCTCTCTTCACCTCCTGGCTGCTGAGGCTGTCAGAGCATCCAGTCGATGGCATGTGCCTGCGGAGTGTGCAGCGGGGCAGCAAGCCCCGTTAAGGTGGTTCTGCTGCTAATTGATCCCAGAAACCCCTATCACTGCCAGGGGATACTTCGGCTGGCTCAGCACTGTCCTGACTGCTGTCCCTCACCTCACCAGCTGGCCTTCCCGCCTGCTTCAGCCGCCTCTGGGCTAGCCCAGACAGCCCTGACCAAGCGGGGCCTGGGACCCTCCAAGCAGCCAGCAGGACTGAGCCCAGCGGGGGGTGCAGGGTGGGAGCACTGAAGAAGCTCTTTGTGGGTCCCTTGTGTCCCAGCCAGGTCACAGCCACCCCAACAGTGGCTGGATTGGTAGGGGAGGCTCAGGGCTGCTCCGGCCTTAAAAAGGCCCCCTACTTTGGCCTCTCTGGGAACCAGTCAGGATCCTGCCTCAAATGCCCCCACCTTCCTCCAGCAGCCCCCACAGCCTACTGCCTCCTGTGGGAGGTGGGGAGCCCTGAAGCTCCATGTGTCTGGGGTGGAGCCAGGAGAGCTGCTGGCCCCCTGACCTGTTAGGACAAGTCTGTGCAGGTGAGTCCCGGGGGGAAGGAGACTCCGGAGCCGAGTGACCCGGTCCAGAAATAGAAATGGTGACAGTGAGCCCTGAGCTCCTGCACCTCGGCCTTGTGCAATGGCTTATCTCTGCTTCTGGGATCAAGAGAGGACGCTGGGAGGGCTGAGGAGGGACTCCGTCCTGGCTGGTCTGGCCCCTCAGCAACACTCCCGCCCCACATCTCAGTGCTCTGGGACTCTGCTGTCTTCTTTCTGGGTTCAAACTGGGACTGGGAGATTGAAGAGAGCTTTAGGATGCTCCGTCCTAAAACTGCTCTGCCTTGGGGGAGGGGGAGTGACTGCTAACAGGTATGGGGTTTCTTTATGGGGTGATGAAAATGTTCTGGAATTAGACCATGGTAATGGTTGCATAACCTTGTGAATATGCTAAAAGCCTGTGAGTTGTACACTTTAAAATGGTGCATTTTATGGTATATGAATTATATCTCAATAGGATGAAACAAAAACTTCCCTGTTTAAACAGTTTCTGTGCCCCCTGTCCACTACCCCCGGGACAGAGCACATGCACACACACACACACACGCACTTCCCTGGGACCTGGCTCAGCTCTGCCCTCCAACCCAGCCTGCCCTGCCCTGTCCCTTTTCCTGCCCTTCCTCCCTTCTTCCTACAGAAGGGGCCTTCTTGGGTCTCTCTTAACCTCCAGGCTCTGGCACATGCAGATCCTTCTATCCGATAGGTACTTAAATGCCTACTGAGTTCTTATCTGGAGCTAGGTACTGTTCCCGTTTTACAGAGGAGGAAACTGAGTATCAGAGAGATGTAGCAACTCACCCAAGGCCACACAGCTGGCAAATGGTGCTGCTGAGATTCAAGCCCCAGAGGTGACTTCAGAGCCCCTGATTTGAACCTCTTCACTCACTTGCCTTCTGTGGTAGACTGAAGAATGTGCCCCCCAAGATGCCCACATCCTAATCCCTGGAACTTGTGAATGTTACCTTATATGGCAAAGACTTTGCAGATGTGATTAAAGACTTTAAGATGGAAAGATTATCCTGGATAATTACAATCACAAGTGTCCTTATAAGAAGGACGCAGAGGGAGGTTACAGACAGAAGGCAGAAGGCAATGTGATAATGGAAGCAGAGAAAAAGATTTGAAGATGCTACGCTGCTGGCTTTGAAGATGGAGGAAGGGGCCATGAGCCAAGGAATGCAGCTGTAGATGCTGGAAAGGGCAACGAAACCAAGTCTCCTAAAAGCTCCTAGAGAGAGTGTGGCTCTGCCAACACCATGGTTTCAGCCCAGTGAAACCGATTTTGGATTTCTGGCTTCCAGAACTGTAAGAATAGATGTGTACTGTTTTAGCCCCCAAGTATGTGGTAATTGGTTACAGCAGCCCTAGAAAACCAGTACACCGGGGCTGGTCCCGTGGCATAGTGGTTAAGTGCACGTGCTCCGAGGTTGGCAGCCCGGGTTTGGATCCCAGGCGCGCACCGACGCACCGCTTGTCAGGCCATGCCGTGGTGGCGTCCCATATAAAGTGGAGGAAGATGGGCATGGATGTTAGATCAGAACTGATCTTCCTCACAAAAAAAAAAAAAAGAAAACCAGTGCACTTTCTGAATGAAGAGCCCATTCAGCCTCCCAGGCCCCTGGTCAGTGGTCCAGCCCCCTCTGTGCTCCTCATGGACACCTCCTCACAGCTCTGACCCTGGAGGTGGCTGCCACCACGGTCTCTGTTCTCTCCCCAACCTTGGGCCTCTCCTCTCCCTGCCAGCACTGACCTCTCCAGGCTGGTCTCGTCCTCCAGGTGCCCAAGGGCAGGCACCAGCTCTGGGACATGGTAGAGGAGGATGCCGAGGCTCAGAGAGGGCCAGTGAATGCCCAAGGTCACTCAGCGGGCAACAGGCAAAGCCAGGTTTGAAATTGGACTTGTCTCATTCCAGAGCTGGTACTCCCAACAACTCCTCTCCCAGTGGACACTAGTAAATGTCCCTGAGGGAGTGACAAGGCAGGCAGACATAGGAACACAGGAGAAATGCATTGTGGGAAGCGCTATGGGAGCCCCAAGGAGGGTGGTAACTCTGCCTGAGCAAAGTTGCTTCCTTGAAGGATGAGGGCACCCCAGGCAGAGAATATCCTGAGTGAAGGCCTGAAGATGGAAGGAGTGAGATGGCAGGAAAGAGGAGGTGCTTATGGGCAGCCTGGGGAGATGACGCCAGGCCCAGCTTCTGGAGGGCCATGGAGACCATGCTGCGGCCTGAGGAGCACACAGAGGTTGGAGAGCCAGAGACCAAAATCCCCTACGCTGTTCTTTAGGAGGCAACTCAAGTGAGTAGCTCTGGGGAGGGTGGCCTGTTCCATTTGGAGGCTGCTCAAATAGGAAAAAGCTTAAGGGCTGGGACTGGGCCCAAGAAGGCAAAGGTTGGGGCAGGGGACCAGACTCTAGAGCCACTTCCAGGGGGCAGGGAGGGGCAGGCAAGAAGACGTGGTGACCTACAGGTCTCAAGGTGTCAGGGTGAAGGGGTGTCCATGCCCCGATCCAGTAGACAGAGGCTGGTTTCAGTAAACACCACCAGAAGTACAGGAGTGGAGCAGCAATGTGGGGAGAAATCCAGGCGGCAACCAGAGGGAGGTGTCTTGAAGGGAGCCAAGAGAATGGGTCAGGACTCAGGAGATAGGTGGAGGCTGAAGACAGATGGTGGGGAGCAACTGGGAAGGCCATGGTAGCCACAGCTGCAGGAGGTATGAGGTAGTTAGGGGAGGTGTGCCAAGAGGTGACCAGGGCCCCCGCGGTCAAGGGCTCTTGAGGAAAGGGCCCTTTCCCTCCTCACCTGCTGCTGCTGCCCCTGCATGCAACCCCAGCACCCATCCCGGCCCAAATAGAATTGGACCTTTCCAAGTGGGCTCCACTATAGGGAAACCTGATAGCAAATTCCAAACCAATAAGAGCAAATAAATGTGGGGAGATTACTGACAATAGGAGAGGGTACACCATGGGGTGCCTCCAAATAGCATCTCCTCCAGTACGTTTTAAGTGCTTTATAGGTCATTAACTACTTGACAGAGAGAGCCTGACACTTAAAGCAAAGAATTCTGCGCCTCTGCCGGAAAATCAATCAGAAATGAAGATAGAGCATTGCTGCCGTTCAGATGTACCGGGTGGGCAAACGGGATTCGATTTACACATAATTTTAAGGCCCTCTCCATTGTGTAAAGTGAGGCACACTGGTATTTGAGGCCATTTATAAATCCCAAACTAGGGTTTAGAAATACTTAACCTTCCCCCTGCCCTTTTTTTTTGTCTGTTTGTTAATGAAATATTTCAAAGACATGGAAAAGTACAGAGAGAAGCTTGAACATCTTAGCCCACCACCTGACTCTGTCAAATAAAACATTACAGCTATGATTGAAGCACTCATTTTTAAAAAATGTTACTTGTTTTTTCTTCCTGTCCTTTCAAATCCTTTCTGTCTTCCAGTCCCAGCTCTTTAGGGAAACCTAGGCTGACCACCCACCCCTGCCCAAGACATCTCTCCTTCCTCCGAAATCCAAGCGTAATTACTGCCTCTTTAATTAACTTGGAGATTAATCACCACCTGCTTGTGAAATAGCTTTTATTGTCCTCGTCTGTCCTGCATGTGGGATGAAGCTGGGGGTGGGGACCAGGCAGGGGGAGGAGGGACAGGCGGGCTGGGCTCTCCTGGGGCCCAGGCTGGACAGGGTCAGCTCGAAGGAGAGGTCTGAGAAGGCCTGCTATCCAGAGGGTCAGCTCCCTTCTGGCTCTGTTTAGGCAGCTGCCTGGTACCAGGAACTGAGATGAGCTGGAGATGAACCCCAAGAGAGCAGTGGGCAGCTAGGAAGGTAATCTACCCTGGGCAGCCTCAGGGCCTCTGCCCTTGCTGTTCCCCTCTGACCAGAATGTTCTTTCCTCATTGAGCCTTGCTGTGGGTTGAATTGTGTCCCCCAAAAGATATGTTGAAGTCCTAACCTGTGAATGTAACCTGATTCGGAAATAGGGTCTTTGCAGATGTAATGATGTTAAAATGAAGTCACCTTGAATTAGGGTATGCCCTAAATCCAATGACTGTTGTCTTTATAAGAAGGCCATGTGAGTCAGAGACCCAAGGAGAATTTGCTGTGTCACCAACCCAGCTCTTCTGCACCCTAAATCTGGCTGCCCAGGATCTCAGATAGCATTTCTCTGCTAGATTAACCCTCCCCCACCCAACTCCAGGAGCAGCTCCTACACCCTCCTTTATCATAGGAAGCCTTCTTCTCTATCACATCTCAGAGACCACCTTGAAATCAAAAGGACCCACCTGGGAGGAGCGGGGGTTCCCAGGGCTGCCCTCTCCCAGGACAGCATGCCTGCTCGAGTCAGTTTGCTTAATGAGAGCCTCCCGGGGCTCCACCAGGAAAACCCTCCCAGGTGCCCCCAAACCTCAGAGGTGAGCAGGGTAGCCTGATTTGGGCAGATTGCTTTTTTTTTTTTTGAGAAAGATCAGCCCTGAGCTAACATCTGCCAATCCTCCTCCTTTTTTTGCTGAGGAAGACTGGCCCTGGGCTAACATCCATGCCCATCTTCCTCCACTTTATATGGGACGCTGCCACAGCATGGCTTGCCAAGCCATTCGTCGGTGCGCGCCCGGGATCCGAACCCGCGAACCCCGGGCCGCCCCAGCAGAGCACGCGCACTTAACTGCTTGCACCACCGGGCCAGCCCCGAGCAGAGTGCTTTTAATTTCCTCTGTGATTTGGGGGGGAGGGGTTCCCAGGGAGGGAGAGGGTACCAGGATCTTAGCACGGAGGCCGGGCCTGTCTCCTTCACACTGCCAAGCACAGCGCTGGTACAGCACATTCATTGAAATAACATCTTCTAAGCCATCTACGCCAAACCAACACTCTCTTTTGACAGATGGGAAACTGAGGCCCTGACACTCCCCAGGGCATCCCTGTGTAGAGGAGATCTGAGGTCCAGTAATGTGAGTATGTCCCAGTACAGCTCAGCAATTCACTCCCAGGCGACAGCATTTCTCCACACTTCTGTCTCCCCATTCTTTTTTTTTTTTTTTTTTTTTTTTTTTTTTTTGTGAGGAGATCAGCCCTGAGCTAACATCCGCCAATCCTCCTCTTTTTTTGCTGAGGAAGACGGCCCTGGGCTAACATCGGTGCCTATCTTCCTCCACTTTATATGGGACGCCGCCACAGCATGGCTTACCAAGCAGTGCGTCGGTGCGCGCCGGGGATCCGAACCAGCGAACCCCGGGCCGCAGCAGCAGAGCGCGCGCACTCAACCGCTTGCGCCACCGGGCCGGCCCCTGTCTCCCCATTCTTGAAAGAGAATAGTAACACCATCTTCCAGGGATATTACCAGCCTTAATGATAGCTCTAAAAACCTGTGTGCACATGTTCCATTAATTCAATCAACAAACACGTTTTGAGCACCTCGTGCGCGGCAGGCCCTGAGGATACAGTGGTGAGCGCCACAAACCCAGCGTCCCGACCTCAAGGTGCTACCTATTTGGTAGAGAAGGGCAAAGAAACGCAGTTATCCTCGGGTGATTAAGTGTTATGATGGGGGGAACGGAAGCGGAGATGAAAAGGCTGCGGATCTCAGCAGAGCCCAAAAGAGCAGCAACAGCCACAGGAAAGAAAAGGCAGAGAATAAAACCCGCCACCCACCCCCAACCCTGCGGCCTGAGCCCCTTCTTCGTCTCAGCCAATCAGGCGTCAGCATAGCCGGCCAGCTGACCAATCAGGAGCCAGAAGAGGAGCACTAGTCGCAGGCCACGGCTTCCCCGGGGAGGGCGGCCAGAGCCCGAGCTCCCCGCCCGGCCCCGCCCTCGGCCCTCCCCGGCTCCGCCCCGCCGCACCAAGGGCACGCCCCACCCCAGGCCCCGCCCCAGGCCCGCCCGTCCCCGCCCATGTCCCGCCCCCGGGCCCGCCAGCCCCGCCCCCGGCCCGCCCAGGCCCCGCCCCGCCGCGTCCAGCCGCGCCTGCCTGGAGCCCCGTGGCCAGCGGCCGGCCGCTGGGGCCGAGTATTGTCCTAAAGGCCGAAAAAAGAGGAAAGCGGGGAGGTTGGGGGACAGCCACGAGACCGGGAGAGGATTTATAACATTTTCTTTCGCCGACAATACTGCAAAATGTGTGAAGGAGAGGGCGCCGCCGGGACAGCGTGAGCGCGGGCCAGGTAAGCAGCCCCGGCCGGCCGGCCCGCGTGGGGGGTGTGGGGGCGGTCGGGCACCCCCTGAGCGGCGGTCGCGGGGGCTGCGCCCCGTCGGCGCTCCAAAGGGTCTGGTGAGCCTTGAGCGGTGTGGACGCGGCCCCGGAGCTGAGGCGTCCTCAGTGACCTGGGGGCTGCCGGGGCGGTGTAGACGAGCGCGGTGGTCCGGCCGGGGCGCCCCCGACATCCCGAGGTAGTCGAGACCGACCCCTAAGGCTGAGGTTGGCGTCCGCGTAGCTCGCGGCCGGGCAGCCGGTGGACACGCGGACTGGGACAGAGGCACCCTCCAGCGCCCTGGGGCGTGTGAGGCCGTGCGGACACGCGCCGGTGGTTGAGGCGCCGCAGACCCGCGCGCAGGTGTAGCCGCGGGCGGGCGGCAGCGGCGGAAAGTTTGCTGGAGTGCGCGGGGCGGGCGGCGCGGAGGAAGGGGCCGGGCGCCGCGCCGGGGCGGGGGCGGCTCAGCCTCCCGGGCTCAGCTGGAGGCGCCTGGGGGACCCCGAGCCCCAGCCCGGCTGCTGCCGCGGAGGTGGAGGATGGGGAGGGGACGGAGAGACGGAACTGAGTCCTAGAGGAACACCAGAGGGGGAATCGTGTTGAGCCTTTCAGACAGGTTCCCCAAGCAGGCTCGTCCCCCTGCAGCCGGAGGTGTCTCCATTGCACATGCAGGAATCTGAGGGCGGAGGCCACCCGGTGTTCCGACACACGCTGCTCATCAGCTGACGGGACTCATGCACGGGCGGTCCACGCGGGAGCCCAGCTCCTCTCCTTCCGTTTCTGCCTCGGTGACGAGAAAGGGTGCAGGCGTGGTAGTGGGGAGCGCAGATGGGACCTGGGGCTGGGGTGCAGGGAGGCCCTGGATTGGGACCTCTGGTCTGCCTCCCACCGCCTCCCTGTGGCTTCAGGTGGCCCCACAGCAGGGGCGAGGGAATGAGTGGAGGAGGGAAGGCAGTGACGGAGAGAGAGAGTGTTGGGCAGGGGATGCTATGCCCACCTACCTCGTCTGCAGGGGTGCTGTCCCTGGGGCAGATCAGTGGGGCAGGGTATCTATGTGACACTCTCCTCTATGGGAAGAAAGACACCCAACCCCTGTCTCTGCCACAGGGGAAGGGCAGAAGGGAGCCCAGTGGCCAGGGGTGGGGGTGGGGATACCTACATGTCCAGGGTGGTTCTTAGGGCGACTCAGTCTCATCTCCACTACTTTCTGTCCCTTTTGTCCCGTTCTTACTCCCACACCCTCCTAGTCCCTGTGACTCCTCCTACCACAGGTCCCTTGCACATGTTGTTTGTGTTTTTGATCAACAAGTAGTCATCAAGCATCTACTACGTCCCAGGCACGGGCACCTCAGTAGTGAACAAGACAGACCCAGTCTCTGCCCTCACGAAGCTTCCGAACGAGTGCGGGGACATAGATGATGAACAACAGTCAGGAAGGGAACGGGGCATGGGCAGGGGAGGCACCTTGGGTGGGCATCAGGGAAGGCTTCTCTGTAGAGGTGACAGTGAGTCAGAGGGATTAATGCCTCCTCATCCTTTGGGCCCCAGTGCCAGTGTCACCTCCTCCAGGAAGCCTTCCCTGACCTCCGCGACCTGACAGTTCCCCTATGACAGGCTCTCATAGCCTAGAGACCACTCCCTTCATAGGCATTTTTATGTCATTATTGGGTTAATGTTTGTCTCCCCCCATCAGTTGTAAATGCCATGGGGGCAGGACCTGAATCTCTTCTGGGTAGATGGTAGGCAAAGCAAATAAAGGATGAGTAGATTTCCCCAGAAAAACCGGAGCTGCTCTGCCAGGTCGGGCATCCAGATGGCAGAAAATTTTCTTTTCCCTTCCGTGGCCGGAGTCGTGGGCTCCACACCCATTTGCCATTCACAGAAACAAAGTTAAAGAAACCAGCAGGCCTGGTGGGAAAGAGGGCAGGGAGAGGCCTGGTGCAGGTGGCCCACTAAAGTGCTAAGGCTGGCCCGCCGGAAGGGAAGTGGACCTGCAGTGGAGGAGGCCTGGGGACAGGTGCCTGTCCTGTTTTCTGAGCTCAGACCAGCCTACTCCTCATTCTTCTGTCCCAGCTCCTGGAAGCCTGCTTTCCTTCAAATGCTCCTCTGAGAGAAGGTGGTGGCCAGCGGGGTCCCCAGGATGGCCAGGGTAGAGGGCCATAGTAATTGCCTGGCCTCCCCTCGCCCCTCCCAGTCCTGGGCGGACAGGACCTTGGGCAGCGCCTCTCTGACCCAGAGTCAGGCCCTGGGGGCCACAAATAGCTGCCCAGGTGACCTGCAGTTCATCTAAACTCCTGGCTGGGAAGCAGGAATCAGGCTTAGAGGGACTGAGTCTTATTTTTTGTAGTTTCTATGCTCAGGGCGTTTCTCCCTCCCCCGGCTCTGTCAGCCCTGTGCACCTGGCACCTTTCCTGTGGCAAATTATGCTCCACAGACGCCCAACGAAGCTTTTAGCGCCCCCGCCCTCCCTACTTCAGGGCTGGAGTGCCGCTATGCACGGTGAGAGAGTCTGCATGCTTTCTCCAGGCTCCAGCAGGGACAGAATCAAAGCTGCCTCCCCACCCACCCTCCTGACTGGAATGGCTTTAAAACATTAATTTGTGATGATTTACTCCCTTCTGTTCTGTGGGGATCACTAGCATTTAAAATATGTATGTATTTATTTATTTATTTATTTTTCCCCAAAGCCCCAGCAGACAGTTGTATGTCATAGCTGCACATCCCTCTAGCTGCTGTAAGTGGGACGCGGCCTCAGCATGGCCAGAGAAGCGGTGCGTCGGTGCGCGCCCAGCATCCGAACCCGGGCCGCCGGCAGCGGAGCGTGCGCACTCAACTGCTAAGCCACAGGGTCGGCCCTTAAATATGTATTTAAATCAGATTCACTGCTCCCGGTTAAACCTTAGCTGCCTCCCCTGCCCCTCCAGCAGAAAGAACACTGGATTCGGAGTGGGCAACTCAGAGGTTCAGGCCAAGTTCTGCTAATGACAAGCTGTGTGACCTTGGGCAAATTACTTAACCTCTCTGCGCCTCCATTGGCTCCTCTGGAAACTGAGGTTAATGATAATCCTTCCCTCACAGAGTGTTGTGAGGATTAAATTAGATAACGTCAGGGAAGAGCTGTACAATGCCAGGCCCGTGTTTTCTGTTCCCAGGACTGACTGTCCTGCTAATTAGCCTGGTGACCTTGGGCAGGCCACTCAGCCACTCCTTGCCCTCAATTTCCTCATCTGAAAAGCACAGGGGTTGTTCTAGGAGATGAGGCCACAGAGCACCCCCCTTCCAGCCCTGAGCCCTCCCTCCCCTCCCCTGCCCCCTGCCAGACACCTTCCCACTGGTCACCCCTTTTCTCATTATCCAGGCGCTTGGTTCTAATTGGAGATGGTCCCTCCCCAGCTGCCTCTCCTCCCGGCTCCCTGTGAAGTTGTAGGTTTTAGGCCCCAAGGGCCGGCATTTCTTGGCTCATTTTCAGGGGCAATTAGCCGTGATGTCACAGGCCTTGGAGGTGGCCTCAGTGGGCACATGGCCAGGCTGCCCAGAAGCCAGGACTCTGCTCCGTCTGTGGCCTGCGGGGCTCCCCTGGACCTGGGGGGTCCCCAGTGCTATTTGTGGGGAGGCGGTTTCCCAGGCAGAGCCGTTTCCATTTCTGTACTTTATGACTCCTTGAGGCCCGAGCCTGAGTGTAAATTAGCTCTACACTGTGCTTTTGTTGGCAACTGTCTGTTCCTTGGAAGCAAGGGGCTTTGTCAGGAAGAACAAAGCTGTTTGGCGTTTTTCTGATTTGGGGGAAGCGTGCTCCTGGGGGAGGGCTCCTCACTTCTCCATGTCAGTCGGGGAGCCCTTGGTTCTCAGACTCGCGGGTTTTGTTTTGGGTTTTTAAGTCCTATGGCTTAAGAGTCACATATGTTTGTGTGTGTGTTGGCTGAGAGATTTTTCCTCCTTTTTGGCTTACACAGTGTATTCCATGGAAGCTAATTCCAGAGACTGAACTTTTCAAATCACTGCTTCAACAGCTTTTTAAAATCTGGACCTAGTTACTCCTGTCATCCATGTATAAAGATTTAGAGAAAAATTCCAAACCCGAGAGTGGGCAGCCTTGAGGATGTACAGCTCCTGGCAGCGCGCGCTCGGTGTAGACCTGAGGTCAAAGCCGAAATGTCGAGCACCCCTTGGGACGGGAGGTGGGGGGGGAGCGTGGTCTGCTTGGTGCCAGACATCTGGGTATTTAGAAAACATCTGGGTGGCTGGATTTTTCAGGTTTCTGCCTGACATTTAATACATTTAATATCACAGACATTGAGCCTGCCTCCTGCGCCCCCCCCCCCCTCAAACACACCCAGCCCCTTCCACCCCTGCCTGATGGGTAAGAAACATCCATTCTTTCCAGTTCCCTAGCGTTTTCCCCCTACCGGAAATCTGATGGGCTTATGACATCATGGCTGGCTGCTGAGCGATGAAGTGGATGCCACAAAGAAATCCGACATATCAGATGGATTTTGAAATCAGTTTCCCTCCGGCCATAGGAGCAGGCGTGAAGTCAGGAGAATGTGAGCTTTGTTTAAAAAAACAACAAATAAAAGTAAGCCTTGCCCTGTATTAAATACAGTTTTTTAAAGCAAACAGACCTTTTGGACATCATCCTATTTTAATATAAATGCTGGTGTTTATGAAACAAAAGCGGCTAATCAATCAGACCTGAAGCTGCGTGTGAATGTTCCGTTTCTGTTGAGTTTTTGTGTGTTCTCATTCACTGATAAAGGAGGAACTGGGGATGGTTTATCTCCCTTCGTTATTCAAATAGGATAGCCTTTTTTTTTTTTTTTTATGCCAGTAAAATTCACTGGGTAAATTGCTGGTTTATGCTTTTCCGGGAATCCGTTTTTATGGAGTGACCTTGGACCTGACCTGGTCTGCAAACATTGTGTTTCCCTCTGCTGGTTTTTCTGGCTGTGAAACTGTTAAGAGGATGCCGTGAAGCTGGCTTCTCAGTCTCCTCTCGCAGGGCAGGGCCGGGCCGGCCCAGTGGGCCAGGGCGGTTCTTGGGATGAAAAACCTCTTTGAAAGGACAAAGTCAGGAAGAGAACAGACAGTAGAAGGGCCTGTGACACAAGCCCCAGGGCAGCCAGGGAGGGGGATCCACTGCCCTCCCCTTCCCCCAAGAGGGGGCCGAGGGCCTCAGAAATAGCTCCCAGCTGAGGGAGGTCACCCCCGATGTGGGCCCAGGTGAGAGGACGCTCAGGGTTCCATGGGTCCCGCCTGCCAGGCCCCCGGCCCGGGCATCTGGAGTCTAACAGACCCGGACTGGAGTCCCAGCTCCTCCGTGGACCAGCTGGGGGGCCCTGGGCCCATCACATCACCTCTTAGTCCCTGCCCCTGTGGACAGGATCAACGACCCCGCCCTGCCTGCTGGGAGAATTGGTACTGCTGGATGCTCCCAATGCCCGGCTACTTCAGAGGGCACTGGGTCAGTCTCAGAGCTGGGAGAGGCCAGTGTCCACTGCCTGGGTTTCAACCCGGCCGGCTCTGCCAGCCGCTATCTGCATGACGACGTTGGTCTGTGTGACCTTCTGTGTGCCTTGGTTTCCTCCTTTGTCAAACCATAGTAATAATAGGACCAACTTCACCTGGGGCTGTCGTGAGGACTAACGCGGCCCCCGAGGGTCAGCTGTCACTATGGGATGTGCCCTTGAGCCCTGAGCGGGTTGCCGGGTAGGGCTGTTGAGCCTGGGTGGGAGGGATGTGTCGGGTTGAGCACAGGTGGAGGATAATCAAGGACTGAATGGAACATCCCTCATCTCTCTGCACAGAACTTTCTGTGGCTTCCCATTGCCCAAAGGGAATCAAGTCCCCCACGTGCCCAACACTTGGGCCTCAGGCACTGTCTCTCCCCTGGTTCCTCCGTCCTCCAGTGCAGCTGGATCATGCTGCCTTCTTTGGATGCAATACTAATGGGCAGGTCACGTTACTGAGCCCCTGCCGTCACTTTATTCTGGGCACTTTACATGGATTAACTCATTTGATCCTCACACAACTCCTGAAGGGGGTGTGGTTATCATTTGTTATCATTTTAGAGGCAAAAACGGAGACCTCAAAGGTTAAGTATCTTGCCCCAGACCCCAGAAGCCCAGATTGGAGCCAGGGTCAGGTGCCCGCACCCATCTGTGTGACCCCAGCTCCGCTGGCTCCGGTGGGCCTTCCTCCTCCTGTGTCCCACCTCACCCCTGAAGCTGGAGCCCCTGCCTTCCCCAAGTGCCCACCCCCATCTCTGTCCACCAAGACTCTCACACCACCTCGGCCAAGAGATTGCCGAGATCCCAGATTGCCCTCCTGCTGCGTCGTCCGAGGAATGCTGGCCGTGCCACATGAGCCCTCTCAGAGTGTGGCTCTCGAAGGTGGGTGCTAGGGCCCTTGTCCACCTCTCCTCGAGGCCAGGAGCTGGGCTGGGGCCCGTTCTGTGTCCCCCACAAGGCCCTGCGGGCCGGCAGGCATTTACTGAGGACCTCTATGTGCGAGATGTGGAGATTCGTAGGACAGGTGCCACACCCACCTGGGCTTCTCTCCCAGACTCCAACCGTGCAGCCAGCGCCTTCTGCCACGTCTCCATTTGGGTGGCCATGGGCAGCTCGACCTCAGCAGGTCACAAACCGAGCTCCTGAGGTTCACCCCAAACCCCCGCCACCCCAGAAACCTTTTCCGTCTCAGGTAGTGGCACCTCCATTTTTCCACTCGCCTGCTCAGGCCAAAAACCTGGGATCATCCTTGACTTCCCGCTCTCTCTCTGCCTCTCTGTCTGTCCTCCCTCTTTCATTCCATCAGCAAATACCGTTGATTCTCCTTTCAAAATACATCAGCAATTTGACGCCCTCCCTCCACATCCACAGCCACCACCCACATTGCGTACCTGTGTGGGTGCAGCAGCCTCCTCATGGGCCTCCTGCTCCCCCTCGGCCCCCTGGAGTCGCCACTCTCCAGCAGCCAGGTGGATCCTGTTAGAACTTAGGTCAAATCCTGCACTCCTCTGTGCAGAACCCTGTGATGGCTCCCAGCTCATTCAGGGTCAGAGCAGAGTCCTGCCTGTTGCCCCTGCTTGTTCCTGCCACCCCCACCTCGCTCACTGACCTCCTTGCTATTCCTCCAACATACCATGTGTATTCCCACCTCAGGACCTTTGCACCTGCTGTTCCCGCTCCCTGGTATACCCTTTTCTCTGATATTTACATCGCTCCCTCTGTTACTTCTGAGATCTGGTCAAATGTCACCTGCTGGGAGAGACTTTCCCGTACGCCCTCCCCCATCCTTTTCCCTCTCTAGGGTTCTTTCCCTGCTCTGTTGCTCCTCAGAGCACGTGTTCCCACTTGACTTTACGGTATACGTGGATGTGTTTGTTACTAGTCCTGCCTGTCTTCTCACAGCTGTATCCCTGGTGCTCAATGAACGTTTGTTGAATGAAAGGATAGATGGATGGATACCACGCAGGACAGCACATACTGAACACCTGGTCTGTGCCAGGTCCTGTGCTGGGTGCTGACGCGATGCGTGTGAACAAGACCACCCAGCCCACCCACAGAGCCCTAAACTGAGGGGTGAAACGGACATAGAGCAAGAAATCACAAAGCGGGTGCAGTGAGGTGGAATCTGGGAATGAGCTCTGAGGGGGAATTGGTCCAGCCGGTCGGAGGGAGCTTCCTGAAGGAGGGGACATGCACGAGGGGACCCGAAAGGTGAAGAGGAATTGGGCAGGGAGGAGGGTCGGGTGGACAGATGGGCAGTGTGCTCCAGGGGCTGAGGATGGGGCTGGTGGGCAAGGACGAGTGCCCAAGGTTCTTACTCAAGATTAGTAAGAACCAGATGGGTGGAGAGAAGGGCAGCTTTCCAGGTTGGGGTTACTGTGTGGGCAAAGACCCCGAGGTGGGAAGGTACACGGCGTGTGTATGGGCAGCTCGGCCAGTGGGGACGGATTGGGGAAGGTCTTAAGTGCTGCCTGGGGAGGTGTCAGGAGGAGCAGTGGGCCTGGGTTGGAATCCCAGCTCCCCCTCTCCAACCGCGTGATGCTGGATGCATCACTTCCCCTCTCTGGGCTCAGTTTTCCCTTTGGTGGTCTCCTGACCACATGCCTTTTGTGCTGTGCTGTCCTGCCCCACAGAGAGGGTGAGGCTTAAGCCTGGAGGAGCTGAGGGTAGAGAGGAGTCTCTCGGGAAGGGCATGGTGAGCAGGGAACAGAATGTGCAAAGACATGGGGCCCTTCTCCCTGACTGCGTTTCTCCAATCTCTCCCTCAGTGAGCAGAGAGCAGGGAAGACAATGATGGGGGTGGCCTGGCTGTCCCCAATGGGGGCCAGGCCTTGAGCATGCCTGGCTCTGCACTTGAGGGGCCATCCAACTTTGGCCTCACACGCTATTGAGCACCACAGCCCTGAGAGACAGTCTCTTCCTCGAAGCTGGAGAAGCCAAGGCTCAGAGCAGAGAGGTGACTGGCAGCTACATTACCACCTGGCTGATCAATGGCAGACAAAGGACTTGAACCCAGACCTGCCTGGCCCCACTCCCTGCTGCCCATTAGCAAGACTGAGCCCCCACTTCAGGTGGGCCAGGTGAGCTGGTGCCAGGACGGCACGGGTGAGGCTCTGAGACTGAGTCCCAGCCCCCACCACAGGGCCGCTCTGATTGAGGCCACGCCTCCTTTGGGGAAGGCAAGTCAGGCCTCTGGAAAGCCCTCTGAGCCTCTCCCTTTGGCTGGAGCTTCTCTGAAGACCCTGGATGCTCCTAGAAAGTTCCCGGGTTATTGACTCCCTGAAGCCTCACACCTCCCCTCACACCGGGGCTGTTGTTATCCCTGTTTACAGCTTGGGAAACTGAGGCTCAGAGAGGGGCAGTCCCCAAGGGAAGCACACTGCTTAATTGGAGATGTCCTGCTATGTTCACGCTCTGAAGGCTGCTCTGGGGATAGAGGGTGCAGCACAGGGCTGGTGCTAGGGCCCACGGCGGGAGTTTCAGGGGGCCCATTTCAGCCCGCACTAAGAAGAACTTTCTTTCAGATATGCCCAAGATGGAGTCTTGGCAGGAGTGAGCTTCTTGTCATCACTGGAGTGCAGCAACCTCTGCATGTGGGGGAGGGAGATGAAGGTCAGTGGGGCTGTTGGACTGAGCAGTCCAAGTCTCCTCAGCCTCTCCCAGCCTCAGTTTCCTCATCTGTGAAAGTGGACTATTACTATCTAGCTGTCAGAGGCATTGGTCAAGGAGTGCTGTGAAGCACCAGCCCTTTCCTGGCCCACAGAAGGGGCCCAGTAAGTGCCACTGTCCCCTCCTGTGGCTCCCAAGCTTCCCCTAGCGCAGCCAGGCCCTGAGGGCAGAGTGGGAAGGGGCCACCTCCAGCAGCCCTGCCCTGGGGAGCCCCACCCCCACCCCCGCAGATCTCTGCTACCTTCCTGTCTGGGGAGCTGCGGGTCCAGTGTGGGGGTGGCCGGCCCTAGACACCTGCCTCCTGTCCCATGTGTCAGCTGGGCCGGGCATGGCCAGCACCTGGAGTAATGGAGAGGCCCCACGATGACTTTGGGAAGCCTGGCTTTGAGGGCAGACTTGGCCCCTTGCCACCATTGACACTGGCCCCCAGGCAGCAGGGCTCACATTTCATCTTTGCAATAACTTGCTGCTCTGATCACAGCCCCACCCAGAAGGAGCCCGGAGCCTCCCTGCCCTCCAGAGCTTCCTGCTCCTCGGCTAGGGAATGGCTCCATGCCATTCCCCCCTAGAGAGCTGGAGGAATCTCCCCCTGTGGGCTCATCACCCAGGAGCCTGGTGCTCCAGGCAGTTGGTGTTTGTTGAGCCCCTACTGTGGGCTGGGGGCTTTCTTTACCTTCACTGGAATAATCTTTGAGGTGAGGCCTACCACCTCATGTCACAGAGAGAAAGCCGAGGCTCAGGGAGAGGGCGCAACTTGGCTGAGCAATATCAGAGCAGGAGTTCCCTCCCAGGGCGTGAGCGTTCTCTGTCAGTATCCTGGTGCCCCTGGGCAGGGCAGTGGAAGGAGCACTGGCTTGGGAGCCCTGGAGTGTGATGGAGGGACTCTAGGCTGTGCAGGAGGACAGAGCCCGGCACAGTCCTGACTCTGCCCCCATGTCTTTGCACATTCTTTTCCCCCTGCTCACCATGCTCTTCCTGGCAGACTCCTCTCTACCCACGTCTCTCCAGGCTTAAGTCTCACTCTCTCTGTGAGGCGGGGCTGTGCAGCAGGAAAGGCACATGGCTGGGAATCCACAGGCCTGTGTTCAAATCCTGCCCTGCCACCACTGAACCTGGAGGGCAGAAGGATAGGGGAACAGCATGCAAACAGGGAACAGCATAGGCAAAGGCAAGAGGGTGTGAGTGGGCCTTTGAGAGCTGCATTAGGTAGGATGGTGGAGCCGGGAGCCAAGCAGAGGGGAGGAGACCTGGGTTAGGCTGCCCTCTCCCCACTCTGGGCCTTTGCCCAGGCTGTCCTCCCTGCCTGGCCTGTCCTTCCCCTTCTCCTGTCCAAACCTTTGTGCCTTTAAGTGCTCGCTCCTTGGCGTTCCCTGTCAGTCCCTTCCTGAGCCACCCCCCTCAACACCCTCCTTCCCCGGTGTTCCCACAGCCCCGAGTGCTGCCTTGATTTGAGCAGTCGGTGATGTGGGGCATGCAGGTTTCTGTCCTGCCTAAGATCCATGACTCAACTCCTGGCTCTGCCCCTCGCCCGCTGGGTGACCATGGATGGGTTACTTCACCTCTCTGTTTTTCATCTGTAGGATGACAATAGCAGCCCCCCATTCACAGGGTTCTCTAGGGGATTAAATGAGGTTATGCTTATAAAGCAGCAAACCACACTGCCTCGGAAAGTCAGCCAGCTGGGACGCACACGTTCATGCACATCATTATTATTATTTGTGAGTCCCCTGAGGGCAGGGCCTTATGTCTGGTGCCCTGCACATGGCAAGGCAGAGAGGGGGCTCGGTGATCGCTTCTGGAATGAATGGGAAGCCCATTCTCCTGTGCAAATGTGAGCTCTAGGAAAACTACCAGTAACCTAAATAGTTATCAGGTATTGAATGCCTGCATCATCTTGTTTAATCTTGACCTCCCTTCAACGTGGGAATTATTAGACCCATTTGGCGATAACATAATTGAGGCTTAGAGAGACTAGGCCACTGGCCTGAAATCCAGCGAGTGTGCAGCGGAGTCGGGCTTCGCACCTGGGTCTGGCTGACTTTGGTGTGCTGTGTGTTGGTTAGGACTCGGTCCTCTTCTGCCCCTGGCTGAATGGTCCAGACACCGCCCGCCCCCCGACCCTGGTGCCCTTCCCCATTGCCAGGCCACCCCTTGGAGTCACTGGGGCGAGGGGACGTGGATTTGGGGGCCCACAGTGATCTGTCTGTTCATGAATCCTGTGCCCTACACACACACACACAAACATACATGTGACCTCTGCAGCCAACAAGTTCCCCGGTCTCCAGAGCCACGTCTCCACAGCCCCATCCCTGTGAAGTCCCTGTGAAACACTGTGAGCCAAGCTGTCACTGCTCATCGATTTGTTGGCCTCAGTCCCCAAGCTGATTTCAATGGAGCTCCCATGGGCTCATCACTTATGGGGTCGGAGGGGGCTTGGGGACTCCCCTCCAGCGGCTCAGAGTCCCTGGTGCAGTGGGGATGGCAAGGAGGGCCAGAATTCTCCATCCAGTCTCATCAGGCCTGGACTCCAGGGAAGCCCGGGACCTTGCTGGGGGCCTTGAACAGCTCACATGACCTCTCTCAGCTTGTTTCCTCATTTGTTCAGGGACCCCACAACCCTGCTCCGACCACTCTGTCTACCTGGCCAGCTGGCTTTGAGGCTTGAGTAGGAAAATGAGGAGAATTAAAGAGGGGAAGGGCAGGAGAATGTAAAGTGGTGGTGGCTGGGGGTGATGTTCAGAAGAGACCTGGCTGCTGGGGGCCACCTTGGCCCACTGGGGAAGGTGATGTGTAAATGGTTCTGAACCAAGCAGAGGGTGGGCCGGCCCTGGATTGTCTTCCCTTGAATTCAGCATGGAGCCCCCTGTGGCTGTGCCCATCCCTATAGCCTCTGAGAGAGGTGGGCAGCCCTTGGCGGGGGAGGCAGTCCTCGAGGGGCTTCAGGACTCATTCAAGTGGCCCATGGCAGGCTAGAGCAGCCAGTGTCCAAGGAATAAAGGTAGCGATGGGGCAGGTAGGACCTGTATGGGCGATGGGCCTGGGGCAAGCCAGCCCAGGAGGAGCAAGCCTGGACCCCGGAAAGGTTCGTTCATTCATTTGTTCATTCATTCTGCACATGTTTGTCGAGCACCTCCATATGCCCTGTAGACCCTGTCCTCAGTGCTAGGGACACAGCGGTGGACAAGACCCCCGCCCTCACAGAGATAACATTCTAATAGAGGAACACAGACAAAGAACGTAATAAGGAAGTAAAATATCTTGTGGTCCAGAGTGAAAAGTGCTAAGAAGAAAAATAAAACAGGGAAGGGAAACAAGGCGTGGGTTTTTTCCTCATGTATTAATAAGATGTCCAAGGAAGGTCTAATTGAGACAGTGACATCTAAGCAAAGAGGGCACGGAGGTGAGGAGGCGAGTCAGGTGGCTCTCTGGGAGAAGAGCATGCCAGGCAGGGGGAACAGCCAGGGCAAAGGCCTGCAGCAGGGAGCGGGCCTGGCACGGTCGGGGACTAGGAGGAGGCTGGTGTGGCTGGAGGGGAGTGAGGGAGGGGGCAGCGGTGGCAGATGAGCTCAGAGAGGAAATGGGGGCCAGATGGCGAGGCCTCCTGGACTCACCATTTAAAAGGACCCTCCGGCTGCCAAGTGGAGAACAGATAGGGGAGGGGCACGGGCAGCTCCCGGGAGGTGGGGAGGAGGCTGTTGGAAATAATCTCCAGGGTTTGCTGATGGATTGGATGTGGGAGAGGGAGAGAGCAGAGGTGTGGAGGATGGCTCCAGAGTTCTGGTCAATTTGCTGGGAAGGCTGCTGGGTCTGGAGGCTCAGTGGAGGCCCTAAGGGAGGCGGGAGACACGTGAGTGGGCTCGGAGGGGGACCAGCAAGGGGTGGGGGGGTGGTTAAGCCTCAAACAGTCAGATGCCCTTGGCCAAGAGGGGGCTCTGGCTTGGCCACCCCTGGTGGATTAAAGAGCTGGGGCTTTCTGCACCCACGGGAGCTACATGGATCCCAGCCCACCCCCAGGAAGGGCCTTCCTCACTGTGATCTGGACTGTGGGCTGGGCTTAAAGTAGTCCACTGGCCGAAATGAACCCTCTCCACTCGACCCTCCTTCCCCTCCATTCACCCACTCGTCTCCCTGCCTTCCTCCCTCCTTCCTGTCTATCCACCCTCCTTCTTTCCACCCATCCAGCCCCACCTCAGCACCCCAACTTTCCAGGTACAGTCCCAGGCACTGGGGCTGTGTCCATGAACCCAACAGACAGGTCCATGCTCTCATGAACTTGACATCCCATGTGTCTGGGCCGGAAGCAATTCTCCATGGGGCAGAATAAGACCAAAGGATACTCTTAATTCTTTCCAGTTTAAGGTCACTCGACAAGTTTGTGACTACATGTGATTTGATTGTTAAGTATTTCTAAGTCATTTCAAATTAACTATCACTGAAAAACCCTGGTCGAGTCATGCCTCCTGGTCCGGGTTCCAGAAGAGACTGGCAGAGCTGAGAGCTCCATGCTGCTGAGGCTCAGGGAGGGGGGCTTCCCAAGGAGGTCAGGCAGAGAGGCGGAAAGGACATTTGGGGCAGAAGCACAGCACTCCCGAAAGCACAGAGTAGGGGAGAGTGTGTAGAACGGACTGGGGGTGTGGAGGAGGAGAGGAGGCTGCAAAGCCAGGTGGGCCAACCGTGGAGGGTCTCATGGGCTGTGCTGGAGTATCTGGCCTTTGTTCTGAGGGCAGTGGGGAGCCATTGAAGGTTTCTGAGCTGGGGGAATGACCCACCCTGTGCTCGTGGCACCGCAGAGGACGAATAAGAAAAGGCAAGTGGTTTGAGTTGGGGAGACCAGTGAGGAGGCTGTGGCCTTGGTCAGAAGGGGGTGCTGAGACCCGACCTAGGAACATGAGGAGTCAAGGGGGATGGATATGGGAAGCAGCACAGGTGACTGGATGGGTCTGGTAAGGGGGGTGGTGTGGCTTGCTGGGTCCCACGGTCGGCCACTCAGATAACCTCCCCCAGACCTGCTCCTCCTGCAGTGCTCCCCACCTCGGGAATGTCCCCGTCCTCCCCCAGCCCTCTGCACCACCAGAATCCGGCACCATCCTGGACTCCCTCTCCCCTACATTGGTGCCATCTCCAAGTCATTTAGATTTTGGCTCCCAAATTCCTCCCCAGTATGCCCCTCCTCTGCAGCCATACGGCCTCTGTCCTAGGCCGGGCCCTGCCTCTCCAGGCCTGGACTAAGGCCATGGCCTCCTCCTGGCCTCATGCATCCAGCCTTGTACTGTCGGTCCATCCCCTGCAGAATAGCCAAAGGGATCCTTCTAGGACCTGAGCCTGGCATGCCACCCTTCTTGTCCTCATGGTTTCCCATTGCCCTGAGGAAAGCCCACCTAGCACAGGCCCTCTGCAGCCCCACACCTCCCAACACGTCCAGCCTCAGATGGAACTTCTTGTTCTTGCTTCCTGCATTTGACTAAGGTTTATTGTATGCCTACTCTGTGCTGGCACTATGCTTGCATCGAAGGTTGGGGACTGTGTGAGAGGAAAAAGAATCAGTCACGGGGTCTGGGATCAGATAGGGCTGCTCTGAGGACTGGACATCCGAGCTGAGATCCAGAGGATGAGCAGGGGGCGGGGGGGCGCGGGGTGAGGGGTAAAAAGAGTGTTTCAGGAAGAAGAATAGTTAGAGCAAAAGGCCTGAGGCAGGTGTGAGCCAGACCCGTTGGAGGAAGCAGCGTCCTATGCCCATATAAGGGCATCCACAACCTGGTACCCCACCATTGTCCCAAGATGGCGGCTTGGCAGAGGCAAAGGTCGAGCCCGGGCAGGTGGAGGCCTATGGGGTAGACTGAGGTGTGGGGACCCCATCTTTAAAAAAAAAAAAAACAGCTTTATTGAGATATAACTCACATACCATAAACTTCCCTCTTTTGAAGTGTACAATTCAGTGGTTTTTAGTATATTTATAGAGTTGTGCAACCATCACCACTAACTGATTCCAGAACGCTTTTATCATCTCCCAAAGAAACTCTGTACCCACTAGAAGTCACTCTTCTTTTCCCCTACTCCCAGCCCTTGGTAACCATTAATCTACTTTCTGTCTCTATGGATTTGCCAATTCTGGACATTTCATGTCAATGGAATCAGACAATATGTGACGTTTTGTGTGTGGCTTCTTTCACTGAGCATAATGTTTTTTTTAAGATTCATTCATGTTATGGTGTGACTCAGTACTTCATTCCTTTTTATGGCCAAATAATATTCCATTGTCTGGCTAGACCACATTTTGTTTATCTGTTCAGCAGTTGGTGAGCATTTGGGTTGTTTCCACTTTGGGGCTATTATGAATAATGCTGCTGTAAACATTCTGTACAAGTTGCTGGGTGGACACATGTTTTCATTTCTCTTGAGCAGATACCTGGAGGTTGCATTGCTGGGTTACAGAGTAACTCTTGGTTGAAACTTTTAATGAATGGCTAGACTGTTTCCACCGTGGATGCACCATTTACATCCCCCCAGCAGTGTGTGAGGGGTCTGATTTCTCCACATTCTCACCAATACTTGTTATTGCCTGTCTTTTGATTATAGCCATTCCACTGGATGAGAAATGGAATCTCATTGTGGTTTTGACTAATGACTAATGATGTTGGGCATCTTTTCTTGTGCTTATTGGCCATTTGTATGTCTTCTTTGGAGAAATGTCTGTTCATAATCCTTGCCCATTTTTAAATTGGGTTATTTGTCCTTTTATTGTTGAGTTGTAAGAGTTCTTCATATTTCTCGATACAAGTCCCTTGTCAGGGGAGAGGAGCTGGAACCCAGGCCAAGGAACCAGGCTCTGGGGCTTCCCTGAGCTCCACACTCCTAGTCCTGGTGTGTCTCCAAGGTTTCACAGAGGGACTCCAGTGTCCCCTGGGAGGGTGGACGTCCACCCCATGAGTCACCTTCCACCTCCAGCTCCCTCGTGTCTGCTGCCCCACTTCAGACACCACATGGCGAACACTTCACAGGGATGAGGGTGTCTCCACCCACCAGGACCCAGGCCCAGCAGCTGGTTTTCCTATCAAGGAAAGGGGAAAATGCCGATCCTTTCAGAGGTGACCGCAGAGAAGCCGCCACCTGTTCCATGCCTGCTGTGACACCGCCACAACCTCGGCTATGACAGACCAGCCGCCTCCACGGCCCAGAGGTCAAGCCACAGCAGACAGCAGAGGGGAGAGGCAAGCCTGTGCTGTGGGAGGGACGCCTGCCAGGGCAGCCGCAGCCCCCTCGGGCTAGGCCCTCCCTCGTCCTGCTTATTTAAACTTTCCTGAACTTTCCACAGTTTGTAAGTTGAGCTCTTATAACTTTGAGAATCAAGGGAAATGGTGAAAACACAAAACCCAACCACGGCTGCTGGCTGATTTGGCTCAGACATCTGGGGGCTTTTCTCTCTGTGGCTTCCCAGGGCTGGGCTGGAAACACAGGGGCAGTGCCAGCTGGGCTGGTCATGTGGGGTCTCACTTCCCCTACAGCCCTCTGGGCTGGGGTGTTTGTCCAGCCAGCGGCCCCAGCCTCATGCCGTTGCTTGTGACTGTGCAAGCGGCTCTGGGCCCCTGCAAAGCCGCTGCCCTTGGGAGCACAGGATACGAAGAGGGAAAGGGGCCTGACAAGTCAGGGAGAGGGGGCCAGGCGCAGCTGGGGGCCTGAGGTGCAGTTTCAGGAAGGGATCTACAGGTGGGGGAGTTCTAAACCGTCCTTCAAGGAGGATGAGGATTTCGAGAAGGCAGTAAAGGCATTCGGGCAGAGGACAGCATGCACGAAGGCCTGGCACATCGGGGAACTGGTCAGGGACTGTGATCTGGGGGGTGGAGAAAAACAGGTGAGAAGCCAGCTGGAGCTGACTGTCCCTGTCCCCTGTGCCTGGCCATCAGCCCACCTCCCTGATGGTACTAAGTGCTAAGGAACCCTCTGGTCCCCTCCCTAACCTTTGTCCCTGCATCCCTTGGTTCCTTCCCACCCCTCCCCTCCAGCCCTGCCAGCCGCCCTCCCAGGAGATGTCCTGGGTCCAGACAGTCTTTTTCTCCTTTGCAGGATTGGACCCTGGACTTGCTCCTTGCTCCTGTGACACCCCAGCTGGGCCTGCCACCCGCCACCTGCCACCTGCCCACGTGGACCCCCCCTCTGCCCCTGTTGGCATCAGCTTTGGCAGGCTCTGGGCCCCGAGGCCCCTCTGCTCACTGATTACACAGCAGCCGGTGGGCTCGGGAGCCAGAGCGAGAGATTTATTGTGGTTTTTAGGGGGCGTTTAGGAGCCGATGTGATAATGTCTGTGAACGCACTTTGTAAACTGTAACGGGGGAGTGCCATGCACATGCGAGGGGCTGCGGCTGGGGAGGGGGCGGGAGCCCAGCCCCCACATGACATCCTGGGGCTCAGCAGGGAAGCCCCTTCAGTCTCGGGGGTGGAGAAGCCCTGCTGGGCTCGAGAGCGGGAGTCCCAGGCTGTATCTGCTGGAACAGGGCCTTCCCGGGCCTGCGGGCCCGTCTGTGTCACCAGGCAGCTCTGGAATGAGCTGTGAGCCAGAAAATTGCCGGGGTCCCTCCCCCGCCCAAGAGGCTCCATTGCAGGCAGTGACAGTGACACGCTTCCTGGCTGCAGAATAGGGAGGACTCTGGCCTCCTGACCCCTGCTCTGGGGGTACTGAGACAACAGGGGGTCAGCAGCTGGACTGGCTTCTTCTGGGGAGGGAAGCTGTGCACAGGTGGGGGGCTCTGCCATCCCACCCTTCTAGCTCAGTGTTACCATCTGAGGATTTTTTTCAGTGGCAAATGTTTGTGGAGCACCTACTATGAGCTTGGCACTGCTCTAGTTGCTGGGGCTACAGCAAAGACCAGGACAGACAGAAATCCCCGTCCTTGCAGAGCTTACATGGAGGGAGGGTGAAGAAAGACAATCCACAGGTGAATAAAGGTGGTTTTAATACCAGTCGTTACTACAGTGACAGTAAGATGGGAGAATCTGGAACTACTGAAGCTGGTGGGTCCTCTCTGAGGGTCACCCCTCTCTCCAAGTGGGCCCCTCTCTGTGGCCTCCAGGACAACCCTGGAACCTGAGAGGCTCAGCTGGTCCCCCCACCACCTGCCAATTGCTACCCTCCAGGCCTGTAGGCTAGGCAGCCTTGGGCTCCCAGGTCTGTAGTCCAGGGGCTGCCCTGGGTCCTCGAACTTGGGACTGGTGCCTTTATTAATCTTGAGAGTAAGGAGAAGTGAATTAATGCTGTTTGAGCATTACTGGCACCAGCAGCTGTTCAGACCTAAGTTATCTAATTTAATCACCAGCACAACCAAATGATGGGGGAACTGTCATTAATATTCCCATTTTACAGACAGGGAAACTGAGGCCCAGCAAGGTTGTGTAAGTTGCCCAAGGCCACACAGCTGGTACAGTGGAGCTAGGATGTGAACCGTCCAGGGCCCACACTTTTAACTGTTCCCTTCTGTCTCCCTCATCAAGGTCACAAGCCTTGAACCTTATAATTGCCAGGCTGTGCTGAGTGGTTCTACATGCATCACCCCATGTCAGCCTCATTACAGTCTCTTAAGTCAGTGGTCTTCTTATGATCTGCCCCTACACTTTTTACAGAGAAGGAAACTGAAGCCAAGAGCAGGTGAGTCACAGCTGGGAGGTTGGGAAGTCAGGATTTGAATTCAGGCCAGCTCACCCCAAAACTCAAGCACTTAACCTCCTGGCTCTCGCTCCTCCTTGTCTGCTGTCTTGTTTGTGCCCTGAAAGCCCATAGAGGCTGGGTTGTTCCCCCATATCACAGATGGGCACACTGAGGCCCAGGGAGGTGTTTTGTGACTTGTGCATGGTTGCTGGCTGTTGAGCTAGGCGTCCTTCCCGGCTCCCTTACTGAGAGGGCACCTGGCCGGGCCACTGTGGCCAGCAGGTGGTTGAGGAGGTGGGGACAGGGTCCTGGACATTCATCTACCTGTGTAGGCCTCTCGGAGGGAGGCCTGCCTGGAGCCAGCTCTGGGATCCAGGTGTCTGCATCTCCTCCATTACAGACCCCTCCCACCTTCTAGACTTAGCTCTGGGTCCAGCCCCGAGGGGGGGTCTCACTTCCCTGCAGGGCAGGGGCACTCTGAAGGGCCATGAGGCTCCTGGCTTAGTGCCCTACCAGCCTGTGACCGTGGCAAGGTCACCGTCTCTGAACTCATTTCTTCTCCGTAAAACGGGATCCTGGTATCTGGCTGGGCTCGATACACAGACTTTTAGTAAAACCTGCGTTGTCTCTGGTGGCTGGAAAGGGACAGCTCTTGCCTAGACCCCCTGGTCATCTGCTTAGGAAGCAGCAGGATGAAGAGGTACTAGAGACCCCTGCCCAGAGTGTCATCATAGCTGTGCCGGCCCAGGATCTGGGTTACTCTGTTCCCCCCACGGGCATTGGCCAGCTGCTGCCCTCGGACCCTGTGGCCCTAAGGCTTGCTGTGACCTCATGGGTGCCAGGGAGGCACAGCCAGGCCCTCCCTGAGCCTCCTGGACGCTCCCCAGGTGGACGGCACCTTCTGGGAGGGATCTGATGTCAGTCTGAGGGCAGCAGTGGCAGAGCCCCGAAGCCTTGGCAGTGGGATTAAGGTGGAGAAATATGAAGCGTGGAAATCATTAGCTTCCTTGGTTGGCAAGAGCCGCCCCGAATGAACATCTGGGGCTTTTAAAATGAACATCAGCTACAGGGTCCGGTGCCCTGTGCCCGCCATGCCCAGGCTGCCCTGTGGAATCCTGATCCCGGCCCTTCTTTGGTTGCCACTCAGCCAACACTCACTGAGTGCCTACTGTGGGCCAGGCCCGGAGCCAGGAGGGGAGGGAGAATCCAGCCAGAGAGCAGCAGCCCTGTGGCGAGAGCGCAGCCGCAGAGGCCACAGTGCCAGCCAGCCAGGAATCAGGCAGGGCAGGGTGGGGGGCCTCCACCTCCTGGGGGCGGTGGGAGCAGGGAGCGGCAGCGTGGCCATGAGTGAGGGCTGGGGGTGGGGGACAGTGCCAGGAGGCTTCCCAGAAGAGGGGCCTTAAGGGGTGGGGGTGGGCATCCCATGAGAGGGACCTGTAAAGGCATTGGGGTAGGAAAGGCTCTGAGCGGGAGTGAGAACGCACGTGCCTCCTGGCCACGCAGGTGGGCCTGGTGGGGGACTGGGGCGAGCTGCAGGCCAGTGTTCTGTCAAGACTGCTGCCAAGAAGCAATGCGAGGGGGGAGGCTTCTGCCTGAGCCTTCTCTTTTCTAAACTAAGCTGGAAATGTGGATTTTTATGTGAAAACTCCCAGTTTTTAAATGGTGGGAATTAATTTTAATTAAAAACAAAAGAGCCTAGGGGGTCAAACTGAGCATGGCTTCTGCTGGATTGGGCCCGTGGGCCCAGAGTTTCTGATCTCCAGTGGCGGCGGTGATGGGGAGGGGGCACAGAGGTGGAGCAGGCTGGTTAGAAGTGGGGGGGCTGTGGAGCGGGAGGAAGCTGGGCAGGGAGAGCCGGTTGGATGGGGGGAGGTTGTGAAGGGGGAGGACGGGGTGGGGTGGACCAGCTGGATGGAGGGGTGTTTTTGAGGGATGCGGTGGGGTGGGCCGGTCGGGTGGGGGCTGACATAACTCCCACCAGCTGCGCCACTGCGTGGGGGGGCTAGGCGTGGGTGGGCGTGGGTTGGAAGCAGGACCCCCCCCCACCCCAGCCCGGCGCGCCGCGGCCGCCCGCCGCCTCCATCCGGGCCTCTCCCCACCTCCCGCCCGCGCCCCTCCCCCCACGGCGCGCACGGCTCCCGCCGCCCCTCCTCCGCCCGCCCGCCTGCTCTCCTCCCGCTCTCCCTGGCTCCCTCCCGGTCTCTCTTAAGTGCCATCGAGGGGCGCCGGGAATTGCAGCCAGTAAATCGCGTCCCACCACTCAGCAGCGGGGCGACCGCAGCGGCGCCGCCCGCGCCCGCCGGGAGCCCGCGCCGCCCGGGCGCCTCTCCAGGGCCCGCGAGGCCCGCCCCCCACCCGGCGCGGCGCTGCGCAGGGCCTGCCCCCGGGCCGGCCGGGGCGCGCGGGGCCCGCGCTGGAGGCGAGGACGCGGCGGCCACGGGGCGCACGGCCCGGAGCGCGCGGCCCGCGCCCCCGCGCGCCCTGCCCGCGCCCGCGCCCCGGGCTCTCCTGCGGGACCGATGCCGGCCCTCCGGCCGCTAGGGTAAGGGGGCAGCGCGGGCGCGGCGGGTGAGGAGGGAGGGTGGGCGCGCCCCAGGGACCCGGTGCCCGCCCAGCACGAGCGTCTGGCACGTGGGGGCGTCTCAAATTCCCTCTGGAGGCCGGACAGGTGGCGAGAACGCGGGGGTGTGATGCTCTAAGGCTGGCACTTACTGCGTGCCTACTATGCGCCGGGCGTGACCGGCTCTTTTGAAGTGTTTTTTTTTTTTTTTTTTTTGTCCCCATTGTACAGATGAGAAAACGGAGGCTAAGAGAGGGCAAGTAGCTTGCTCAGGGTCCCCAGCTAGAAAGTGGCCAAGCCAGGATTTGATCCCTGGGCTGCTTGACGCCAAAGCCAGAGCTCTCCCTGTTAGGGCACACACAGCCCCAGAGTGAGGGTATGAATATTTCATTGTAAAAAAGAAGAAAAAAATCAGCCATTGTCCCACCACCATAATGCAGCCACTGTATGCGATTAGGTTCTTTCTTTCGGCCTTGTTCTTTTTCCCTCTTTCTTTAAGAATGTGTGCTTTGGGGTCATTTGGACCCTGGTTCCATCCTGAGTCTAGCAGTAGAAGCTGAGAGGCTTCGAGCCAGGCCCTTAACTCTCTGAGCCTGGGTCTCCAGCCTAGGAAAATGGGGATACTCCCAGGGTTAGGGAAGGAGTTAGTGAGACCTGGTGGGTAGCCCTGAAGGCGGAGGAGGAGGTGGGGAGGGGCCAGGGCCTGGGAAAAGGGGCATTGGTTCAGCAGGGATTCATGGAGCACCTGTTAAGTGCAGAAACAGCCCTGGGCTCTGACACTGGGGAAGGTGGGGACAGCCTGGCCCATATGCTTCCAGCAAGAAGGCTCTGTCCAGCGTTGTGGCGTTGCCTGGCCCCACACTCTGCCTTTGCCAGGCCCCTGCTTTCTTCTGAAGTGTCTAGGAGAGTGGCAGTCCCCTGGCTTCACCTCCACCAAGGAAATCAATTGCCTCCAGGAGGAGGCGTCTAGCGTTGCTCAGAATTTTGCACCTGGGTCCAACATTTGGGTCCTGGCTTCTCCCAAGCCCAGGCCTGGGTTTTGGGGCCTGCTGGGACCTTCCAGGCTCACAAGTTTAGCATCAGGCCCAATTCCTTATTCTACCCCAGACCAATGGCATCACCTCCACCGGTGCCCAACTGGAGACGCCAGGCCTATGGCCTCCCAGACACCTCTGCCTGCCCGTTCACCCATCCAACCACAGGCCTCTGTGGGTTCTGCCCTCAGACGTCTCTGCCTTCCTTTATTCTCTGACCTGGACATTCCCACGTCTCCTCCCCGGCCTTGACCATCAGTGTGGGACACCATAGCCAAAGTTGTCTTTCTAAATGCAGCTCTGAGTTTCTGAACTCCTCAGCTGTCCACAAACCTAAACTAGGCCAAGCTCCTGAGCTGTCTCCTGAGCTGGGCTTCTCTGTAGTCTGCCCTGCCTACCTCTGCAGCCGCACCCCTGTGAGCCCGATGTCCCCTAGTCACAGAGGCCCTGAGCACTGGGTCTCCCCTGCCTGAGATGGTCTCTTCCCCAAACATTCCCTCCCCTGTGTCTTCTGGCCTGTTGAACTCCTGCTCATCCTCAGGCCCAGCTGTGTCCTCTGCTCCCTGTAGGCCTCCCAGACCCCCACCTCTCTGGGGCAGGTGCAGTCAGTGCTCCATCCCACTGGCACCTCAGCTCTTGGCGAATCCCTCCATCATGGCTCTCAGCATGGTGCAACATGCTTCCATATCAGCCTCCCCCACCAGACTGGGAGCCCCGGGGGTATCAGCCTCCCCCACCAGACTGGGAGCCCCGGGGGAGCAGCGGCCCAGGGTGATAACGTCCCCAGGGTCCAGCATAGGGCCAACCGGGAGTGGCCAGCTTGGTGATCTTTGAGGAATGAACATTGGAGAGTCTGTCAGAAGCTGATGGACCTAAGTTCCTTAGAGGGGCTCTCAGAACCCCCTGGGGGTCAGTGAGGAGTGGGAAGTCACAAGCCTCCTGCCTCCGTGGGGGTCTCCTGCTGGTGAGCAGGGTGCCCTGGATGGAGGAGCTGAGGACCAAATCTGCTCCCAGGTACCTACAGGCCTTGACCCTCAGTCGTTGTGCTCAGGGGTCCAGATCCCACCTGGATTTGTTGGGGCACTCATGGTGGGCACTCAAGCGGAGCGACCCTCCCTGCCCTGTCCTCTAGGGCCCCCAGCCACCTCTGCCCCATCGAGCCCACCCTTACCGTCCTCCGGGGGAACAGGGAGAGTTATGTCAGGCCCTCTGGCCCAGCGCCAGGGCTCCCCATGGAACTATAAATTGACCTGTCGGGAGAGGGAAGAGATTAATGTCGGCCATCTTCATTAGCGCGTCCCCCGGGGTGACGGCGTCTGCCCTGAGCCAGCTGGTTGGAGAGAGTGTGAGTGAGTGAGGGGACTGAGGGGTTTGCACTCCCCCCAGAAAGACGAGGGGCAGGGGCCAGGCCTGCCGGAGAGCCGTGGCCTCCTCCTGCTGGTAGAAGGGCCGTTCCTCTGGCCTCTGCTCCTGGCAGCAGGCGTGCGCTTTGATGGAGGACCTGTGTGCTAATTGGGAGCAGAGATGCGCGCCCTGCAGCTCCGCGGGGCTCCCAGGCTGACACCGCCAGCTCAGCGGCATCTGCTGGGCCTTCATTAGAGGCCTTTCCCCTGACCAGAAAGGAGCCTGCTGCGGGCTGGGGGCTCCCCTCCTCTCTCTTCCCCTCCCTCTCCCCCTCCCCCTCCTCTTCCCCTTCTTTACCGTTGATGATGGGGAAGGAGGCGGCTTTGGCGCGTGGAGTGGGTGATGAGGATTGGAAGATCGGAGGGATCTGAGACTTTGTGCATCCTCATGGCCATGTGACCTTGGGTTGGGCCCTCGACTGCTCTGCACCCAGCTGTCCTCGTCCATGAGATGGGCATGCTCGTGCCCCCTGGGGTGGGGGTGGGGATCGGGCAAGGGTGCAGGTGTGGATTCGTCTTTGGAAATGAGGACAAGAAGAGCCTGGGGCTGAGACACAGACTCAAGTCCAGCTTCCTGGGTCTGAATCCTGGTGCCGCCTCCTCCTGTGAGGCCCCAGGCCCTCCGAGTGTCAGTTTCCTTGTCTGGCGATGGTTGAGGGCCAGGGCTGGTCTCATGGGGGGAGTCCCTTTTGGGGGAAAGAAACAGAGCCTCCATGCTGGGTGCAGGCTGCTGTGGGAAGTGACTGTGGCAGCACGTCAGGTGGCATTGGCTTGGTCTGTCATTCATTCGCTCACTCATTCATTCATCCAAGACATGCCTCCTACACTGGGATCTTGCACTTGTGGGGGGTCCAGAAGTGCCCTCATCCTCTGGTGGCTTCCCTGGGGAAACAAATCTAGAAACAGATGGGGAAATGGCTGCATGAGCTGCTGGGACCCCTAGAAAGGAGTCTCCCCAAGTCTAGGGATGTCTGGAAGGCTCCAAGGGGACACCTGTGAGGTGCAGATGGCAGCCTTTCCTAATAGACTTTGCACCAGACTCTGATATGGGGGCAGCTGGCTAGTCACTAAGGCCAGGCTGTCGACCAGGGGGGAGCAGGGGATACTTTGCTCAGTGTGCAGGGCCTGAGACCCCTCCCCACGCCCACTCCTGTCTCCCAGCCTTTCCTGGGCACCTGTGGGTGGTGGGAGGGGGGCGGGCCCTACTTGGTGTCTGGTATCACTGGCCTCTGGTCTGTAGCTCAGACTGGGTTCCATGAGCACCCGGCTGGCCAGGTGCCTGCTCGAGGCTGGGGGTATAGGCAGCACTTGGGCCAGGGCCCCCAGTGGGATGGTGCAGTGGTTCAGCCTGTGCCACTCGCTAGCTGAGGGTCACTCTGTAAGGCATCTGACTCTGCTTCTCCGAGCCTCAGTTTCCTTGTTTGTGTAGCGGGGATGGCTGATGTGCTAAGAGTGGAGCACAGCGAGCACTGTCCTGTGGTCATTTCTGCCTCAGGCAGCTGCCCCAGCTCCTGTTTGCTGCCCAGAGAACCCTGGTTAAGTGGGGCGCGGGCTTCTCTGTGGCCCCAGATCTCTCCGTCAACCTGCCAGGGAGTACTAAGCACTCACTGTGCACTGTGGAATGTTTGAACAAAAAGCTCATGGTTTGAGAGTCAGAAAATTCAGCTCTGAGTCTTTGCTCCGTAGCCAACCAGCTGTGTGGCCTTGGGCACATCACTTAACCTCTCTGTGCCTCCGTTTTCTCATCTGGAGCTGAAGTGAGATGTAAACTGAAAACCACAGTGCAGATTGTGTTGATCAATAAGCGTCCACCCTGTGTAGAGGATGGAGCACTGGACCAGGAGTCTGAGCTGTGGGTGGTGCTCCTGCCCCCTTTGTCTTGTGCTGCAACTTTGGGCAAGACTCTCTGGACACATCTGTTAAGGGGGGCCGCGGCGTCTGCCTGCCTCGCAGCTCTTCTGAGCATGAAAAGCCGTGTGGGGTCGAGGGAGAGGGGCTGCTCGCGGGAGGGCTTACAGGGCTGGATTCTTTCCTGCAACAACCCTGGCCCCCCAGAGGTGGATGACCTCCTGGGGCCCTGGTTTCCTGTCTGGAAAGTGGGACCAGACACCCTGCTCACCCTGGTCTTTAGATCTCTGGGGTTCTGCATTTAATCAGAATTTTAGCCGTTCTATTAATAATGCATCTGAATGAACTGCAGCCCCATTTAATATGAGACGTGTTGAAATATACCATCATCCGACTTTCATATATTAAGATTGCCCTTTGGAAGTGCCCTGTTGGGAGGCCGATGATGGAGAGGTGCCTATTGTTGCCGCCTCGCCCGAGCCCAGCCCGGCCCGCCTGGCAGGCTCAGTCGCGGGAGCTGGCAACATGGCTGTCTGCTCCGCCTCTCCCGAGCAGGCAGGAATCACGAACGCGTTAGCAGTTTCATTAAGCCTCTCGCCAGCCTCCCGCCTCCCTCCCAGCCTCCTCGGTAATTATTTTCCCAGCCCTTCCACTCGCAGCCCCTTAGCGAGCTCCTCTGGATTGGCCGAGTGGCCCCCATGGGCTGGGCTGCTGGGACCTGGCTCTGCCCAGGGCCCCTGTGGGCACCCCCTCCCGACTTTCTGCATTGCCATTTCAGCTTTGTGTCCCCCTGAGGCCTCCGTGAAAATGCAGATCTGCCGCCTGCCAGGGGTGACGGTTAACCCGTTATTATACACCCGCACGTGTCATCTCCTCAGAGCTGCCAACCTCCGTTCAATCAGGCGAAAAGTTTCTCGGGCCTTCTTCTGGGGCTGTCACCGAGTGGGCTCGGGGGACCCAGCCGTGAGGGAGATGGGATTCCTCGTCTTGTGAAGCTGTGAACATCCAGGGCCCTGGGTGGGTAGACAGGACCTGCAGCGCTGGGGATGTGTGGAGATGAAGGGGGCTACGTGTACAGAGTGGGGCCGGGACCTGTGCGTGTGGTGTTCCTGGGACCCACAGCCCTCCACTGCCCAGGGTGATCATAAGACCCAGGTGGGCCCGAACACCCCATCCTCCTGGCTACGATTGCTTGAGAAATGGGCACACAGCCCATCTGAGCCCATCACAGGTTTCCCTGGAACTTTGACAGAGCCCGTGGGGGAGACTGACTCATTGTGGTTGCTGAACCCAGAGGGTGTGAATATGGGACTGCTGGCTGCTCTCTTCCACAGCCATTTCTAGGGTGGGGAATCTCCGATAAGATCATCGCATGGAGGGAGGCAGAGCTGAGGTGAAAGTATATATTACTTCATTTGGGCCTCTGCATCCAGCTATGCCTGAAACCACCCCTGGAGTTTTCAGTTACATAAACAGACATGTTCTCTTTTTTGCTCAAGCTATTTTGAGTCGATTTCTTTCTGTTGCAACCGATAGAGTCCTGACTGATGAGAAAAACCAGACAGGATTTTACAAAAGCAGTGACATTTTGAGTTGGGTCTTGAAGGATGAATAGGAGTTCATGCAGCAGAGACATGAGGGAAGAGCAGTCAGGCAGAGGGAACAGCAGGGGTCAGAGGCATGGAGGTGTGAAAGTGCGGGGTGTGGGGAACACCACGTGCTGGCTGTGGCACCAAGGCTTGTAAGCACAAATGACAGGAGAGGAGGTGGGGGGTGGAAGCTGATGCCAGGCTGTGAATGGCAGGTTGAGGAGGGGTAGAGGCTGAAGGTGCTGAGGACTGTGGGAGGGACGGGCAGGAGCAGGAGACGTGGGCTCGGGCAGGTCTGAGGAGGTGCCATGGAGCGAATGAGTAGGACTTGCTGGCAGAGAACGGGCAGGGAGGGCATCCCGGCACAGCATGGCTCTGGGGATCAGAGTGAGAGCCGAAGCTCCAGAGTCAGGGCTGGAGAAGTAGGCAAAGGCCAGAGCACAGGGGCCTCAGACTTGAGGCAGCTGCATCCAGAGGGTCCCAGGACCTGGTGTGGTCTAGCTGCACCCTGGAGACTGGCCGTTCATTCACTTGTTCATTGAACAGATTTATGAAGCACCTACTACGTGCCAGGCTGTGAGGACACAGCAGTGACCACTCAGACACAGCCATGGAGTCACGCAGCTCCCAGGCTGATGGAGAGACAGGCAATGAGGAAGGAAGAAGATACACGAGAACGTGAAACAGAGTCAAGTGATGGTGACTGGGGTGGGACAGGCATGTGGGTGCCACTGGCCAGGGTGCCCCGGGGAGGCCTCTCCAAGAGGAGACATTTGAGCTGAGACCTGAAGGACGAGGAAGGCTGGCCATGGGGAGATCAGGGAAGAGCATCCCAGGCAGAGGCAGGTGCAAAGGCCCTGTGGCAGTCTGAGTTTGGCCTTTTGAGGGGCAGAAAGGACGCCAGTGTGGCTGGAGTGTGGTGGGCATGAGGTGTGGGGGGGTGGGTGGGGGCCAGATCATGCTGGGCTGGGGTGCACAGGAAGGGGCTTGGGTTTTCTCCCTGTGATGGGGAGTCTTTAGAAGGTCTCAGTAGCAGGTCTGGAGGCAGAGACAGAAGGAGGGAGGTGGCAGTGGAGTGGAGCTGGGAGAGTCAGTGTGGTGTGGGGAGTTAGGGGGAGAAAGGAGGCCCGGGTAGGGCCCTGGTTTTTGGACAGAGCACCTGGGAGGGTGGAGGTGCTGTTTGGGGAGCTGGGATGCCTAGAGCAGCCTAAGCTGGGGGTGGTGTTCAGGGGCAGCTAGAGCTGGTGGGGGTTAAAGCTGAGGTTGTCCGAGGGGAGGGGTGGTGGGGGCCAAGGCCTTGGGAGAGGGGGGCATCTGGAGCGGTTTTTCCTGCTTGACCACCTGGCTGTCCCGGGGCTGGTGTGGGTGTGAGAGCTGTTTGCTGCCCTGGACACAGCTAGTTTGTGCCCTCGCCGTCCCGCTGCTTGGCCGGCCGGAGCACGGAAGGGACATAGCCTGCTGCCCGCAGACAGGCCGCCTTCTACAGTGCGAAGCTCACCCGAGCTGCTCTGCCTCTTGGTGCCAGCTGGTTTGCTCGGCTGGAAGAGGCCGTGCTAACGGGGCCAAGGTCACAGGCTGCAGCCTGCACGGGTGGCGGGCTGGCTCCCTGACCTATGGGTGGGCGCCCAGGACTGTGCCCCTGGCGCCTGTGGGCAGGGGAAGGGGGACGGCTGGCCCACAGACCTTGGTTGCCCACTGTGGGTGGGCTTAGGGGTGAAGGTGAGCTGAATGCTGGAGGAACCCCCCACCCCCCAGCCCCAGAGCTGGAGCCCTGCACGGCTCCCTGTCCCCGCCTCCAGGACCCTGCTGTCTTCCCAGCCTCACACCTGTGCTCCCTCCTTGCTCAGCAACTGCACTGGCGGTCCCCAGAGCCCACGTCTCTCTTGTCACCAGGGCTTTGTCTCTGCTGAGCCTTCTTTCTGAAACGCTTCCCCATTCCCCTCCCTGTACTTGGGTCAGGGGTGACAGATGTCCCCATGTATCCCCACCCCCCCTGGGCTTTTCCCTCTGCCAGTCAGCGTTCATGGAGCAAATGTATTCACTTAATATGGATACGGAGGCAGTACTGTGTACTAGATAATGTGCTGGGGGGTGAGATGGGGGTGGTCCGTCTGTGAACAAGACAGACCAGGTCCTGGCCCTCACAGTATAGTGGGAAAGACAGACAGTTAACCAGTAAACAAGCAAAAACATGTCCAGTGCTGGGCTGCAGGCAGAGCTGTGTAGGAAAGCTGAGGGGTGCTGGAGAGAGGGCTTGGGGGTGCTGATGGAGGCAGAGGGATCAGGGAGGCTTTATCTGAGACCTGAGGGAAGGGAAGGTACCAGCCATGGGAGCTGTAGTGGGGAGAGCATTCCAGGTGGGCTCTCTACTTTCTTATCTGTCTCCCTTACTCCTCATACCTCCTGGGGGCCAGCAAAGAGCCGGGGTCTTCACTGGGTCCGAGCTGATTTGGGGAGGGTTTCCAGGGGCAGGGGTGGCCTATGTGGCCTCTTGGAGCCCAGATCGCAGGGGCATAGGCAGAGGCCAAAGCCAGGTTGGGTTATGGGCCCGGGGGGCGGGCGGCCTTGGTTTCTGCACCCAGCCAGGGCCTAGGCCTGAGACAGGAGTCTGTGAGATAATGTGTGCAGAGGGCCGGCACGCTCTTGGCAGACGGACGGGACTGGGGAGCCTGCATGCCTGGGGTCAGATCCTGCTCCCCTGAGAGGCTGTGGGACAGACCAGCCTCAGGCAAGGCGCTGAACTCGAGCCTCCACATCCTCGTCTGTGAAATGGGCATGGCGGTGCCTCCCTCATGAGGCTGCTTGGAGAATTAAATGAGATAGTACTTAGTGCAGCGCCTGGCACAGGACAGGCACTGGGTGTGTTGCCCTTACCGCTGTGGTTATTCTTGGCGTTTGCTGAGCGAGTCACAGACAGGGCTGCTGTTGAGTTGGAGTCTTATCCCAGCAGCCCTGTTCACCGGTCCACCTCCAGCTCCTAGAATAGTGCCTGTGACACGTGGTGGGTGCTCTGTCGGTGTTTGTTGACTGACTGCCTGACTGTGTGAGCGAGCAGCCCCCAGGTGGTGGGGAGGACAAGGCACAGATCATACTAGCTCCCCTTGTGGGAGCTTGGGCTGTACCCCGTGGGCTGACTGTTGGGGTCCCAGGCATCTGGGGTGGCCCTGAGATACCAGACCTCTCCAAGCCTCAGTTTCCTCCTCTGTGAAATGGAGCTGATGTGATCCTGACCCCATGACCCGTCCCCAGGTCGTCGGCAGGCTCACGAGAAAATGATATTAAAAGGGCCCCGAGGACAGCTGAGCCCTCAGGAATGCTGGCGATGACACCATCTGATTTCCCGAGGCTGCCCAAGGTCTCTGGGAGGCTGGCGAGATGTTCAGGCTCCAGACAGGGAACTGGGCCTCTCCCTGCCTCCAGCGGCCTGTGTGTGAGGGGCGCCTGGCGGTGCGGCCGCTCTGACGTCGAGGGTAATGTGATATTGACTCGGCTTTGTCTGGCGGCTTGTTCAGGGCCTCACGGAGCCCGTTCCCACAGGCGTCCACCCTCAGCTGCAGCCCCAGGCAGGGGCCCGCCCCTCAGCCCAGGTTCCCACTGCCCCCGTGCCTGTAATCCTGCCTCCCAGTGGCCCTGGAGGAGCCACCGTGGTGGGTTGGCGCTCCTTCTGGAGGGGAGGTCCTGAGCTGGGCCTGGCACGTAGTAGGTGTGCAGGAAGGGCTTGGTTCAGGGGTGGGCACCCGGCGGCCTGGCCCTGGCCTGGGTCCTGCTGCCGACCCGTGGGCGGCCTTGGGTGGTGGGTTGCTGGTTCAGTGGAGCCAGGAGACGCCTGCGAGCTGTGAGTCCCAACCTCCAGGTTGTTCTCAGGTTTGTGGCTGGAGCAGGTGGACTCACAGGGGCCTGAATATGAGGGTTTTTACCCCTTTTCCTCTGCTGCCCCTGAGGCAGGTGGAGACCACTGGCCTCTTGCAGATAGGGAAACTGAGGCCCACAGAGGGCCAAGGTGTGGGGGAAGCCAGATGGGTTTCCGCTTCCGTGTGCCCTGCGTTTACGGTGCAGTGGCCATCGGTTGGGTACACGCCATCCTCTTAGACCCTCTGTGCAGCGGTGCCCAGCGAGGTGGGTCCCGTCACTGCCCCGTTTTGTTCTTATTGACTTTTGGGGCTATAACTTAATACAGAAAAGTGCACAGATCCCAAGTGTACAGCTGGGTGAATTTTCACATCCTTGTGTAGTCGTGTCACCCCCATCCAGGTCCAGACCTAGAACATTCCCAGCAACCTGGGAGCCTCCCTTGTGCCCCTTCCAGTCCTCGCCCGCCTGCCACCGACAGCCGCCCTCCTGGCCTCTAACAGTGGAGGCCGGCTGTGTCTGTCTGTGCCTCTCGCGAACAGAATCGCAGTGTGTCCCCTGTCGTGTCGGCCGCTTTCGCTCAGCATGACGTCTCTGCAAGTCCTCAGTGCTGTTGCTCTAGTAGAAGTTGGCAGAACTGGGATTTGAACCCTCCTACTGACTCTGCCCATGGCACTCAGAGATCACTCCTGCTCACAGCCCTCCAGGGGCTCCATGGCCCTTGGAAGAAAGACCCACATCCTCCCCCTGCCTTGCCTGTGCCAGCTCCTGCTCCGTCACTGCCCTCAGCTCCTTCCTATCTCAGGGCCTTTGCACATGCTGTTCCTTCCTCCTGTCTGCCCTCAGCTTCCTTTCAGGGCCCAGCTGGAGTGTCACCTCCTCCAGCTTGCCTGCTGGGATGTCCCCAGACCAGGCTGGGCCCTCCTGGTGGATGTCATCAGGCTAGTTCGTGCTTTTACTTTACTGCCCATGTCATTTGTAATTAATTGTCAGTTAAGCATCTGCCTCCCCCGTGAGACAGTAAACTCCACTCCAGGAGGCAGGGCTGGTGTCTGCTGAGTTCACGGCTGCGTCCCCAGCGCTGTTCATTGATTCGTTCCCCCATCCTTCTAGTCATCTGTTCGTACAGCAAATACTGAGGGCCTGCTGTGCTGCAGCCTCTCAGCTAGTGTTTGTTGAGTGAGTGAGTGAGTGAATGGATGGATGGATGGATCAATGAATGAATGTACATCTGCCTCTAAAGCCAGGATTCTTTCCACTGCTTTCCATAATCTTTGATACCACCTCTCTGGGCCTCAGTTTCCCCAGCTATCAAATGAGGGAGCCAGACCTTCCAACCAAATTCCAACCTTGAGGATGTGGGGCAGATGGGCTGGCTTTGGCTGCAGATGCCCAGGGGCAGCCCAGCTGAGCAGCGAGGTGACCACAGGCTACAGGGCAGATTCCATCCCAGGCAGCGATGCCTGCTCCAGTGCTGGCCCCAGTGCTTGGCAAGGTGCCTTCCGCACCTGTGTCACCAGAGCCCCTGGCGTCCCCGGGGGGGGTGCAGGGCTCAATGCCCAGATCTGTCAAGGGGCTTGCCAAGACCATGCAGCCGCCCAGCTTCTGAGCTCCAGCTCGGGCAGCTGGGCCTCGAAAGGAAGGAAACAGTAGGGTTGCCCGGGTGTGGGAGGCAGTGGAAGCAAGAATGATGGGCCCTGTGGACCTGGGTTCGAGCCTGGCTCCCTGCCTTATAGCTGGGTGGCCTTGGTCAGATCACTTCCCCTGGTGAGCTCAGCATCCCAGCTGTAAAAATGGGAGTAACAGTCACCATCGTCCCGGGCTGCTGGGGCCTCTAAGGTTCGCCAGACCTGGGGGAGCACGCAGGAGTTCTCTGCGGGGCTGGCCTTCTCTGGGGTCCAGCCGGCCAGGCCTCGGCCGGAAGCCGTGCGGCGCGAGGTGGTTCAGCGACTCAGCGGCTCGTCAGCCAGGCGGGCGGTGTCCTGGGGCCGGGTTTGATTAGTTCAGGTTGACAGTCGCGCTCCGCGGCGCTGCCGGGAGGGGAGCCCGTGATTACCCTAATGAAGCTTGAACACAGTTTGTCATCCAAACAGCTGGTTTGGAGCCGCGCCGCTGCCAGCTGCCCTGCTTAGCTGTGCAGCCGCACGCCCGGCACCGCACACCCGAGCGGCCCGCCACCAGCCCACCCGGGCAGGAGGCGGCGGCCCCAGGTGGGCTGTGGGGTAGCCCCAGGGAGTGGGATGGGCCACCCAGGGGGCGGGGGCTTGGCAGAGCCTGGGACAGTGGAGCAGGGCAGCTTCTCAGGACATTCGCAGGGCAGCCCCCTGACTTAAGACCTCATTTTCCCCATCTGCAGAGTGGGTGTTGGGGACTTCGCAGCTTTAAGTCTCAGATTTCAGGTGGAGGTGTCTCCTCTGGGAATCCTTCTCAGACCCTACAGGCTGGGTCAGAAGCCTCCACAGCCCTCAGGGCAGGCCCCATCACCCCCTAATGGCCCTGTGTTGTCACTGAAGGTCTGGGTGGTTGTCACTCTGTCTCATTCATTCATTCAGCAAATATTTATGAGAACACACAACAGTGGGCAAACCAATCACCATCCTGCCTTCGTGGAGTTTGCATTCTTGTGGGAGAGGCTCACAGGACCTTGACCTCATCTGAGGAGCCTGGGAGGGCTTTCTGGAGGAGGTGGCAACTGAGTCTATAACAACCAGGGGGGAGAGAGACACAGGGAAGAGTGTTCCAGGCAGGAGGAACAGCATGTGCAAAGGCCCTGAGGTAGGAGGCAGTGTGGTGTTGGGGAGGAATGTGAGTCATCTGGTGACACTGAAGGTGTCAGCACTTGCCCAGGGAGGGGACTTATTTCATGCCCTGTGCTGGGCAAGTTCACTGTGTGATCTTTCATTTAACCTTGCTGATAGCCCTGGGAGGAAAGGTCATTGTTCCATGCTGCAGATGGGGAAACTGAGGCCCACGGCATGGGAGGGTGGTGCCCTGTAGGTCTCTGCAGCCGCAGGTCTACCTGGTGGCCCCCTGAGAGTTTCTGAATCAGAGGTGTAGGCTCTGCCTGGGGTAGAGTCCACAGGGGCACTCCGATGAGGAGGGGGTTGGGCTGGGGCCTGGGACCCCGTCCTGGGCTTAAGCCCTTGCACGGCGGAGGAGGGCAGGGAAGAGGGCCAGTAGGCATCCCAGGGCCTCCACTGGACAGTGGGTGGGTCTCTGTTACTCTGGGCCAGGCCTGTGTTTGAACCTAGTAGCTCCTGAGTCCACACTCTCTCCACCGCCCCCTGAGCCATTTCCAACCAGTTTGAGGCCACCTTCTTCCCAGGGCTTGGCTTGGCCTGGAGATGGGGGTGGGGGGTAGGGGGAGGGAGGGGACTGGCCTCCCCCATGTCCAACCCCTGGCTGCTTCCTGTTCTCTCTGCCACCCTCTGACGCTGGGCCCCATCTCCTCCCTCCTGTGTCCCTGCAGTGGCCTCCTGGGTGGCTTTCCAGATGTGTCTCCTGTGGTCATCCTGTTCCCACCGCCCCTTTTGTCTCGACACTCCCTTTCCCCCATACTGTCCGTGGCTCCCTGCCCCCCCCCAGCACAGAGCCCACATTCTGGCCCAGCATTCACTGCCTTCTAGCCTCGTCCCCACTCCTCTCCTCACTTTGCCCCTTGCTTGCGTTACTCTGCCCTGAATAACCATGGCCTCTGCCTCCTGGCCAGGGGAGTGTGGGGCCCTGTGTCCTGCACGGCCGTCTGTCCTGCAGCCGCTCTCGAAGCAGGTGTGTGCAGGCTGGGTGCCAGACCCGACAAGCGCTCCCCTGCTGCGGGCAGACACGAGCAGCCCTTGGCAGCTTGAGAGCCGGGGCGAAGGACAGCTTTGTGGCCTCACTGCAGGCGAGGAGGGACTCCCATCGCTCTGCTCCCTCCGTCTCACTGCTACTGGTGTGACTGCTGCCTCGGCCGCCTGCCTGGGGAGGCGGTGGCTCTGGAAGGACCGGCTTCTCAGATGCTCCCGCCTCACCTCTGGGAGACCCCACCGGGTCTCTGCCCTGGCTCAGAGAGGGATGGGGGAGCTAGGGCTCCCAGAGTGGGGATGTGGAGTGAGCTGGGGGCCGGAGGGGAGGCTGGTGGGACGTGGGTGTGGACAGAGCGGGCCCACGAACGGTGGGCAGGGAGGCATGGGCTGGACCGCAGCCTTGGTGAGAGGGCACCAGAACTCTTGTGGTTCCCCCGGCCCAGCCTGTGCTTTCTCCCGCCTGGAATGCCCTTCCCTGGCGGAGGCCTGCATCAGGAGCTTCCTCTGGGGTCTGGAACGGGCCACAGCAAATGAACGCAGCGAGAGTGAACAGTGATGCTCCCGAAGGTGTGACAGGCCCTTGCCGTGCGCTGGGCCCAGGTTAAGCATTTCACATACATCGTCCCCTTGACTCCACCCACAGCCCTGTGAGGTAGTTGGTCCCTCTCCCCATTTTACACATGAGGACATGGAGGCCCAGAGAGGTTAAGTAACTTGCCCAGGGTCACACAGCCAGGAAGTGAGTTAGCTGGGGTTTGATCCTGGGCGGTCTGAAGCCAAGGACTGGGCTCGTAACCAAGAGATTGGGGGTTGGAAAGGAGGCTGGACGGATGACCAGACCAGGCTCAAGGTGGGTTGTTGAGTGGGAGCCGTGCTTGAGAATGGGCCTGAGCCCTGTGGGTTGAGTGCTGCTGGGGTCTTGGGGCTGAGACCCTCGGTGAGGACTGGACCTCCGGGCCATCAGGCACCTGCATCCTGAAGGCACCTATCCTGTCCTGCCTCCGGGAAGCCCTCCAAGATACCTCTCAGGGAGGCCAGGCTCCAGGCCGCCTGCCTTCCCAGGACACCGTGGTCGTTTGCCTAGAAATCTGTTCTGGAGAGTTGGGCTCTGCAGGGGGCGCGTCCAGCCTGGCTGGAGGGAACACGTGGGCAGAGCAGCCAGAGAGGGGCAGGGGTGCGGTCCTCCTGCAGAGGGAGCAGCTCACAACCTCTCCGTGGCTGGGCCTGGGATGGTGGCAGAGAGGGTGCGTTAGTTCACCTAAGAGAAGATGAGGCCTCACCCAACAACAGTAATGGCAAATCGGAGGCTCACAGATATAAAAATAACATTGCAGCCGAGACAAGGGCTGTGAAGACTGCGGGAGATCAGAGAGGCTTCCTGGAGGAGGAGGCCCAGAGCTATAATGGGAGGGATAGATAGGACTTAAATGGGTAGAAGCAGGGAACAATGTGCCAGGCTGAGGGAAAGCCTGTGCAAAGGCCCTGTGGAGGGCGGCATGTGTGGTTGGAGCAAGAAGATCTGGGGGCGGTAGTGTGGAGCCTGATGAGGCAGGACCTCCAGGAGCTGGTTCAAGCTAGGGAGTGGTCAGCCAGATGTCACACATGCACTTGCAGATTCTGAGAATCTGGGGAGTCCTTGTAGCCCGCGGCCTGGAAATCTCAGGGGTCGTGGCCCAGCTCCACCTGTTCCTCTGTGTGTCCTCTTGGGCGAGGAGGGTGCCATCTCTGAGCCTGTTTCCCCATCTAGAAAATGGGCTCGCTCCCCCCATCAAAGCCTGGATGTGGGGGCTCAGTGTGGGAATGTATGTGAAATGCCTGTGTGGCATGAAGGGGACCCCGAAGGTCCCACTCAGGAAGTTAGTGAGCCCCCTTCCTCCCCCATTTCCTAGGGTTCCTGCTCACCTTCTATAGGTTGGTGGGGAGGCCTGTGCCCTGCAACTTTGGCTGCTGTCTCGTTAGCAGGTTAGCAGGTTGGGGGAAGGTGAGTCCATGGCCAGGATCAGAGCCCCAAGATCATGCCCTCCCTCAGGTGGGGTCTTCTGAGGGCCATGGCAGGCACCCCCCCCGCCCGCCACCCCACGCCTCCTGTTCCTTCCGCACAAGGCCTCTTCTCACCTGGAGGTGTCGTCACGAGGGGTTGCATCCAGCCACATTCTCAGACACTGTGCCCAGGGCTTCCCTGCGGCCCCACCGCAGCAGTGCTGACCTCGGAGTCTGACGTGGAGTGAACCCCGGCTCGGCTCTGTGACCGCTGTGTGCCTCATCCGTCCCCTCCAAGTAGGGAGAGTACTGCTTGCCTCATGCAGCTGTCATGAGGGTTAGAGTCCCTTGGGGACGTGCCTGGCATATAGTAGTCATTTAATACATATTAATTCCTTTCCCCTCCTGATCCCATGCCATGGGGATTCACTTCAGGCAGTGGAGAAAGATCTGCACGTTCCTCACCAGAAAAGACACTTGGTAAGTGCTCGTTAAAGGACGGAGTGGCCACTAGCAGAGCAGGATGGGCTGTGCCCAGAGCTCAAGTTCTGGAGTCGCCTGGCTGTGTGACGTTGGGCAGGTCACGTGCCCTCTCTGGGCTCCGCTGTGGCAGGTGAGCAAGGCTGACGCAGCCCGATGAAGCCACCTCAGAGAGTGAATGTGGCAGCTCTTTGCCGACTTAAAAGCTCGGTCCAGACCACAGTTGTGGTTTCATAGCTGAGGAAACCGAGGCCCAGATGGGTGAAGTGCTGGCCTGGGGCAGCCCAGCTGGGGGTGCTGCCTAGCTCCATGAGGCTCTGAGTCCAGTGCTCTTTCGCCGGACTGTGTGGACTGTGCATCGGCCAGCTGGGCACCAGCACAGGCCCGACTTAGGGTGCGCATTGCAGGGTCTGTCCGAGGTGCAGCCGCAGGATAACCTGGCGAAGGTGCCGTGTTTCGTGTCTGCTGAGAGTTTACTGCCCAGCCTCGGGCCCAGCCGAGACAGGAGAGGACACTGTCACAGGTTGGCTTCACCAGAAACAGACCCCAGGGTGCCCGTGCGGGACGTTTGTCAGGAGCACTCCCAGAACAGCGGCTGGAGGGCAGAGGGTGAGGTTGGGCTGCGCTGCCGTCACAACAGGGGCCTCAGGACCCCGTGGGCGCGGAGCTGGGGTGGTCCTGCAGAGCTTTCCCAGGTTGAGGCCATGGCACCTGTGTTGACTGGTCACTGGTGCAGCTGTCCCCAGGGAGAGGGCATCCCCAGGGGGAGGGGGCTCCCTTCTGCTCAGGGTCACAGCTGTGAGCCCTCCACAACCGGCACCCCCGCAGCCGGGAACCACGCCTTGGCCCTCAGGGGGTCTGGGTGCTGCACCTCGACAGGCGTCCTGTGGCATCAACCACCAGGCACCCAGTGGCTTAGTCTCCGCGGGGACGGCAGTGACAGCAGCCCTGGCCTCCTGTGCCTCTGCACCCCCAGTGGCCCTGCGAGGTGGGGCTCCCGATGGCCCCTTTCAACCTGAGCGACTGAGGCCCACTGAGGTGCGCAGGCCCCCAGGCCGCGGGGCGAGTCGGTGGCAGGATTGGGGCTCTGAGCGCAGCGCCCTGCACCCCTGGCCTCCCCCTCCCAGCACCCCACGCACTTTCAGACCTGGCCTGTGCTCCCGCCGTCCCTCCCGCTCTTCTCTGTTCAGGACTGTCTCGGCTCCTCCGTGGCTTCTTCTCGAAGCCCTGGCATGTGAATGTTCTGTCCTCCTTGCTTCAGGGCCCTTGCCTCTGGTGCAGCCGTTGCTGGGGTCACTCCTGCATGACTTTGAACTGCTTGAAGGCAAGGCTGGGGCCCCTCCTTGGTGTCCTGTCCGCTGGGACTCCTGGTGCAATGCCCAGCCCCGCAGCGCTGCGCAAACTCCAGCAGAATTGAATTAGTCTTCAGGCCCAGCCCCTCCCCACCGGTGTGACTCGCTGCGCGTAAGGTGTGGGCTGGTGCCGGCCCTGCCTCCCGGGGCGGCCCGTGGGGAGGGAATCGGGGTTTGCTGGGCAGGAAACTGTGGTGAGGCCCGGCCTCAGGGGCCCCACCTGGTGAGGTGAGAGGGAGGAGGCCACCAGGCAGGAGGGGACACCTTGGGGGCACTTTCCTGGAGGTTTCCCTCCCAGAGCCTCCAGTGAGATCACAGGAGACAGTGGCTGTGAAAGGACATTAGCAAACCGCACGATTCAGGACAAATGGTGGAGAGTATTTCTCAAATTGCAGGTTATCTTCTGATATCACTACCGCTGTTTGTCTCCCAGTTTCCGCTTCCCTCACCGTATCTGTCCTGGTGAAGTTAATTGTTTGCTTGTCAGCATTGCTGGCCAACCCGCCCCTCCTCCTCCCACATCCTCGTTTCCCCCATCCCTGCCCCTGCCCGTGATAATAACAGTAGTAATAGCAGCAGCTCCCGCGTTACCTGCCCTGTGCACATGGACTCATTTAGTCCTCACAGCAGCCTCCTGACGGCGGTACAGTTGTCACCCCCATTTTACAGATGGGGAAACTGAGACCCAGAGCTGGATTCAAACCCGGCCCCCTGCTCCGGGGTCTGTGCTCTGAACCGCAGTGCCCACTGCTTCTCGACTTTTCCTGTGTCTGCCTGCGAGCCGTTGTACTTGCAGGACCCCCAGTCTGGAATGCTCTTGCTCCAGGGCCGTACGTGGTTCAGCTCAGCTGTCACCTCCTCAGAGAGGTCACCCCTGATGATCGAGAGTGACACCCCCACCTCTCACTGTCATTCTGTCCCCTCACCTGGACACACAGCTCTTCCCTATGATGTCAGAGGCTTGAGCAGGGTGACCTCTGAGGGCCTCCCAGCTCCCGTGTCCTCAGAGCCCAGCCGCTCCTGTCTGCATGGCCCCCGCGTGTTGGCCCGTCCTCTCCTGGCTGCAAGAGGGGCCACCACCCCAGCCTCTCCTGAGGCTCTAGGCCTAGGGCCCTGGGACTCGGATGGGCTTGGTTGGGCTGTCCAGTGGGGGCTTTGGCCTCTGAACTAGAGGCCAAAGAGAACTGAGCTGGGTGAGTGATCAAACCTGGACTCACAGAACACACCTGCATTCATTCATTCATTCACTCATTTATTCATTCACTCAGTCACTCACTCAATCACTCATTCATTCACTCAACACTAACTTGTTAGGAATCTTCCTGCTGGCCACATCTTCTGTGCTGAATGAATGCTTCTCCAGTGAAGGAATGAATGTCCATCCTTGCCTCTCTGGGCCCAGTTCAGGGCCTGTCTCTTCCACAGAAGTCCCTCCCTGCACACTCCCCAGGGAGACCCCTGACCCTCCCTGCTGATGTTTGATGTCATGATCAAGAAAAGGGCTTGTTGTCACTCTGACATCTTCCAGCCGACCCCTTCCTCCTCCCTCCGTGTGTGATGGCTGCCAGGACTCCCCGAGCTGTATTGCAGCCAGCCTCTAGAAGGATCGTATGGTGTGTGTTGGGACTCCCTTCCCCCGGGGTCATCGTCTTTGCCTTCTGAGTGTCACAGGTGCCCCTCAGTGCCCAGAATGGGGCCTGACACAGTAAGTCCTCGATAAGTCTACTAAGTGAATGAATGAATGAATGAATGAGTGAATCCTTCACTCCATTTCCCTCACTTAGGTGCCACTGTCTGCTTTGTGCTTCCTCAGATTCTTGTTGAATTAGAAGGGAAAACAACAGTGACAGCAATAATAATTGCTCGTATTTACCCAGCACTTGCCGTGTGCCAGGCAGAGTTCTACATGTTTCACGTGTGAATTCATCCCGTTGTCGCTGTCCTGCGGGGCGGGTATGAGCGCCCCCTTTTCCATGAGGAAACAGGCACAGGGGAGCCAGCAACTTGCCCAGGGTCTCGGGGCTCCTCAGGGGGGAGTTGGGATATAAACCCAGCAGGGCCCCCAGAGCCCGTGTTCTTGAATTGGTAGTTGTAGACAGGACTCCATTTTGCTGAAGAGGGGCAGGAGGCCCTGGGAGGCTGCCCCCTGGGACATGCCTCTGGAGATGGAGAGGACGGGAGTGCCAGGCTGCATGCGGCTCCTGAGCCCTTGGAGTGAGCTGGCCGTAGAAGGCGGGGTGGGGGGGGTGTGGTCAGAGCTGGGGGAACCTGGGGGCCTCACTCACAGGGCCATGGGGAGCAGGGGTCTTCCAGCCCCTGCTAGGGCCTCCCTTGTATCCCCAAAGGGGCAGTGTCCAGTGAGCCATGTGGCCTGAGTTGCATGTCCCTGGTGCCCGGTGCTCCCTTGTGCCCTGAAGGACTGTCTGTCTGAAGCCCCTGTCCGTCACCGACTGGTCGGGACGCAGCGGCCCCTGGGGCTGCCTCTGAACGAGGAGGCCTTAAATCCATGGCCAGCCTCGCTCCTGAATTGCTTGCGCGGTTTTTACAGTTGCTTGGGGAACTGTAAGTCTGCGTTGCCTGACTCCTGTGTATTTAAATTCTCAGCCATAATGTTATATTAACTCATTTTTTGCAGTTTCCTGGGAGGCTGTGTGTACATTACTGGGGCAGTGGGGGAGTGGGAACGGCCGTGCATGTGGACAAACACAGCTGTGAGTGTGCCCGGCGCTGGGGGCTCACCCGGGGCCTCCCCCTCCAGAGGGGCCCCCACAAGAGGCGTTTCCTGCCAGCCAGGTATTCACGGTGCCTGAGTCCCTCTGAAGTTGCGCATGCCGCCGTGTGGCTGGTGAAGTCAAGATCCCTGCTAGGGTTGGCTCCGGAGCCCGGGTGAGCCCTGTGGGTCACGCGTCCGTTGTTCATTTGCGTCCAGGTGTGTCCGTCCCCTCATCCGTCTCCAGACACCTGCTGAGCGCCTACTGTGCCCCCAGTGTGGAGAGACAACTGGAACACAGCTGACAGTCCTGTCAGTGGTGCCCAAGGTCAAAGCTGCCAAGTGGCAAGCCTGGCATCAAACCCAGGCCTGCTGGCCCCATCATCCGTGTTCTCACTGCCCTGTTCCACGGTTCTCTGGGAAAAGGCATTTCGAATGTGTGGAACAGTATGTGCAAAGGCCTAGGGGCCAGAACATGGTTGGTGAGTTTGAGGAACAGCCAGGTGGCCGGTGTGGCTGGAGCAGAGTGATAGGGGTGAGAATGGACGAGGGGAGGGTGGCGAAGTTGAGGGGCCCGATCTTGAGGGCTGTGATGAGGAATTGGGGGCTCACTGTGTTCCCTTGTCCTGTTCCTGAACCAGGGCAGCAGTGATGGGACAGAGGGAGGATGATAAACGGGGGAGGGCAGAACCGCGGGGCGTGGCGCCGTAGGGCAGGATCTAGGGGCTCCTGGGGGTGGGATGAGCGAGAGGGGAACTCGGGGAGGGTCAGGGCTCCGGGAGCCCAGGGGCTGGGGTGAGAGGGAGAGATTTCCCGGGAAAGGCCTGGTGGGGGAGCCCAGTTGCTCAGCCGCACCACGGCCCTGCTCTGGGGACAGGGTAAGCGGGACTTCTCAGCTGGCTTCCTTGCCTGCCCTCCGTGGAAGGTTCGTCCAGGTCTCTGTGGGGTGTGAAGAAGGGCTTGGAGCTCAGCCCTGATGCTTTATTTAGTGGTTTGCTCCCTGCCTCAGTGTCTTCATCCAGAAAATAGGGATCTGAGACTCGTGAGAGTTGAGATAATGGCTGTAAAGTTCTGGCACTGGTGGAAGGTTCAACCTCTGCTTATTGCCCACTTGCTCTGTCATTTGATTCTCTGGGCTCAAATAATGTCCCCATTGTATGGGGAGGGGACTGCAGGTCAGAAAGGGAAATGACTTGCCCAGAGCCCCTCTGGGTCCTGGTGTGGCCAGGCCCAGGGACCCGTGCAGTGCAGGGGAGACAGAGCTGGAATTAGACCCCTCCCCCCCTGCCCCCCCCCCCAGTGAGTCCCCCACAGCCTTCCATGGCTGCCCAGGCAGGAGTGGGGCTGGGGTAGCTCAAGCTTGGAGCCCTGGCACGTGGGCCCAGCCCTCAGGTCTCCCTGCCTGTGGGGCACAAGGGCAGGGCCAGAGGAACACTATCCCAGCATTTGTTCATGTGCAGTGCCCTCCACTCAGCCACATCCTCACCCTTTCAGTCTCAGCTCAGCCAGCACCTCCTCCAGGAAGCCCTCTCTGACTTGGTTCCCAACAATCACACATTAACTCGGTGCCCCCATAGCCCTGTGCTCACATTGCTGTCAGTGTGGACCTGGCCAGGTGCCATGATCTGTCCTCCTCCCCCACCGCTCCCCACATGTGGGGCTGTGTCCCCTCCCTCCTGTGTCCCCAGCACCCCTCGAAGGGCGTGGTACAGAGAGGTCAGTGAATGCCTATAGAATAGAGCTGGACGGACCTCAGGCCAGGGGCACAGCAGGGGCCTGAACCTCACTGGGCAAGTGCCAATCCTGGCTGATTTCACGCCCCAGGCCCCAGCTGACCACGGTGGATCTGGGATAAACTGCACACCTGTGGCCACCATCTCTCAGGACAGCTTCTGAGCAGCAGGCTCTGGTGACATCCTGTATCTGGAGGTGCTGGGCACAGTGCCAGCGAGATAGCACTGTCTTCCCAAGCCCTGGGACTTCACAGAGCGAGGCTGGTCACCTGCAGCCCAGTGGCTCAGCCCGGAGTTGTCCCTCACCCTAAGTCCCTGATGGAGGGTTGGCTGGGCAGTGCCGGGGGTGGTGGGTGGAGGGCCCCATCCTGCCTCCCTCGCCAGGCCTGAGCCTGCTCCCTGGAATCATCCCCAAATGCCAGCCTCCATTCTTCCTCTTAATGAGGAAAGCTCTTCTCTTCTCCCCGCCATCCCCCCTTCTTCCAAAATGGATTTACCGTTCCACTGCGCCGCGCCCCCCTCCTCCTCCTCCCCTCTCCTCTCATAGGCCGCCGAGGGAAGTGGAGGGTGTTATTGTATATTTTAGCCGATTGTTCCCCGTACTCCCCAGTCTCTTTGGGGTGGGGCTGGGGGGATGGGGGAGTAAGTAAATTATATATTGAACTCCTAACTGGAGCTGAGGCCTTGTGGTTTCCATGGCAACCGGGCTGGAAATAGCTCGGCGTGACATCAGCACGGTACAGGTATAGCCGGATCCAGCCGTTCCCCAAACAAGCTGGCAAGGGGAACAAGGGATGCACAGCTAATTAGCATATGCAAATCAGGCCTGGTGAGTGGGGTGGGGCCAGGGATGCCCCAGCAGGGCCCGTGGCCATGGCCAGGGCCTCTGGCAGGTAAGCAGTCCAGGGGTGGTGGTGGCGTCAGGGCCCAGGCCTCCTCGGCACATGCCCCTGTGCTGGGGCTGGTAGGGGCCTCCACTGCGGGGCCCAGGCTGCCTGAGCCTGCCTGCCCTGTGGGGCTCTGGGAGTGTGGCCAACGGGCTGCCAGGGGCTGTGCGGGCACATGGTACGGAGCCGGGATGGTTCCCTGCCTGGGCTCCAGTGGGATCTGGCTCCTCTTGGCTTACGGGTGCCTTTGAAGCCAGCTACCTAATTGGGCCCTGCTGGCTGGCTGCCATTTTTCCCTCCAGGTCTGTGAGGAAGGGTCACCCTGTGCCCACCACCTCGGCTCACCTCCTTCACCTCCAGGCCGTGGGAAAGGCCCACAGACACCCCCACAGCTGCTCCGCTGCCGTGTCCTGCATCCCCCTTCCCGCCTAGACCCACCGGAGGGGGAAGAGCAGAGCCCTTCATTTGTGGCTTGACACCGCCCACTGGTCACTTGGTCTGTCTGAGTCTCAGTTTCCCCCTCAGTGAAATGGGGGTATTTTTTCCTTGCCCACCTACCTCGCAGGTGATGAGGGACTAATGAGGTGACACTGGGAAAGGGCCTGGGTGAGCTTGACGGGCCAGACACATCTGGAGGAGGAGGAGATTTTCTGTCATCTCTGTTTAACTCGGAGGTCTGTCACCCAGCACGCCCCCACCGCCCCACCCCTACACACAAACACACACTCTGGTGAGACTTGAGAACTTGCAGTAAATTTCTGGGCGAGGTGAAATATTGTCACCTTCATTGTGGTGATTTCCACACGAGGGCTCTTGGCTGAACTGCCGACATTCAAGCTGGGCGTGCTCCGTGGCTAAATGAGATAGTTTATTCATTTCAGCAAATGTTGAGGGTGTGCCGAGTGAGGGCGGGTGGGGAAGGGGGGGTGAGTCAGACAGGGCCAAGCCCGGGGAGTGCTCAGTCTGCTGGAGGAGGCAGACAGATGGTGTGGCCAGCGCTGCCTGGGGACTGGGGTGTCTGGGAAGATTGTCGAGGCATGGGGCCTTTGAGCAATGCCTTAAGGCCACGTCAGAGTCCACTTGGCAGGGAAGGGAGCAGGGAAAGGCATTCCAGGGAGAGAAGGGGGTGGGCACACAGGCTCTGGGAAAAGACACCCAGCATTTGGAGAAAGGGTGACATTTGTGACTGGAGTAAAGTGATAGAGATGATGCCAGAAAGTTGCAGGTTCCAGCCCCAGAGAGGCTGGAAGCCAAGGAGTTTGGACGTGATCCAGGAGGCAGTGGGAGCCATCAATTGCACTTGAGCAGGGGAGTGATGTGATCAGGTGCCAGTTTCAGAAAGCAAAGGTGGCTGGAGAGGGCCAGGCGTGAGGCAGCTCTGATGGAGGTTGGAGTAGTCATGGGTGGTGTTAAGGACAGGAATACCAGTTCCAGTCTCTCTGGGGAGCCCCTGTAGCCAAGAGTTACTCTCTCCACGAGCAAAGGATCAGGAAAGACGCTCTGTCTTTGGGCATCGGTTTCCTCATCTGTCAAATGGGGCAATTATAGTACTAGGCTGTGCAGTCTGTATTAGCACAACAGACGTGAGCATTTGTTCTTCTGGGCCCCAGGATCAGGGGGGAGAAGTGGGAGGGAAGGAGGGGAGAGCAGATGGGCAGGGGTGCTGCTTTCTTGCTGGGACAGGGGTTTCTCTGGTTGTGTCCTGGCCTTGGCACAGGTGTGGCTTTGCGTATTTGGGAGGAGGGAATGCTGCCTGGGCTGCCCCTGAGGCTCCTGGTGGCCAGTGAGGAGGATTCCCTGCCGAGGTTGTCCCTGTTCTCATCACCTCTTCTTCCCTCTCCACACACCTCGTTTCTCAGAGCCCCTGCTTGGTGCCAGGGTTGGACAGGGCCCTGGGCATCCGCGATGCTCACCGGCAGGGCTGGAGGTGCACGCGTGAACAAATGACCCCACCCAGGGGATCAGTGCTGGGGTGGGGTCAGCACCAAGGGCTGCGGGAGCTCAGAGGAAGCCTGCGCCCAGACCTGGGATCAAAGGAGGCTTCCTGGAGGAGAGGACGTTTGGGCTGAGTCTTTAGGGAAGAGGTGACTGGACAGGAAGAGTTCCAGGCAGAGGGCACAGCAGCAGCAAAGGCACTGAGGGGAGCGGCTGTGGTTGGCCCTGGCCAGGGCACAGCTGGGAGCCTCTGAGCCCTCGCCCTTCCAGGCTCCTCTGATCCTCCTGGCAGGTTAATCTGTGGCTCCGTCAGTCTGTCTTCATGAGTGCCTATGGTGTGCCCCGGCTGGGAGAGGGCCCTGGACTGGAGAAGTAAAGGCCCTGTGAGCCCAGAGGACTGAGCTGAGACCCCCACATTTGCGTACACTTCTGGCCTGGTCACTCCCCTCTCAGAACCCGCCCAGGGCCCCCTGGGACTCAGGATAAAGTCCGAGCCCCTTGATGTGTCCTCTTGTCTTCATCTTTGTTCATGCTGTTCCCTCTGCCTGGACACCCTTCCTGTCTCCTTGGCCTGGCTCCCTCTGACTCATCTGCCACTCTCCAATGACGCCTCCTCTGGGAAGTCTTGCCTGACCAGCCCTAGCCCAGGCTGGTGCGTGCCCTTTATGTACTCCTGGCTACTAGGCTCGCTCGTTCATGGCATTGCCCACGTCCTGGAATCACCAATTCCCAGTCCTGCCCTACCACCAGCCTTAGCGTGACCCTGGAGGATGGAGGGAGTCTCACTCAGTTTGGACCCTGTGGCCAGCTCAGGACCTTGACCAGAGGTGAAGTCAGTGAATGTTTGTTGAGTGAACAAATGAGTCAGTGAATATTATTCTTCCTGCCTCTGTCCAACCCATTCCACCTGCCTGGCCTGCCTGGCCCCTTCCTCTTATCCTTGGCTCCTGGCCCAGATGCCCCACTTGTAGATGTCTGCCCCCCAGAGTCCTTCCTGAGCCTGTGCTTGCCTCAGCCACCTTTCACGAGGGCTCAGTAGAGCCCTCCAAGGCTGTTTTCCTGGGGCCCCAGCTGGCTTCTCCCACTTTCTGGTGCCTCAGGCCCCCCTTAGGTGGTCGGTGATCGCCGATGGACTGAGCCTTTCCAGAACCCTCCCTCTCAGGCAGGACTGTGTCCTGTGGGAGTCTCTGCAGGTGGCTGCGGCCGCCTGTCTGCCCCCAGGTCCCTCAGGCCACTCCTTGATGCCAGGTGTTTCTAAAAAACTATATGGAAATGGCTTTGCATCATCAAATCCAGTTTCCTTCATCTTTGAAAAGAAGGCACAGCCAATTTAAGAACAAAAAAGTTCTGCTGGGGTATGAGCTGAAGACTTTGGGTCAGGAGGGCAGGGAGGTGGGTTCTGGCCTAGGTTGGGCTGTGAAGGGGGTCTTGTCCCCCAGTCCCCCCGTGAGGTCACTCCCGCCCTCACTGGGTAGGTACGTGGATGGGCGGGCGCTGGGTGGCCAGACTCCTGTGCCCTCCGCCCTCCTTATCCATTTGGCGAATCCCTTCTCCAGATGCTGGTCTGGTGTCCTCTGAAGCTTTCTAGAATTGTCACTTATTTGCACGTTCATTTAACAAACATTCTCTCTCTGTGTGGTGCCAGGCTCTGCGCTGGGCTTGGAGGTACCGAGGTGAATTAAAGGGGTACAGACAGGAGCCCCCTCTCACCGGCGGGAGGCAGGGCTCCCTGCTGCCCGCAGCCTCTAGGCGCGGGACTCCGGCTCCTCTTCCCACCTGGGAAGCAGCTGGGCCAGGCGCGGCCCCCGCCCGCCCTGGGAGGCCTCGCTGCCTGGGATTCGAGCTCCTCCGAGGGCTGCGTCGGGCCGTGGGGAAATCATTTTCTGACAGCGGCCATCAATTCTGCTGAGAGCCCGTCCGCGCGCGGCAGCCTGTCCCCCGGCAGCGGCAGCTGGTCCGTGTCAGGCCCCTCTGTGTCCTGATGACAGAAACGATTCGCATTAGGCGTCCATCTGCCCCAGAGCGCACGGCCAGAGGAGAGGGTTCCGGCTGGTTCTAGATACGCTCTGCATCACCTCCAAGTTTGTCTTGAGGTCCTTGGGTTAGTGGGGATGTCCCTTCCCCATATAGGGGTGGCCATGCAGGGCCCTTGGTTGGGGCAACCCCAGCAGGAGCCTGGAGCTCTCAGGAGTGGGCCTTCTCTGCTACCCCTGTGTTGCAGACGCTGTTCTAGGTGCAAAGGAGGAAGCATCGAACACAGAGACAGAGCCCCTACCATTGCCCTGAGAGGGTGACGTTTTAGCTGAGAGTTAAAAGACAGGAAGGAGACTGCCATGCATAGCTCTTGGGGAAGAGCATTCCAGGCAGAGGGAACAGCCCGTGCAAAGGTCCTGAGGTGAGACTAAGCCTGCCGTGTTCACAGATCAGAATTCTGTCCAGGCTGCAGTGAATCCCGGGTTCCTGGGAGTTATCCGGGATTAGAGCCAGGGTCCTAACAGAGCCTTGGAGGCGTCCAGAGGAAGCGTGGTGGGTTCTGGCAGATGATCAGGGAAAGCCCTGGGGGAGGTGGTGGTGGGTAAGCACGACGGGGAGCAAGATTTTGGAGTTAGATATGAGGAGGGGCCTTCCAGGAGGCAGGTGCAGCGTGAATGAGGCCTAGAGGGGTGAGGAGGGAACAGGCTGGGCAGAGCTCTGCTCGCAGCTGCAGGGTCCTCCTGATGTGGAGAGAGGACGCCATATTGGGCTGGGAGATTCCAGGCCACCTCGGGCTCAGAGGCCTTTGGTAACCTCACCCATTGGCTGCCCACTGTCAGCCCCGTGGGGTCAGCAGCATTGGGGTTGAAGTCTTCCCATGCGCCAGGGAGTCTGCTCACACCCCAGCAGCCACCTGCTAAGTGCTGGGCACTCAAGATGCTCTGGACACATTACACGACACCAGCCACAGGTGGGTATCATCTCCTGCCCTCCCAAGGGGGAAGCTGAGGCCCAGAGGAGTTGAGAGGCTTGTCCCTGTGTGGTGGTGTGAGCCAGACAGGGGACCCTGAGCTGGGAAGGTTGCAAGGACCTGGTTGTGCTGAACATTCCTGGACGGGGGACGATGAACCACGCCAGCACTCAGGCCAGCGGCCCAGGAATCCCTGTCCTTCTCTGGGAGTCTTTCCCTTGAGCTGTGTGGACGTGGGCCCTGAGGCCTGGGCATTGGGTATGCGGGGTGTGGGCATGGGGAGGTTGGAGGCCAGGGGCTGGGCACCCCACGCCCTCACCCGCTGCTCAGATGCTGGGATGGGGAGAGATGCTCTATGAGCTTCTGGGATCTGCTGCCTCCTGGCTCTTCGTGGCAGAGTGGGCCATTCCCAGCTTTCAGATGAGGAGCCCGAGGCTCAGAGTAGGGGTGGGAGGTGACCGGGGCCTCACAATGATGGGGTGGCTGGGCTGGGGTAGCCGTGGGCCAGTCTGTCTCCACAGGACATACCACACACTGGGCAATGGGCAGTGAGGAAGGTCGTGGGCGTGAACATGGGCCGTCGTCTTGGGCCTTGGTCCTGACAGCTGTTTGCCAGGGCAGGGAGTGTGGATTCCAGAATTGAAGCTCCCACAACCTGTGGTACCCTGCGCCCACCTCTGCAGCTCCCTTCATGGATTGTTCTAGGCCTGGGGCCCCACCTGGCCTGGTTTTATCAGACCCCCATTAATAAGGTCAAGTCCAGTCGGGGAGCCCATCTCTTCTGTGCCATGAGGATCCCTTTCTCAGCAGAGGCTGGGCTGGACCAGGCAGGGCTGTGGCTGCATGTGTGCCAACAGGCGGCCTCCTGAGCAGTGGGAACAGCCAGTGGTGGAGTCCTTGATGCTCTGATCCCCTCGCTTGCTCATTCATTCACTCGTGATGGGCACCTCCTAGGAGATCCTCTGTTTTCTCTGTGGCCCCTGTGCCTGGGATAATGCCAGCAATATAGTGCATACTCTACAAATACTGCCCATCTCTATAAGGTGATTTCAAAGTCCTAGGAAGGACCTTTCCCCACCCTTAATGTCTTCCTCCTTTGCCTGTTGCCTGGAATTCTACCATTAGTGGTTCATTCGTTTAGCATAATTATTGCCCTCTCCACGTTCCTTTTCTAAAATGCAAGCCCCTGGAGTCTCAGCACCTCCTCCAGGAAGGAAACTCTTGAGTCCCAGTTTCTGGGTAACCCATCTGCCTGGGGGGCAAAGGCTGTCTTGACTGTACAGGGCTCTGGCCCATGGGTTTGCAGGAGAAACAGGGAAAAGGGGCAGAGTCAGAGGACAAGTGGCATGTTCTGTGTGCCTGCAGAGGGCCTGGGATTCTTGTGTTTATGGACACACAGCCCTGGGCTGAAGGTGTTTTTATTCCTATTTTGGAGGGGAAAGGACTGAGGCCCCCAGCTGGAAGGGGATGAGGCCAGGACTGGTCTGTGTGGCTCCCATCTGTGCCCTTTGGCTGCACCTCACTCCTTCCCAAAACGTGGTTGTAACACTGGCAGGGCCCCAAAGGCAGCCCCTCTGGGCTCACTCTGCGGAAGGAGGGCCTGATCCTTTGGCCTTTTGCGCTTGATGAAAGGCAGTCCCTCCAGAATCTGGTCTGAGCCTTGCAACCACCCTCTGAGGCAGAAGTGTCCCCATTTCTCTGATGAGGAAACTGAGGCATAGAGAGGCCAACGGCCTCACCCATGGCCCTCGAGGGAGGGTGTGTTAGAGGCAGAGCACTCCCTCTTATGACACACGACCCACCTGCATGGGGGTGGGTCTTGGGCCTGGTCCTGGTGCCAGGACATGAGCATTCAGGCAGCCCCCTTCTGCCTCCCTGGCCACATGTCCTGTGGCCTGCCCTGCTGGGCCCCTGCTTGGAGCCTGCTGTGTGGGGAGCTGGTGAGCAGGAGTGAATGAGCAGCACAGTGGCCTGACACCCACATGCCCCCCTCCCACACTCACGTATCCGTCTCCCGAGGAGAGCGATCCAGAGACGCTGCTCCGCTGGCCCTGAGCCCGCGGTGCGGCTCCTAATTGGCCCACCCTCCAGGCCGTATTTTCTCAGGTATCGATGAACTGGTGTCACCCAAGACGCAGCCAGAAGCTGAGCTAAACTCAAGACGGATGGGGTGCCCACCTCATCAATCTGCCTGGGGCCGCTCCGCAGGGGAGGAGAGCCGGTAGGGGCGGGCCGTGTGGGGGTCCTGGCCTCTCCTGGGCACTCGTGTGGTCGTCTTAAACCACAAATCTACCTGTGGGGCTGATGCATTGCTCCTTGTCCAGGAATTTGCAGTGTGCCCAGGACCCGGTGGCCTTCCCTTCTCAGGCTCCTGGCCTGGCCGCCCATGGCCCGGGGGATAACATTCGGCCCACGGGACCTGCCCTCTGCACTGCGTTGCCACGCTGGTCCCCCAGCCTCATGTTCCAGCCACGCCGGCTGCCACTTCCACAGGCCACACTCCTTCCCTCCCCGGGGCTTTGCCCGTGCTGTTCACTCTGCCAGGAATGTTCTCTTCATGCTCTGCCCCCTCCTCTCTCTGCTGCAGCCTGTTGTTAAGGTCTGGCTGAAACACCACTTCCTCAGAGCTCCCACACGCACAGGCTGCATTCCTGTTATTGTCGACGGTCTCAGCCCCTTACCCCTCCTGTTGAACCTCCCGACAGCTGGAATCCGTGAATTATTTATGAGATTCTCTGTTACTGTCTGTCTCCCTGACTGGAACATTGGCTCTATGGCCCCAGGACCACATTCATCTTGTTTCCCACTGTATCCCCAGTACCTGGTACGTAGTAGGCCCTCAGCAAATGTTTGATGAGTGAATATCACATGACTGTCATTGTCCCTAATTAAAAAGTTTGTTTCCCACTGCCATTAGGACAAAGTCCAGACCCCTCAGTATGGCATTTGAAGCCTGCAGGGTCCAACCGAAACAATTCCCTCTGCCTGGAGTTTCGTCCTTATCTGCTCCCTTTACTTAGTGAACTCCTATGTGTCCTTCAAAACCTTAGTAGGTACCACCTTTTCTATGAAGCCCTCCTGGCTGCCTCAGGCAGAGGTGGTTGTTCTGCCATCCAATTCAGCAGCTGCTGGGCACCAGGCTCTGTGCAGGGCAGTAGGGAGACAGGGCTGGGAGGGATGGAGATCAGGATCAGTGTGGAGTTAGCCCTACGGACAGCAGCCTCACAGCATCCTGATGGTGATGGTGCTGATAAAAGGCAGGCACTGTTCCCAGCAGTTTTGTTACGTTTTCTGATTTTATCCTCACCACACGCTGTGAGGTGCCCGTGTTACCCCATGTTACAGATGAGAACAGCAGGGCTCAGAGAGGTGACGTCACTTGCAGCTAGTTCACGAGAAGCTGGGCTTGACCTCATAGCTGCATTCCTCGTCACTTGCTGCTCTGCCTCCATCAAGGGGCGTGTGAAGGGCTGTAGGATGTAGAGGAGCCCCCTCCCCTGTCGGTGGGGCAGGGGAGGGGTCACAGAGAGGGTTTCACAGAGGAAAAAATGTCTGAGCTGAGATGAGAAGGGAGGATGCACGTTTTTCCAGGCAGAGAGGGAACCAGAAGGGCTGCAGGCATTGGGACTGTGCAGGCAAAGGTGTGGAGGGGGCGGGTACAGTTAGGTGTGTGCAGGAGGTGTGGGGGCGCCGGGAGGCCCAGGAGCTGGGGGGCTGCTGGGGGTGGGAAGGCAGGAGGCTGGGGAGGTGGGCCAGGACGGGGCGGGGAGGCCCAGGATGTGGGCGACCACTGGGGGCCTGGGTGATGGATTGAGGCTCCTGGCATGTGGTCTGTTGCTGTGGTCCTGGCATGTGGCCACTGTGGGCTCTGGTTTCTGACAGCTTCCAGGCTCTGGAGTCCCTCGTTTCTGCTCTTTCAGTCTCCACCCTGTTCCCTCCAGGCTGACAGGGTGGGTGGGGGCCCTGGGGAGCGTTTGCTGTCTGCACATCCTTGGGGAGGAATGTGAGGACGAGCCCAGTGGCTGTCGCACAGGGTTGGCTGGGCCCTCTGTTACCTGTCGTCTCGTCTACAGAATGGGCTTGTGCCACCTGTCTCTCCCAGTCCAGCCGTGGGCCACCTCTCTGAGGCCCACGATCCATGCTTCTCACATGACCTCCTGGGCCAGTGGTCTGGCCCACCGGTCTCTCCAGTGTGTCCCATCAGCCCTCCCCACCAGGCCCATGTCCACCTGGGTGCGCATGGGCAGTCCCAGCCCATTTCATCCTCACCTCCACTCAGCAAGACAGCTGTGACCACCCCATTTTCCCAGAGATGGAAACTGGAGCTCAGAGAGGGTAAGTAACAGCATGGGATCACCCAGCCAGTGAGCTGGCGCCAGGGTTTGGACCCAGGTCTGGCTGACTCCACAGTCCTGCTCCTACCCCAGCAGCCCTGCCCAGGGGATCCTCTCCCCCAGCCCCGCCTCATCTCTGCTTGCCAAAATCCAAGCATCCTGCGAGGCCCCACTCGGCATGACCACACTCAGTTCTGGCATGTGGCAGAGGCTCAGTGTTCATTCCTTCATTCCCTCATTCATTCATTCCCAGGTGCTTCGTGCCCGCCTTCCTCCTCAGCACCCTTCTAGGCACTGGGGACCCTCCACGGAGGTTGAAGCCCAGGCTCTGTGATTGGATTTCATGGCTTCACCCTTACCAGCTCTGGGATCTCCGAATCACCTCTCTGAACCTCTGTTTCTTCGTCTGTAAAATGGGGGTGACATTAGTGCCCACCCCTGGGTTGTTGGTAGAATTGAGTCCCTGTGTGTAAAGTGCTGAGAACAATACCTGGCACATAGTAGGCCCTCTGTCCATGTCACATGTTACTGTCTCCAACCCAGTTTTCAGGGGCCCCCTCCTTCAGGAAGCACCCCCAAATCCTCTGGGCTGGTGAGCGTCTCCCTTTGAGCTCTGGCTTGCTTGCTTCCTGTCCAGTGGTGAGGTCTGAGGGTCAGGTGGGTTCCCTGCCTGACTGTAGGCACCTTGGGGCTTGAGGCTGCCCCCCAGCCTCCTCACCCCATCCCAGCCACCAGACCAGGGCTCTACACATAATAGACACTTAATACATGTTTATGGAATTGAATTAACGATAAAACGAGATAATGGCCTGGAAGGAGCCTGAGTTGTTAGGAGGGAATGCACAGCGTAAAAACCAGGCATATTTTTTTAAGCAGATTAATCTGGTCTTAACTCATTCTAATAGCCTGCGCCCCTATTGGCCAAGGCCATTATAATAATATACGGCCAGGGCCGCAGAGCTGGGAGATAGCGGTGCCTCAGAGTTTGCCTTCCGAAGGATGCCACACCGCTGGCTACCTCCCGGCCCTCCAAGCCGGAGCCCGGGGAGGCTGAGGGACTTTCCTGGGGTCACACAGCTGGGGAGGGGAGAGTGAGAGGAGACCGAGGCTCAGAGAGGCCGTCAGGCCTACCCTAAGAGGCACAGCTAAAGGAGGATGAGCTGGCACAGGAGGCCTGGTCTTCCTCAGGTGGTTGCATTCCATTGTGGTTGATGCTTGGTGCCAGGGTTGGGGCTTCTGGATTCTCATTCCAAGGCGCTCTTCATTCAGCTCCTACCCCTGTGAATCGCCATCCTTGTAGTTTGGGAAGTCAAGTTTAGTGCCTCAGAATGCATAAACCCTAGAGGAGGAGATATGAAGCTGGTATCAGTCATTCACACCTTAGTCTGAATTCCCATCCTGGTGAGGGCTGAGATCTGAGGGAGCTGCAGATCTGTGGGCTATTGGAAGGGAGAAATGGTCTGGCTCCTGTCAGATTAGGTGGGGCCGTGGGACCCAGAGCAGTGGCTCCAAAGTCACACTCCCAGCTGTCCACTGCCCCAGCCCTGGATACAGAAAGCAGGCTGTGAATCAGGGAACTCAGCTTGATGGCGGAAGGAGAAGCTGGGCTGGTAAGCATGCTAGGGTCTGCCCTCAACATCCAGGGGGGAGGATGGCCGTGATTTCATGACTCCGTGCCACTGGTCAGGTGCAAGTCGGGGCTGCTGGGGTGGATGTCCGGTGTGACTGTCCTGCCTCGGCTCATCTCAGGGGCAACCCTGTGCTGTCACCAGAGCCCCACTGTTGCCACCAAATGGCTTGGGTTGGCACCCAGCCCTGGCTGTCCCTCGTCATTAGCCTGGGACGAGGGTTGCTTTCTGAGCCTCCATTTCCTGGTCTGTGAAGTGGTCACAGCGGCTCCATCCCGGTGGTGTTGGAGACTCACTAGGTGAAGGCCCCCAGCCCAGCCCCAGGCGCGGGTGGACCCCCATCAGCGCCGCTTCCCTAATTCTTCCACCAGCTTGCCAGGAGCTCAGCAGCTGGGTGGGGGAGGGAGTGGAGGGAGTTGGGAGAGCCTCATGCTCTTTAGTTCCTGGGGCTCCGTGGGGCACAGCAGGGGCCCGCTGACCGCCTGGCGACACACAGTAGTGGGGGCAAGGTTTCTCTCAGCTGGGGATTTCCCCAGTTCAGAGGGCCCTGGGAGGGGCCACTTAAGCCTCTGGGTCCCCTGGCAGGCCCCCGCCCATTACTTCCCACCTGCCTCCTGGCAGGCGGATGAGGTCCTCAGCTGCCGGCCCAGCCTGGCAGGGCGGCTGTTGCTTTAGTCAGGCCTTGCCCACTTTCCTTGGAAGGAGAAATTGCAGGTGGCAACTCGTAATTTCCCAGGCTTCTCCCTTTCATTAATTTCTCCCTGCAAAATGGAGGCTTTCTGCTGAGCCGGGGAATTGGCAGCCGTGCGCGGCATCTCCGGGCCAGCCGCACTCTCGGCTCAAGGTGGGGGGTGGCCCTGGGGCCGCGGCAGCCACCGGGCTCACACGGTTTGCTGTGCCCCCTCACAAAGGCCAGAGGTTTATTCAGTGTTCACGTTGGCTTGCCGAGCCTCGCTAGGTCTGGAAAATTGCTTGGTTCGTCCTGTGCTTGCTGCTTGGTCCCCAGTGGGGAGGGGAGGTGGGGGTGGGGATCTGTCAGGGTCAGCCTTCAGTGGACAACGAGGGACAGACGTCTCTGAGCCCCTAGGGGCACCCCTGCATCTGTGTCTGATTTCCAGTGGAATGAGCGTAGGGCTGCTGGTGCCTCCAGCGTCCGTCCTGAGAGGCTGTTCCTGGCTTCCAGTGTTGAGTGCCCCCGAGGGCCCGGCCCCCGTGGGGACGGACACGCAGATGTAGATGAGGAGCAGACTCCATCCGGTCCTCAGGGAGCTCCCAGCCGTGGAGAGGCAGACGGCACACCCATGATGACTCCTGGCCAGGGGTCACTGTCAGGCCAAGGGGTATGGAGACAAGAGGATGGGCAGTCTGGGGAGGCCAGGGTCTGGAAGGATCGGCCGGGGTCGGGGGGATGGGACAGAGATTCCTCGATCTGGAACATGTGCCAGGGAACAGGGCCTTCATCTCTCCATTCATCCCATTGATGGTGCTTAAGTGGCTGCTGGGGAGATAACAACGTGGGCTTCAGGTGTCCATCTGGGAGCTGGGAGAGACTTGGTTAGATGTGTTGTTTAGAGAGACTGATGGGGTGGCCAGAGTGGAGAGTGTATGGGAGGGGGACATAGGAAGACCAGGAAGAATGCTAGAGGTGGAGGGGGTGGGATGGCCCAAGGTAGATAATGAGCCATTTCTCGAGAAGGGGGCAGGGAGACATAGGAGGAGAAGCAGTTTTGGGGAAGAGGGATATGGTCCTCATCAAGAGGAAGGAATCAGTCACTACCTAGTATGAATTAGCCAGCTCATTAATTCTCACCCGCAGCCTTAGCGTCCAGGAGACAGCACTGGAGCAGCTGGGCTGACGTTTGCTCCGGTGTTTCAGTGCTTGTGGGACTGCGTTGGTGGGGGGACCCAGAGGGTGTGTAGATCACGTCCTGCTCTTCCTCCTTGCTGGGTGACCAGGGAGAGGGTCTGCTGTGTGCCTAGAGCTCCCCATGGGGTATGCATCTTATTTGGGTCTCTGAGCCTCTCTGAAGCTATTTCCTTGTTTGGAAAGATCACAAGCCATGGAGACAGACAGACCTCAGGGCATGGGGCCGCTGGTAGACCCTATGGCCAGGTAAGCTGGGAACTCTGATCCTCAGCCTGGAGGAGGGTCCAGTGCCAGCCCCCACCGTATAGGATGTGGCTGTCAGCTTCTCTGGGGGGACTGACACCTGGTTCACATCCCACCAAGGCCCCCCCCCGAAGCGAGGGAGTTCCCCAATGGAAGTCGAGTACCTCAATATGGAGGAGTGGGCAGCCAACACCTGTAGCTGCTCACCAGCCTGGGCAAGTCCCCTAACTCCTGTGCCTCAGTTTCCCCACCTATAAAACGAGATGATTCTGCCCCACTCACAGTGTTGCTGTAAAACTTGTGTTCATCGGAGTGCCTGCCTGGCACAGGGCCTGGCCCGCAGCAGGCCCGCAGCTGTGGAGCGCTGATGACAGTGGATACAGATTGATCCGCTGCTGTCACTTGCCTCCCAGGGCTTGTGGTGGGGCCGGGGGAGCTCTCCGAGGGGCATCAGGGACAGAGCACAACAGGCTCTGTAAGCCAGGGGGTGGTGAGTTGAGAGGGCTGTGCGGGGCAGGTGGCATCGGGTCCCGGGGTGAGGTGTGTGGCTCCTGATCAGCCGCCTCCGCACCCAACTGGAAGCTGGTCCCACCCGCACCTGCTCAGCCGCCTCACTTCCCCATCTCACCGCTGGGTCGGGCTCCACCTGCCTCTCCCCCATTCGCGTTCTGGGTATGGAATTTCTAGGCTGGAATCAAGCGCAGCTTTGATCTTTTCCGAGGGAGGAATGGGCAGCTGAGGCCGGCGGGAGCTGGCTGTATATTTTCTCCCGTAATGGGGTATTAAGTAGACAACCCAGATGAGGATCTCGGGCGGGAGGAGGTGGGTGCAGCCTGCTTTGTATCAGCCTGAAATATGGCCCCAGCTCTGCCAAACCTCAAAGGACGCTACCTCGGGGCTGGCTGGGAACTGGCTTTGATGTTCTTCCTGCAGTAGGGGGGCCGGGCACATCCTCCCTGGCACAGACGGGGCCCCAACTGGCCCGGAATGTGGTCTGCCAGGCCCCAGGAGAGTGGCTCCCTCCTCAGTCTCCTCCCCCTGCCCCCCTCCATTCCTCTCCTCCTTCTCCTCTTCCCTGTGGCCTGAGCCACTTACAAACTGTGCCTACCTCCCATCCCCAGGCCAGCCCCTCACATCCCCAAGGTCCCCTCAGTGACTGAGGAAGGGGCACAGGCCATAGAAACCAGGGGGCTGAGTCCCGCTCTCTCCCTTACCAGGAGGCTGACTGGGGGAGAAGGTGGCTAAAGGTGTGGACTGGGATGGAATCCAAGTTCTGTGCTTATCAGGCAAGTTACTTAAATCTTTGTGCATCCAGGTCCACATCTGGAAAATGGGGCTATGGGAATAGCTGCCCGAGGGGTTGTTGTGAAGTTTAAATGAGTAAGTACTGCAAGGTGCTTGGCTCTCTGCCCTGCACCCAGCAAGTGCTCTGTGAGTGTGTGCTGTGTGACCGAGGGTGAGGGGCTTGACCTCTCTGAGCCTGAGTTTCCTCTGCTGTACAATAGTGTGATAACCCCTGCTCCTAGGGTGGGGTGGTGAGGATAGAAAAGAGCCTGTGTTACAGGACTTGGCACATGGTGGTTTCCATGAATAATTTACCCCAGGGTTTCCTGAACCCCTACTGTATGCAGGGCTGGCGCTAGGGTTGAGCCGGACAGGGCCTCAGCCCTGGAGGAGCGCCTGGGTGATTGGAGCACCCAATAAAGAAGTCCTTCCAGAAGGAGAGGGTGGGAGAGTGTTATGTGCTCTGCATTGAGGGCGGTGGCAGGTGTCCTGGAGGAGCCTGGCTGGAGCAGGGCCACGGCAATGCCACTTTCTTTCCTTCCCTCCTCCTTCCCACCTCCGCCCCCACGTGAGACCCCTAGGAACCCACCAGTCAAAGACCCAGGAGCCAAGGGCCGGCGCCTGGCTCTGCCTCTTGCTGGCGGCCGACCTTGGCACAGCATCCTCTCCTGGCCTTGGTTTCTTCATCTGTTCATGGTGGGGGAGGGTGGGAGCTCTTTGAGGGTAGAGATGGCTCTGCTGAGCCCCCTCCCCACACCTGCCCCAGGGCTGGGCTCACGATGGATGAATGGAGGTGCAGGCAATGAAGGCGGGCCGCCTGGTGGTTTCCCTCTCTACCCCCCAGCCCCCATTCGCAGCTGGCTGTGGCCGGGATTGAGAAGGACCACCGCCACCCCTCTGGACCCTCTTCCTAGAGACCTTCAGCTTTGTCCCAGAGCGGCCTCTCTGCTGGGGCCCATCTGCCCTGCCCTGTCCTTTCTAGAGACCCTGACTGTGATCTCTGCCAGCCTCAGTGCCAGTCCTAACTCTGCTGTGGGAGCCCCAGCCTCAGTTTCCCCATTTGGAAAACAGGGCTCTAACACCTTGTAGTGTTATTGGTGGCCTCAAGCTTCCTGCTCAGTGAGGGGTACCCCAAACTCCCCCAAGCATAGCCTCTTCCCACTGTCCCCTTAGCTGCCCCTCTGACGCTGGCTCCCGTGTCAGGGGTCAGGGGTTGGTGCCATGCTAGGTCCATTGCAGGGCTCTCTCAAGGCCCAACAGTTCCTCTCCAGGGCGCATCCTCAGGGGCCTCAGGTTGAGGGACTTGCCTGAGGTCATCCAGCTGTGGGTGGAGCCCTGGGCCTGGACTTTGGGCCTGTTGGCCTGAGTCTTGCTCACACCAGCCCATGTGGCTGCCTAGCCAAGGGGCTCTGTGCACTGAAAAGTTCTTCCGTGGTTGGAACTGCAGTCTCTCCACGGGAACAGCTGCCTATCTGCTCGGGTTCTGCAGATAGAAAGGGAGTGCCTCCCCATGATGGCCTTCAGAGAGCCCAGGCGTGCAGCCGGGTGCCCCACCCCACAAGCGTCAGTGCCTATGTTCCCCCCTTCACTCCCGCAGTGCGCTTGGGATGAATCAAGAAGCTCTGTCACCTTCAGCATGGCTCCTGCCCACACCTCGGCCTGCTGAACCACTTGTACTACTTAGAAACACCCGCTTCTCATCTCCAGGCCTGTGCACATACTGTTCCCTCTACTGGGAACAGCCCCCCTCCTGCCCTCACCTGGCAGGTGGCTTCCTACTTGGAGAGACTGGGTCAGCTCAGGCCGGGCCGCCTGCCCTGCCCAGTCCAGGCCCCATCATGGCCCTCTTCCCCTGTAGTGGTGTCTTCTCCTGTAGTGGTGTTGGTGGTGTTCACGTTGGCCTTTCCCTCCACATGAGGGTCTGTCTGCCTCATCTCTGTTTGCCTGGGGCCTGGCACAGAGTAAGTGCTCAGTAAATACTTATCAAATGAACAAATGAAGGAACAAATGACTTCCAGAGCAGCGTCTCCAGCCCCATGCCCACAGCGAAGATCTGAGCCCACCTCTCCCCGGTTCACACACCTCCAGGGGCTCCCCAGTGCCCTCGTGATAGATGTCACAAGCTTCTAAGTCTGGTTTTCGAGGTTCCTCCCATCCACCTCCCACCCAGCCTTACCTCCAGCCACCAGCGGCCATGACGCTCCCCCAGTGGACACAGGTGCTATGCTTCTGCCTGGAATTCTCTGTCCCCTGCCCTGGGACCTTCCTTTGGGGAGGCCCCCCCACCCCCCTGTCACCACCCCACAGAGGTAGTTGCTCCCTCCTTCGAGGTCCCGCCTCTCTGTCCCAAGCAGGGTCCAGACCCATCCCCTGTCCTGGCCTTATTTGTGGGTGGGACCAAGATGGGCCTGAGGGGAGTGGATGGCAGGATGAACGGTTGAGTAAATGACTAAGGAGGCATGCTGAGGCTGGGGCCTCGGGGAGTGGAGGACAAGATGGGTCAGGACAGAATTGAGAAGCAGTTGGGGAGAGCGTGCTGAGGCAGGCCTGGTAGGTGTTCAGGAAGAGGAGGTGCATCGAGTGGTGGCCCTGGGCTGGACGTGGCAGGGTTCTGAGACCCTCCCCTGCCACTAACCCTTCCCCATCAGTCACAGCCCCGCCCGCCCCTTAGGCTCCGGGACCCTCTGGCTGGCCTGTCTGCCTGACCCGGAGGCTCCAGCCCTGGAGTCCCAAGACCCCCAAGTTCTAGCCCTTGCCCCTGAGTGCCCACTGTGTGACCTTGAGCAAGCCCCTTCCTCTCTCTAGGCCTCAGTTTCCCCACCTGTGATACAAGTACACTGGAGCCCATCAGAAGTGGCAGACCCAGGTCCTGGACGCAGATCAGGACATGCTCTATTTGGCCCACGTGGTGTTTTTTTTCTTTCCCTTTCGTGTGTGTGTGTGTGTGTGTGTGTGTGTGTGTGTGTGTGTGTCGAGCCAATGTTAAAAAGAGGAAGCTTTCATATAAAAATCCAGATTTCCAGCTTCCCTTGATAACCCGGCCGGCACTGCCACAAGCCTGCCACCCGCGGGCTCAGAGTGGCTGGGTGGTCCTCACCCTTGGCCACCTGCCCAGCGGCTGCCCAGAGGCCCCTTCTGTCCTGATGTGCTCCTTGGGGGGAAAGGTTTCAAAAGCTGCCTTGAGACAAAGCTCTCTGACTGCACCCCTTACCCCCCAGTATTCCAGGCAATCCGCCTCATTTTAAAATTCCTTCAGCAGCCCCAGGCCCAGAGGCTTCTCCCAGCGAAGGAAGGAGAGAGGAACGAGGCCGCCCGCACGTGACTGCTCTGCGGCTGGGAAGGCTTTGATGTTGCGGGATTTCAGACCGCCCCTCCCCCTCCCCTCCCCTTCCCCCAACCCCCTCCCTCCCCTCCTTCTCTCACTCCCCTTCCCCCTCCACTCTTCCCTCCTACCCCTTTCTCTCTCTCCCCTCCTCCCTCCTCCCCTCACTTCCTCCTCCCCCTCTCCTCCCCCTCCTTCTCTCTTCCCTCCTCTGCCCCTCCGCTTCCTCTCCTCTGCTATTCTCTCTCCCCCCTCCCCAGGTACCTGCTAATTGCCCTCCACTCCTGACGTTACACACCTGGCCAGGTCACCCCAGGAGGCTGAAGTTTTGGGGAGGGCGCTGCTGTGGGGGGAGGGGTGCAAAGGTTGGTGAGTTGCTGGCTGGGGAGAGAAAGGGAAGAGTTACTGGCCAATGGGGGTTGTGCCCACTGTGGAGAGGGCTACCGTGTTCCTGGGTGACCTGCCACTGCCAGCATGTTTTATTCATGTGGTCTTGCAATTCAGCGCTGCAGCCTTTTTGTCCTGGGGGGAAACTGAGGCCTCCCACTGGCAGGAGGGAGGGAGAGGTGGGGGGAGAATGAGATAAGGAATGTAGGAGTGGGCAGTGCAGAGAGCAGAGGGGGTGCAGGTGGGAGGCTGGTATGTGAGAGGCAGATAGGGACATGTGGTCCTGTGACTCCACAATGGGAGGGCTGGCAAGAAACCACCGAAGCTCCAAGGGGTCTGGACTGGACGGAGGAGAGGAGAGGGGCGGGAGAAGGAGCCCTCAGTCCCCCACACTCAGCGGGAGCCCCTCCTTCACCTCCTGCTGCCTGCCCTCCATTAGGGCCCACCAATGGCGGGTGGAGGGGGGGAGTTGATCCTGCCTGGTAAATGTTCTCTGGGATCTCTAGTTGGTGGCGCTGGGGGGCCCTGGCCATCTGCCCACCACCCCCTCCTGTCCCTCCCACGCCTTCTAAAGGCTGAATCCCCGGGATTTCTCTGGTGACCTCTCCGAGCCTCCATCTTCCTCCCCACCCACAGAGGGTGGATGGTGGGTGTGGAAGCCCTTCGTGTGCGTGAGTGCCTGGCCCCATAATTTGCTGCCCCACAATCATGGAGGCTGAGAAGGTGGAGGCCTCCTCTGTGCCGGCTGCCATGGGGATGGAGTCCAGGGTGTGGGGCTGGCCGGGTCTGGACTGGCCCGAGGAGGGTGAGGGCGCTCTGTGCTGTCGGGGAGGGGCATCCACGGGCCGGCCCCCAGGCTCTGGCCTGTCCCTGCTCTACTTTCTGTGGTTAAATTTGTCCTCCTGGCAGGCATGTCCGTGAACGGCAAGTGCTGAGACAGAAACAATTAGGGCAAAAGTGTAATTGTGCCAGCTGGCCAGTAGGCCTACTGTGTGCCCAGTCCTTCGTGAGGGCTGTGAGAGTGTCCCCTGTCCTCCCCATCACCACACAGGTGAGGAGCCCAGAGATGTGCCGAGACTCAGGGTCACACAGCATGGAGGAGCCTAGACCCTCCTCCTCTGCCGCCCCCACCCCCACCACCCCCCCCGGTTAGGGCGCCTTCTGCTGCCCAGGTGTCTGGGCAGGAGGGCACAGGGTGACTTCAGTGATGGGCTTCCGTGGTTTCTTGCTAGTCCTCTCATGGAGTCATAGGGGGCACCCCCTCCTGGCGTCTCCCTGTTTCCCTTCCTAAAGCCTCAGTCCGTGATGCTTGGGACGCTCCTGTCTCTCTGGTGCCTTCTCAGCAGCAGCTGCTCTCACATGTCTTTCCCACTGGGTGCCCCCCGGCCGCAGTCAGCCCATCAGGGTCACAGCCAGCGTGCCTCTGCCATCCAGACCTGCCTGCTCTCTGTCCTCCCCCTGCTCTCTGGTGAGTTGCTCTGGGAGCTGAGCAGTGGCTCTGAGCCCCAGAGCTTGGCCCTCCCTCGGGTTAGGGACTCCAGTGACAGGAGCGCTGGGGCCTCAGGACCCTGTTTGCACCCTGATCAGCTGTGTGGCTTTGGGTAAGACACTCTCCCTCTCTGGGCATGTGGGGACTGGGGACCATGGCAATAGCTTCTCTCCCACGGGCTTGTTTTGAATTAATGAGAAGAGAGATGGTAGAAAAAAGCCTCGGGCCCTTTGTACAGATGTGAGTGGCTGGGCTGAGTGGCTGCCTTTGCACCTCCAGCGCCCAGCCCTGAACCTGGCACACGCTCACCAGTGCCTGCTCTGTGCCCTTTCTCTGAGACCTTGAACCAGGAGCAGTTGGCCCTGCCCATTGGTCCCCAGCTCGTGGGGGGACAGAGAACCTGAGCCCTTCCCTGGGCCGAGGCAAGAGACATCCACACAAGAGATGGGTCTGCACACGTTAGTGTGAGCTCGTTGGCCCATGACTCTGGCCAGTTTTTCCAAAATTTACCTTGTCTAGGGGTGGGGAGAGGTAGTTACGAAGGGGCAGCTCCTGGGTCTGAGCCTCAGGGCCCTGGCATCGTGGGCTTTCACGGTTAGCCCTGGGAGCTGCCCCTCCCCAGTGCCCGCCCCTCTAACCCAGCCGTGCCCGTGGAGGGTGCCCGGGAGACTGTGGGGGGATGGGGGCAGGCTGGCAGAGGCTCTGATGACAAGAGCCTCCTCATCCTGGGCCCACCCCTCATCATTCCTGCAGCTCGATGAAGATGACTAAACCCCAGCCATATTTAGGGAACATGTCCTCAGCTCAGGCCTGTTTTTCTGTCTTCAGCCCCTGGTCAACTCTACAGTGTGGTCCTCTCCGATAGTGCCTGTTTTACAAATGAGTGACTTCCTTGCCCAAGGACGCCCAGCTGGGCCGTCCACTGTGGGTCTTAGCCAGTAGAGCAGAGAGGTTGGGGCACAGTGTTTCTGGAGCCTGAGTTCAAATTCTGAGTCCTTCCCCAGCTTGCTGTGTGGTTCTGGGTGAGTCGCTGCACCTCTCTGAGCTCAGTTGCCACGTCTGTAGAGGGGGATAATAATAGGATCTCCCTTTGGGAGGAGTCAGTGCAGTAGCACATAAAACACCTGGCATGGAGTAAGTGCTTCTAAATGTCAGCTGTAGTTGTTGCTGTTTTTATTATTATTTGACTTGAAAATTCCCCCTGATCCACGTGCTGCTTCCACAGTAGTGGAAAGCTGAGCTGAATAAATGGGGACGAGGCCTCCTGGGTACTCCCCTAGCGAGAAGACGTCCCGAGCCCTGCTTGGGGTTGGTATCCCCAAGGCCCCCTTGTAGCGGTGGCGGTGAGGAGCTTGGCGCTGGCCCAGTGGCCTGGCCAGGGCCCCGTTCAGGGGTGGGGGTCTCGGCCCTGCCTGGCCTGCCTCCCGGCTGACAGCTCGGGCACCATAAGCTGGCTGCCAGCCAAACTGCCTCCTCTCCCGGCTGGCTGGCATCCCGGGCCCGATGCCAGGGGGCCGGCTGGTGGGCAGCAGCTCGAACGCCGCAGGGCTATGATCCCAGCCAGGAGGCTCCAGGCAGGGCTGGGTGTTGGGGCCTCCAGCTGCCCCACACGGCCCTCGGGAGCCAGGCACAGCTGCGCCGGCTCTCAGTACCGCCCCCCAAGTTGGTGCCTCCGCAGAGCTTGGAAGAGCAGATTCACAGAAGCAGCGGCGAAAAGAGCAGAGCTGGGGCAGTGGGTCCACAGAGCAACACTGGGCCTCCCGCTGCCTCCATTTCCTCTAGAAAAAGGAGCCGGTTAACCTCCATGGCCTGTCTCGCAGGGTCAGACATTTCGCCAGCGCTCACTGAGTGTGCACGTGTCCAGGGCCTGTGCTGGGGTAAAGGATGCGGCATCTAGTTAGCTGAGGCCTGGCTGGGGGAGGACAGGCTGATGGTGCTGATGGTGATGGTGATGATGAAGGTGATGGTAATGATGATGGTGGTGACGATGGTGCTACGGAAACCAGGCACTCACCAGGCACTGTTCTAACTCCCCTATAAATAGGGGACTTACCCCCCACTTTATAGATGAGGAAACTGAGATTCAGAGAAGTTCATACAGTTAGTAAGTGGCTGAGGCAGGATTTGAAATCCAGGAGGCGGACTTCAGAGTCCACACCTCAGTGATGCCTAGGGTCCAAGTGTTGAGGGTGGCCTGTACCATGTGGGGACCTGGTCACTCTGCCTGGGGCCCAGGAAGGCTGCCCAGAGGAGGGGTGGGATGTGTGGGTTGGGGCTGAATCAGGGCCTTTGACAGAGGAGGCCACGGTAGGGAGGTCAAGGAAGGCTTCCGTGAGGAGGTGCTGTTTGGGCTGTGACCTGAGTGACACGAGCCAGTTGTGCAGAAATGTAATAATGTAGCAGGGAGAGGGGACAGCCAGGGCAAAGGTCCTGAGGCAGGAACAGGCTGGGCAAGTTGGAAGGATTAGAGGGAGGGCCCCTGGTTTGGGAGTGTGGAGTGGTTGGGGGTAACGAGGGCAGGTTGGGGTTGTTCTGGGACAGAGGCAGTTATGCAGGTCACTTGAGATGAACTTTTCCCTCAGCCAGAGAGGAAGTGCTTGGGCCAGGGCGGGGAGGCTTGGCTTGGGTGCTAGGCTGTGTCATCCCCTCTCCTGAGGTGCCTTCCCCTCCCCCAGTCTTCTCCCTCTGTGGCAGTGGGGTTCATCGTGGGGGTCTCAGAGCCCCCTTGTCCCATGACTGGTGGTGTTCCAGGCAGGCCCCAACCAGGCTGCTCCTGCCTTTAGGTTCTGTGTGGGTCCCCTTGAGCAGCCTCCATCTGGCCAGCTCCTTGCTGTGCTGTCTGTGTCTCCGGCCCAGCACATCTCAATGCAGGAAAGCCACTGCAAACGTTAGACCCTTTCCTGAGGGTCATCCCTGTGCCCTCGGACCCTCCCTTCAACCACATCCCTGGCTTGTGTTTCCTGCTGCAGGCAGCCAGACACTGCCTGACTCCAAGTATAGCTCGACATTCCAGCTTGGCTGTGTGACCACAGCGTGCCGCTGCCCCGCTCTGAGCCTCGTTGTCATCACCTGTACAGTGGGGACATCAGCGGTTACCTTGTGGTTGGCCATGAGGCTTAAACGAGATAATCTCTGTCAAGTCCCTGCCAGGAGCCTAGCCCGGCCTCCATCAGTGGCCACTGTTGCAGATATGAATCCTAAATCCTTCTGGCCGCCGGGCCCAGCACCCTGGACAGCAGCGGCGTGGCCCTGCCCTCTCCCAGAGTTGGAAAGGATGCTGCTTCCTGCCTCTGCCTCACCGACCTCCATCAGCCTCCCCTGGCCTCTCTCTCGCTCCTGGAGTCTTTAGTCTTCGGCACAGTCTGGTAATTAAAAACCTTCAAGGGGGACTTTATTGAGTTAGCATTAGTTATTTTGTCAGGCTGGGAGAGGGAGAGAATTATCTGTCCTCCGGGAGAGGGGGCTGGGGCAGGGGGCTGTGGGCTGAGATTGGCAGGTGCCTGCACCGCGTTTGTGCTCCGTTAATTCACCGCACGTTAATTCACCGCACGGCAGGCGCCGCGGGCGGGACGCGGGCAGGGGGTGATTCCTCACTGGGAGGCTGGTCCTGCGGGATGTTCCCACTTCCCAGCCTCTTCCTGGCTTCCTTCCTGGGGCTGATCGGCTTCTGGCTTTCAAAACAAGCCAGAGCGCAAGATGGCTGCAGGCTCGGGGAGGCGGGGTGGTGGCTCATTTCTGCCTGAGCTGGGGTTTGGGACCAGGTGAAGCCTCTTGCCTCCCTAGCCTGACCCTCAGGCTAGGGTTGGCCAGTGAGCAGGTTTGAGGTGCCCCAGGCCTCCTCCATGCCCATCGCTCCCATAGCCTGGAAGTGCCTGCTTAGAGAGTCCCAAGGCACACCCGAGACCTGGGGCAAGCCCCTCACCTGCCCGCCCTCAGACTCTCACCTGTGAAATTAGAACAGTAGTCCCTCCCTCTCCAGGCTGTCAGGAGCAATAGAGGAGATAGATGGGAGTTCCCTTGTCCAGGAGAGGACCTGTTTTATTTCCCTGGGTCTCCTTAAATGTCCAGCCCTAGGGAAGCAGCCAACATTTACCCCTCCTGTTTGTTCCTCGCTTTGGGGCAACTCGTCTTTGGAATCCTCACAATAACCTTGCAGGATAGGCGTGGCCAGTTCCTGTTTCAGATGAGCAAACTGAGGCTCGAGCAGGGGGGTGGTTTGTCCGGCGTCTCAGCTGGGAGTGGGGAGGCTGGGCCCGGACCCAGGGCTTTCTCCTGCTGGGGGAGCCGGGAGCCATCACTCTAAGCTGTTGAGTCTCTCTGGGGGAGTGCCCAGGAAGGACACTTGTCATCCTCCTCTGGAGGCTTGGGCCTGAGATGAGGCCTGTGGGGCGACCAGGCCCCTGGGTCATCCAGGTTTCGTATGCTGCCCCCTGCCTTGCTCCAGAGCCAAGTCCAGGGAAAGCCCAAGGGCCCGATTCCCTGGTCCGTCTGCCCTGTACCTGAGACCCAGGCCCTGCCACTCCTGAGAGGTGGTGCTGAATGGGAGCGGGTGTGCAGGATCTGGAGCCCAGGGGCACGCCACGCATGTGTCTGTGCCACCATGGTCACACCGGCCACTCAGTAGCATTTTCTTGGGGCCTGCACTGCGACTGGCTGCAGGCTTAGGCACCCTGGAGGTAGAGAACAGAGGTGCAGAGGATAGCGGGGGCTGGCCTAGAATGGGGCTAGCAGGGAGGGAGGCTGCAAGTCAAACCTGGGCTCCATCTCCCTGGAAGTCCTGGGGCCCTGTGTCTCACGTGTGTGGTGCTTTGCAGCTCACACAGGCCTCCGTGTCCTCTGGGTTGCTGCCAAACACCCCCTCCTCCAGGAAGCCTTCTGGGATTTCCCCAGGCTGACTTGCTTGCCACTCTCCTGGGGTCCCGTGGCTCATCTCAGTGAGTAGACACAATGGGATGTTACCTTCTTGAGGGCAGGGCTGGGCCCTGGCTTGTCCCCCAGTCTCTCAGAGTATCTGCTGGGTCCCAGCTGAGTCCCAGCTCTGCCTGGGATTTCTTGTCTGTAAAGTGAGTCCAAGGTACAGAACTGGTGCTTGGGGTCTGTAGGGGCAGAAGAAGGGCAAGAAGGGCTCCTTTTACTGTATCCTGGCCCCTGTGTACATGTTCTGATCAGGAGTGAGCGGCGGGGCCTGGGGGGTGGGACACCGAACACCCAGGCCCAGACCTGGGAGCCATAAAATGCTGCCTCCTGCTGCCTATGGGGCCTGGGTGAGCTCCTTCTTTGTGATCCCACCCTGAGAGTGCAGGCAGAGAGCCCAGCGTGTGGGAGGCCCATGAGTGTTTGTTTTAGTCTGTGCTTTGTCCCTAAGCCTCAGTTTCCTTTTTTTTTTTCTTTTTCTGTGAGGGAGATCAGCCCTGAGCTAACATCCGTGCTAATTCTTCTCTTTTTGCTGAGGAAGACCGGCTCTGAGCTAACATCTATTGCCAATCCTCCTCCTTTTTTTTTTTTTTCCTTTCCCAAAGCCCCAGTAGATAGTCATATGTCATAGCTGCACATCCTTCTAGTTGCTGTATGTGGGACGCGGCCTCAGCATGGCCGGAGAAGCGGTGTGTTGGTGCGCGCCCGGGATCCGAACTCGGGCTGCCGGTAACGGAGCGCGTGCACTTAACCGCTAAGCCACGGGGCCGTCCTTCAGTTTCCTTTTCTGAGAAGTGGGTGAGAGAGCCCTTGGTTTTGTACTGCTCGTGAGGGGTAGTGTGTGAGAGGCGCCTGGCGCCTGCCCAGCTCAGACCCCTCAGGTCCACGGGGACATGGGGACAACTGGTGTCCCTCAGGCTGGACAGGTGCTGGCGGCTGTTGGGGAGGCCAGGGGCTTGAATTGCATCCTTCACCTCTGTGGTTTAACCTTGAGTCTCTTAATCTGTCTGTGCTGAAAAGGAATTGGGTTGAGCCCCAAACCCTTGTGCAGCCCCCTTTTGCTCACTTCATTAGGCTGGACCCACCTTTTATGTGTTCTTATGGGCTCTGCCTCCCAGTCAGAGCACTGGACTAGGAGTCAGGAGAACTGGGTTCGAGGCCCCTCCTCAGTGTCCCAAGGCCCCAGGGCCCTGCCCTTGCCTTGCCTGGGCCAGCCTGGACAGCCGAGTCAGAGAATAGCTCACCCCACCGGAGTCTACACTGGGCCTGGGCTCCCCATGACACCTGGCCCCGCCCTGCCCAGTGCACCATCTCACTGTCAGCTCCCATTCCACACACCAAGGCCGCCTTCACTACACCACTCACAAAAACTGCTCTCGGCCCCATCTGCCCACTCTGGTCCAGATTCCAGTGTAAGGATCCCCTTTCCTCCCCCTGTTCTCCTCAATGACTGCCTCCTCTAAGAAGCCCTCCCTAACCCTCAAGGCCATGGGGAGGGTGCCTTCGCCTGGGGCTCAGGCTGGGCTGTGGTCACTGGTTTACTTATCTTTCTTCCAACCAGACTGCGAGCTCCTTGAGCAACCTTATGCATTTCTGGAACCCTGGGCCTGGCACACAGTAGGTGCTCAGTAAATGCTTTGGCTTGTTGGAAAAGATGTGGGAGCTGGAAGGACCTTAAAGGTCATTTCAGAGAAGAGGAGATGGACACCTGGAGAGAGGAGGGACTGGGGTGTGGAGTGAGACTGTGTGGTGAACAGGGGGCCCTGGGTGTGAATTCTGGCAGCCTGGGGACTGATCTGGCTAGGCCATTTACCTCACCTCCCTGTGCCTCAGTTTCCTTGTTTGTAAACCGGCATATTCAGGCTGCTTCCTGTGGCTGTACTGAGTTTGAACCAAGGCAAGAGGGGGCGTTTTGTGAAGCCCCTGAAGATGTGACCCTTCCCAGCACCATTCTAGGGGCCTCCGAGTCAGCGTGGGGAGGAGGCTCGTTCCCAGGGCCTGTGCTCAGGGAGGCTGACGTGTTCGTGAGTTGCCAGCTTGCTGGGAGCTCCCTGAGGACAGGCCAGTGTCTTGTCCCCGGGCCCAGCAGCCTGCGCTTCAGCCAGAGCCTGTGGGCTTGGAACAGAGGTGTGCTCTCTCACCCTAGGGACCCTCTGGAAGCCAGAAGCCATCCCGCACCCCTGCCTTCCCTGGGCTCCCCTTATTAATGGCCACACTATGGGGAGAGGGTCCCCTGCTTGTGCTAAGCAAGGGTCAGGAGTTGCCAGCAGCAGAGGCCTGACCCCTCCATGCCCTGGCCGGGCCCACAGCAGAGTCCAAGCTTCCTTCACCTGAGGCCCCTCCACTGCCCGTGTTTTATATTTTGAGCAGATGAAAGGTTTTCCTTCCTTTCTGTGTGTTCTTTTTGTTGTTGTTTGGCTGGGATTAGCTGGTCCCTAAGCTGCCCATTTCCTCCAAGCTCTGTTGTGTTAAGAGGACATCAGAGGGCCCGTGCTGTGTGGCTTCTTGGGCCCTGAGCCTCCTGCCGTCCCGGGGCAGGGGGCTCGGGGACAGAACTGGAGGAGCTTCGGGGCGAGTGGGACAACCCTCACCGCATACGCGAGCCCCCTCCAGCCCCCCAGTGGCTCATGTTAAAACACGAGCGGGGTCTTGGGGCCACTGCTTCCCGCCTGGCTGGCCCCGGCCCCCGGGGAGGGTTTTGGCCTGGGCTCGGCCTCCTGCTGGCCTCCTGTCCAGCCGCCGGTGGATCCCTGAGCGGCAGCCGGCTGCGCAGGGGGCGCATGCGTGCAGCGGGAGGGAGCCGGCGGTGGAGAATTAATATTCCTGGAACATCGCCCCGGCCGCCTGCACACGCCGAGGAGAATATTACGGCGATTAGCGGTGGGAGTTCGGCCTGCACGCAATATCTGGATGGAGAATTCGGTGTGATTAATCTGGCGCTAAGTAGCAGCCTCCGGGGTCCACGGGGCTCTGGCATGTTTGGAATGGGAAAAAAGCTCGGGAGCGCAGCGATTCTTTGGGGGCTCTTTGGGGGTCTGCCAGAGCAGCAGCTGTGCTCCGGGCAGGCTGCTGGCTCCTGATGGCCCTGGGGTGGGCAGATCGCCCCTCGTTTGTGGCTGTTGGCGGACTGCCAACAGATAAAAGTGTGTTGGGTTCAGAATCTCAGCCCACCCGCCCCCACCCCAGGCCCTTCTGTCCCTTTAGCCTCCTGCATCAGTGTCACAGACTCATGTCTGAGCTGTGGCTTTACTGCACACTTCATGCCACCTTTCTGGGCCTCAGTTTCCTCATCTGTAGAATGGGACGCATGATTCCTGCCCTGCCATCTCGGGGGAGAATACTATTATTCCCTTCTTAGAGAGGGGGAAACAGGCTGTGAGCATTTGCACAGCCGGGAAGTGGCACTGTGCTATGCAGATATTGGGGATTATTATTAATAATTCTACTAGTAACCTGATTTCCGCAGCCATCCACTTCCTCTCGCTTTGTCTCTGCTCTTTGGGCAACAGCAGATGATGTTGGAAGCTCCCAGAGTGTGCTGGGGGTATGCAGTGGCAGGGAGAGAGCGCTGGTTATCTTATAGATTGGAACCTATAGCCCCATCTGTAGAATGGGTATAAAATACCTCACCTCCCTGAAGTGGATTCCTGTTTTAAGATTTGTTGACCTGGGGCTGTTTATAGAGTAACTCAGGCCCTGGTGGAGGTGAGAGGAAGGTGGCGGTGGTGGTGTGGGTCGGGGGAACATCTGCCCGGCCCTCCCCCGTGTCCTCGGCCCCAGTCTTGCAGCCTCATCGGATGGAAGCACCAAATGCCAGGGCTGCAAGGGGGCTTCCTGCTCTTATGCCTCAGTGTCTTCTCTTTAAAAAAGAGGAAATGGAGGGTCAGAGAAGGAACGAGGCCTGCCCAAGGCCGTGCTGAAGCGGCAGTGTTGGGGACGGGTCACAGTCTTTGGAACCAGCCAGACCCGTGTTGACCTTGGGCAAGTCTTCCTTTTTCTGAGCCTCAGTTTCCTCATCTGGAGAATAGGACAGTTGTGCCACCCTTTCAGAATGGAACAGTGTAGTGGGCCCAGAACAGAGCAGGTGCTCTGCTGTTAGCGGGAAAAGATCTGGGTCTTCTGGGAGCCCCAAGGGCTTTCTGAAAGGGTGCCCAGTGCATGGGACTGGCCTGCTTTCTCTCTGCCCACGGGGCTGGACTTGTTGAAAGCTCCTGTGGTGGCAGAACTCAACCATTGCACTTTTTCGCCTGATTGCTTCAAGTTCTGTGGACTGAACATTTCCAAATCTGATTTGCAGGATTTTTTTTTTTTTTTTTTTTTGCCAGTGAGGCCTCAGACCTCCATGCAACTCACCATTGTGCTCAGAAATTGATACTGGATCAATCGTCTTCACTCCCCCTCTCCTAAGCAGGTGCTGTAATGGCCTTTGAAGGGGGATTGGTTTGTGGTTTCCCAGCAGTAGAGCCGTCTGTGGTCTTAAGCAGCTAAATTTGAAACCGGGCTTTTCAGGAGGACGGTTTTTAGTGAGCTCTGAAATGGCTGGGCCCAGTGCAAGGCAGCAGGGTCATGGAGAGGCAGGCGGGGCTCCGCGGGGTTGGCTGTGCACTCACTGCTGACTCCTCGGTGCCTGGAACAAGAGGAGCGCCAGGAAGCACTGCTGGACTGAATGCCTGCATGCTGGATTGGATGGCCGGGTGCATGCACGTGTGGTGGGAGGGATGCGTGCTCTGATGAGAGGCAGGAAGGTGTATTGGTTCAAAGCCCAGACTCTGGAGCTAGACAGCCTGGGGTTGAATCCTGACTCAACTCTTTATTAGCCACGTGACTTTGGCTAACTCAGTTCAGTTCTCTGGGCCTCAGTTTGTTCATCTGTAAAATGGGGGTAATGGTAGTCCTTCACTGGAGGATAGTCGTGGGACTTAAATGAGTTCATCCTCGTAAGAGGCTAAGACGGGTGCACTACATGTGCTAAGAGTAAGCACTACATAAGTACTGTTAACTGTTGTTATTGCATTATTGTTAAAGGAATTCTGCCCTAGGGGTTACAAGGCTAGGTGTAGGCCTCAGCTCTGCCACTGACCCGCCATGTGACCTTGGACAAGTCCCTTCCTCTCTCTGGGCCGTAGTTTCCACATCTGTAGAATGGTTGGACCGGATGACTCCAGCGTCCCTCCCAGCTTGGTTGTTCTGGTCTCTGTGTTGTTGGCCCACCAATAAGATGCCCAGAGCAGAGGCTTGGTGCTCACGGACCCTCCAGCTCAGCCACCATGCTCCCCAAAACTCATGCTCCCAAATGGAGGTGACAGAGGTCCCTCTAACCACATGTGCCTGGGAGTTGCCACCTCAGAAACGTGCTTTCCCTTTGGGGGGTTGGGTACCACTACTCTTCTGTCCATGCATTTGCTTCCTCATCCCTTCCCCTGAGCCTTCCTGACCCAGCTCACACACCTCCTCCTCCAGGAAGCCTTCCCTGGTGCCTCCCCCCAGCTGCCCTCCCTTCTCTGAATCTGTTGCTTGTGATCCCACCTCACCCACGTTGGGATGTTCGTGAAAAGTTATTGAATAACTGTGCATGTGTGTCCATAGTTCAAGGGGGCTGAAGGGAACCCACATTTATCGCGTATCTACTGTGTGCCTGGCCCACTGCTAGGCACCTTCATATTCCTTGCCTGCAGTTACCCACTCAAAAACTCAGTGAAGTAAGGAGCATTACCCTGCTTCAAGAGTGGGAAACTGAGGCTCAGTGAGGATCTGTTGGGGCCCAGTCTGTGTTCCTCTGAAGCTCACTTCCTTCCCACTGTCCCACGGCATCTCCCAGACTTCCCTCTGTCCTCTGTGGCACCTCGCAGGCCCTGATCAGGTAAAGTAGTAATGATGGCAGTTAGCACGGATCTGGCTCCTGCTAAGAGCCTGCACTGCTCTCAGCATTTTGCATGTCTTCTCGTGTAATCTTACAACAACCTTATAAGGTAGGTTCTATTCTTATCCCCATTTTACAGGTGGAGCATCTGAGGCTTAGAGAAGTTAAGTAACTTGCCCGAGATCACACAGGAAGGAAGTGGTGCAGCCAAGATTTAAAAGCAGACAGCCTGATGTAGGTGCCTGCCGAACTGAATTAAAAGTCTCCAATCCACTGATTCGGCCAGCCTCGCCTGGGTTCCTCCGTGCATGCTTCCCGAGTGCCCACTGTGTGCGGGCACTGTGCCAGGGGTCGGAAGACAGGACAGTGCCGTCTCCTTGGCTGATCTAGCAGCCCGGCTGGGGAGGCAGGCAGCTCAACAGGCAGGTCCAGTTCTGCCAGAGTCTGGCAAGGGGGGTCTGCACTGTGCTGACACCCTCCTAACGGCACTGGGTATCGCCTGCACTCCACAGAGGAGGAAACAGGTCACGTGGCTTGTCCGAGGTCACACAGTGAGTGAGTTGGGGAGCTGGGATTTGAACCTGAGCAGTCTGCCCCAGAGCCACTGTCCCGTCCCACCACTTGCTGCTGCCTCCCAGGACACCGTGAGTAGGAGCTGCCATGGGGGAAAAACCTGGAAAACCGCGTCTGAGTGGACTTGGGGGTCAGGAAATGCTTCTCAGAGGAAGCAAGGTCTCAGTGGAGACCCTCATGTAGCCAGGGAAGGGGTGAGGGTGCGGTGAGAAGGCATTCCAGGCAGAGGGAACAGCACGTGCGGAGGCCTGGAGGCGAGAGAGCATGGTTTGCTTAGGGAACCGGGTGAAGGTGCTTGTTCGGGTTTCCTTGCTGGTGTCTGCAGTTGTGCACACAGCTTTTGCGAGTAGGGTAATTTACTGCAAGGTTTGCGGAGTGTCTGGTATGGATTCTGCACCGTGTCGGGTCCTGGTGCGGGGAGGACCCGTGCAAAGTATGGTGGGAGTCCTGAGAACTGAGGTGGGCGTGTTAGCTCCAGGCTTTGGGGAAAGCCTGGGAGAAATGGAAGTGCTCTCTGGACAGCGGGAGCAGCCCCGGGTCCTGGCCTGTAACCCTGATGTCCTGGACACGGGAAGGATGAAACGAGACAGCAGGAGCCCGTGCTTAGTCGGCCCTCAGCAGGTGTCAGGCCCAGGAGCACCGATGAAAGCGTGTGCCGAGTTCAGGGCAGCCAGTGGGCAGCAGCCCAGATGCACTGTGGTGCCAGGGAAGAGGGTGCTGCCAGGAGTTGGGACACCAGGGCCTTGAGGGGCCCTGTGTTGGGCTGAGGTCTCAGGCTGAAGGGGGCAAGCAGAGTGGGCTGCGAGGCCTCTCATCGGGGGGCAGAGGCTGGGGCATTCGCGGTTTTCTCAAAGGAGGTGGGCTCAGAGACCCCACCAGGCTGGGGATGGCCTGAGCAGATGGGAATTGGGGGGCTCCGGCTGAGGGCATTGCCAGGCCAAGGATCGGGCCAAAGTCCAGAGTCCAGGCACTGGCCACTGGGTCCCTGTTCTGTCCCACCACCTCTAGGGCCTTGGTTTCCCCATCTTGACGCGGGGCTTTCTTTGGTGCCTACCTCTCAGGCATTGCCGTGGAGTAAGAGAGGAAGTGAATGCCTGGTGCTGGGGCTGCACAGAGTAGGTGCTCAGCCCATTGGAACTAGTGCTGCTGCCGCCCCCGGGGATGGGACTTGGGGCAGTTGAGACTGCTCTGCCCTGTGTGCCCCTACTGAAGCCCACTTCTGTGGCGGGCGGCCTGGGCTAGTTATCAGACCCAAGATCTCGTTCCAGCAGCTGGTGAAGGCTTCAAAAAACCCTGAAGCTGCCTGGCTGACCCCTCGGGCTCTGGGCCCCTTTGCTGGCCCTGAGCAGCCTTTTCCCAGCCTCTTGTGCCCCCTGCCTCAAATCTCAGCTCATTCCCCTGCTGTGCATCCTCCAGGAAGGCCCTTCCCTCTCTGAGGCTCGTCTCCATGACCACCACCCGAGGTGTAGGTGTGAGTCCCCGGCACACAGTAGGCGCTCTGTGAACTGGCATGCTGGCCATTATGCCTGTTGCTCCGAGAGCTGCGATTCTCGCCTGTGGTGGGCGGTCGCCCCTTTTAAGCCGTTCACTCTGGGGCCAATTATAAATAGACACATAATCGCCCCTATCTGTAGAAGTAAAACATATTCTTCAGAGATGAGCCGTGCGCCCCTCCCCTGCACTCCCCCCACGCTGGCACGCGCTCTCCGCAGTTGAGGGCGATGGAGGGCTCAGTGCTCCCCTCCCTCCTCCATCCATCCCCTCCTCCCTGCTGCTCTTCAATCTCCACCCTGCAGAGGTGAGATCCGGGCAGGGGCCGTGATGTCAGAGGCTCGGCTGATGTCACCGCCCCGGCCCTGTGACTTCACTTGCCGGCTCGGGCAGGAGGAGCCGCGAGGAGGCTGAGAGCCGAGGAACTACCCCCCTTTCCTGTTTCTTCTTTTTCCCTTTCCCCTCCTCCCAGCCACGCTTGGGAGTTTCTTCCTGCGGGCCGGTCGTGGGGCTGTCAGAGGGGCTGGGGCAAGTGCCAGGAAGGATGCTGCTGCAAAGGTAACCGGCGTGCGCCGTGCCTCTCCCTGCGGTCGTGAAAGTTTGCTCTGGCGTGCGAGGCGTGCCCACTGGGCGCTCCGCCGCGCCACGCTGCCCGGCCCGAGGCTCCCGGGGGGCGGGCGGGGCAGGGCGGGCAGGGGCCTCCCGGGCGGCCTTCCCTGCCTTGTCCCCATCAAAGGCCGCAGCTGCTCGAGTGGCGGCTGCAGCTTTGAAACTGCCATAAAGAGCGATCGAGGGAGGGGAGCGCGGGGGATGTTCTGAGCAGTGCCCAGGAGGGTGGCCGCGAGAGGAGGGGCACGGGGGCTGCTCTGGGAGCGTGGCGGCTGGGGCAGCAGCAGAGGCGTGAAGGGCAGGGCCCCGGGTCAGGGTCCCAGGGGCCGAGTCACCATCACTGCTCCCTGTCCCCTCAGGTTCAGCCGCATCCGTGGCTGGGACCCCAGCAGTGAGGGTGCAGAGGCGGCGGGGGGCGGGGGCTGGCTTCTCCCTCTCTCATCCCCCCCCCCCCATTATTTCCAGGCATATTCTTCCAGCAGGCCATTTGTCAGCGGCGATTCGGGACAAAGGAGGGGCAGTGGGTGGTCTGCTGCCAGTTGGGCGATGGGCACGGAGCGTGGGCCGGAGAGAAACGCCAACAATTAAGAGGCAGATCGAGGGCTTTGCTGGTTCAGGCTGTCGAGGGAGCCGTCATTTTGTGTTAGCGTGTGTGTGTCTGAGGTGGGAGGAGGGAGAGAGGGGAGAATGACAGGAGAAGGATTATGACATTGTGTTGTCTCTGTTTGTGGTAAATGCAAATTTGGCACCAGCGGCTTCCCGGGAAAAGCAGCAGCAAGTCACCCCGTCCAAGGCCTTGGCCCAGACCCGCTGAGGGAGCCCGTGTGGGGTGGTTTGGGGTTTTTTTTCCTCTCTTTTTTTCTATCTGGCGTGTGCTGCTTCCATTTATTTTTACAGTGAAGTGCTGGAGACAGACAGGCCAGCATGGCGGGGAGGAGCTGGTCCTCTCTCCTCCCTGGCCTGAGGGCCCCCGTCTCACTCTGCGGGAGGCCCAGGCTGCTCTCCTGACCCCCAGCCGTGGCCCCATCTTGGCTGCCTCCCTGCTGGGTCTCTCTGTCACCAGCCAGGGTCACGGTCCCTTCACTCTGTTAGCTTGGGTGCCCCGAGGTCTCGGAAGGCTACTTCTGCCCACAGCAGCTTCTCAAGGGTGACCAGAGCCCAGGACAGGCTGAGATGGGGCCTCAGAGATACCAGGCCAGGGCTGGGCATGCCCCGGCTGCCGTGCCGGCCCAGCCTGCTCAGAAGGTTGGCAGAGGGTTCTGCGGCCAGGCCGGTGTTGGCCGAGTGTCCCAGGACCTTAACTCCTCCAACAGGCCCATGAAGGCAGGGAGCTTGAGCCTGACCTGGGCCGGGAAGTACCACAGCCCAAGGCTCGGGGCTGCCACAGGGCTCAGGCGGGGGCAGTGGCACACACACAGGTGGTCAGTCTTTGGAGCTGATCTCCAGAGAATGCACGGGCTGGGATTTTGCCAGGGCCGGGCCAGAGCTCAGGCCACAGCAGGGACGGAGAGGTCTGAGCTGAGGAGCCGAGGCAGGAGCCCTCCTCAGATGGAGGGTCAGGGGAAGGCTCTGGGCAGCTGGGTCCAGCCCATCACACACCAGGCCTCAGGCTGTGGCCTTCGTTTTAGTCCCCTTCCCCAGAGCTGGTTCCTTAGCTGGACCTAACCACCTCCTCTTTTGCCTGGTCAAGGCCTTCTTGATTCAGTTTACCTCCTCCAGGAAGCCTCCCCTGCCCTCCACCTGGATAGGCTGGGGGCCTGCGCCCTGCCCACCCCCATGTGCCCTCTCATAGCGCTGACCACACAGTGGTCATTGTCAGGTCCTTGGGTACAGGGACTCTTAGGGCACCTGCCCAGAGCTGAGCACAGAGGAGGTTTATGCCTGGAGGCCAGGGGAGCAGATCCAGACCCGCAGATCTCCCAGGGACGTAGGCCCCCAGGATGGAACAGTGGCCCCGCTTCACACCCTAGAGGGGTGATGGGCTCACTTCCTTTGGGCAAAGCCTCCCAAGGGGGATTTTTCCCCACGGAGCCTGACATGTGGGGGCAAGCCCCAGCTATGCCTGGGAGGGGGGATGTCTGCCCCCAGCTGAGAGCCTCATGTGGCTAAATAACGTCCCTTCGGAAACTGGTGGTGGGCTTATCTACCCCAGCACTTCCTTCAGGTCCTGGGCCCACAAACCAGGCTGCCGAGGGGGGCCAGTGAGCGCTGCGGGCGCACGGGCTGTGTGTGAGGAGCAGCTGCCCACCTGCCTGGCTGTCGCCTGTGGGGCTCTGGTGCCCCATGGAGCTTCCTTTGCCAGACGGAAAAGGAAGGAAGAGTGGATAGGCTCTCCCAAGGCCAAGATGCTGGGTCCATTCCAGGCCTGGGCTCGAGACCCTCCTGGCCAGAGGTGCTGGGAGCTCCAGGAGGGTAGCCACAGCGAGGGCCAGCTTGCTGGTCAGCTCACTTCCCCCAGCCCAGGTTCCCAGCTGCCCACTTGGAGCCGGCACCTCCTGGCATACAGAGATGGGAGGAGCACAGCGGGCCCCTCCCTCCAGAAGCCCCCAATCTGATGGACCCAGGAGCTTTGGCGTCAGACAGTCCCTAGTGCAGTCTTCCCTGGCCACTTTCTAGCTGTGTGACCTTGGGCAAGTTGTGTAGTCTCTCAGAGCAGCAGTTTTAAAACGCAGTGACCTGGGAGCAGTGACCTCTCCCTGCAGCCTTGTTATGGGGATTAAGGAGACTGCAGGTGCTCAATTAATGGCAGCTGTGGTCATAAGGGAGCTGGCTGTGCCAGGATCCTAGAGGCACAATGGAAAAAGTTCTCCCTGGGGTACCCCTGTGAATTCTGACAGGGCAATCCAGAGGGGCTTCAGAGAGGAGGTGGCATTTGAAGGCCTTGAAGAGTGAGTAGGTGTTTGCCAGGCTAAGGCAGTGGAGGGTGTACCGCCAGAAGGAAGAGCAAGAGCAGAGCTTCCAGGTGTGAAAGGCCCGTCACCCTGCGTGGCAGAAGCCTGGGGAGGGGGAGAGAGGCAGGGCGCCCTGTTTCTCTCAGCAGTTCTGGAGGAAAGGAGCCCCGGACTTGATGACAGAGTGGGCAGGTTTCACACAGACATCTCGGTCGTTGCAAATTCGCCTTCCGCACACGTTCATGTCTTAGAACTCCGGACAGTTCTCTAAGATCCTGGCTTGTTCTAGCTCTTTCTAAGCCAGGTCTCTCAGGCCGGCCCATCTTTGAATTTAAGGACCAGCCTGGGTTTTCTTTTAATTTGGAGTCTCAGGACACCTGGAGCCCAGGTCCCACTCTTAGCTGGAAGCAGCAGAGTGGACGCGGGTCCCTGGCTTGGGGGAGGGCTCTTGGAGCAGCTTCTCCAGCCTGGGACCCGAGGTGACTGGAAGCTCCTGCAAGAGGGCAGGGTGGCCACTCCTCACAATCCACCCCCGACCGAGACAGCCGGACAGAGGGGTGGCAAAGGGCTCCAGGGGCAGGCTGCTTGGGGTCAACCCTGGCTCTGCCATTAACCAGCTGTGAGGCCTCAGGCAAGTTGCCTGCCCTCTCTGAGCCTCGGTTTCCTGGGGTAATAATAGTACCTAAGTCACAAGGGTGTGGTGAAGATTACCTGAGATACTTCTCACAGAGCAGTCAGCACTCAACTGAGCAAGGCTAACCTGGTGCCTCTGGTATGTGGGCAAGACCGGAGGGAAATGGATGGCTGGGGTGTGAGGCTTGAAGACCAGCAAGGGCCCACCCACTCCTGCAAATGAGCCACCTGGGGCTGGACACCCTTCACACATGGCAGAGCTGCCAACACACCGTGGGCCCTTGGGCAAGTCATGGCCCCCACCCTGGGCCTCGGTTTTCCTATCTGTATGATGGGGGCTTAGGCACGCTCCCCTTGGGTCCCTGGCCGCTGTCAAGGGCTGCATTCTCTTGTTGCTTAGATTTTCTTGGATGGCTTCCATGTGGGTTGTGACTTGGGCAGTATCATCTCCCCATTGATTTTTCCAGAAAGGATGCTTTCTTCCCTTCTGTTCTGCAGTCAGCACGCAGGTGCCTAGCCTCCCCACTGCTCCCCCCACCCCCGTCAGCACACTTCACCTGGGCTGGGCTGGGGGGCCGAGAGGGGCCAGCAGGGTAGCGGCTCCCCAGAGGCCCCTTAAGGGTACGGGGATGCGCCAACAGCGTGTGACGTGCACATGTTCGGGGAGTGCCTGGGGAATGGGGTACACGGGGCTAGGGAGCCACATTCAGCCCATATGTGGCTGTGTGAGGCTGAGTTCTACAGAGGACCCGAGCGGTTCACTTACTGTCCCTCCTCTGCTCAGCACAAGCTTTGGAATCAGACCGCTCACCCCTTGTTCCCCTGTGTCTGTGCTAGGTGGTCTGCACTGGGGGATCACAGGCACCTTACTTCCCTGAGCCTGCTTGCTCAAGGGACAAGGGATTCCACCTCTTGGGGCACCTGAGGCCGGAATCATGGAAACAGCACAAGGTCACTGGTTAAGACCTTGCGTGGATGCAGCCCTCCGCAGCGGGCAACGTTACTGTCCCCATTCTACAGATGGGAAAACTGAGGCTCCAAGAGCTTAAGGAGCCTGCTCAAGGTCGCATGGGCCTCTGCCCACCCTTTCTTTTTTTTTTTTTGGTGAGGAAGACTAGCCCTGAGCTAATATCTGCTGTCAATCCTCCTCTTTTTGCTGAGGAACATTGGCCCTGGGCTAACATCTGTGCCCATTTTCCTCCACTTTATATGTGGGACAGTATGGCTTGATCAGCAGTGCGTAGGTCCGCACCCAGGATCCGAACCTGTGAACTCTGGGCCACCAAAGTGGAGCCACGAACTTAACCACTACACCACCGGGCCGGTACCCCCCACCCCCACCTTTGTTTTTTACATTCATCTGCTACCAAAAAGGAGCTGCAAAGGATTATAGTGCTGGGGGCCCATAGGAGGCAGGGCAGGGAAGGAAGCCCAGAGACCACTGGGGGAGACACGAAACCTGTGGGGAGGTAGTTACTGTGCCAGCTTGTCACCGCTTGCACACATGGGCTCTGTCGATCACAGGAATGACAGCCATCAGGGGTGCGGGGGAGGGGCGCCCCACGGGGTCGTGGCCCTTGAGGAAGGCACAGTTGTTGTTCCCTCTGCCCCGGAGGTTCCTGCCCACCTTCACTCAGCCGGGTGTGGGGTGGCTTAAGGGCTCTGCCGCTCACTGGCTAATTATTGACTGCTCTGAGCCTCAGTTTTCACACCTGTAAATGGAGATGATTCTACTCACCTCGTAGGCTTGTTGTGGGGATGACCTGAGTTAATGCAGGTAACTTGCTTAGCATGGAGCCCGGCACAGGTGAGAGCCGTAGGAACGTTCTCTACTGTTATCCTCTCACATCAGCCCAGCTGCCCCTCGAACACTCCGCGTGCACTGAGCACCTGCCTGTGCTGGCTCCAAGCCCCGGGAACCCGGGATCCATCACACAGGCCCCTCCCGTGCCCTGGGCCGAGCCGCCAGCCTCGGGGACTGGGGCTGAGCGTGTGGATCCGTGTGCAGGGGGAACAGTCTGCGAGAATTGGTGTGTTGGCTCCCACTGCTGGCGTGACAGACATCCTGATGAAATATGTCCCTTTAAGACATTTTTTAAAGAAATTTCTAGAAAGCTTTCTTAACCCCATGAGGGCCATAAGTAGCCTGAACTGTTGTCAGGTTCTGGTCTTGGCTTTGCCACGACTTGCCAGGGACCCTCCCTTTCCTGGGCCTCAGTTTCCTCATCTGTAAACGGGGCAGTAACCCTCCCCACCTCAGAGGGTTGACCCTCTGTGAGACTGCGCATGCGAAATGTGCTTTGTCAGCTCGAAAGCCCCTTACAGTTGGTGAGCGCTTTCGGTCCTGTTTCTGGTCATCCACGAGATGGACACGGGCGATGCCTGCATGGTGTCATGCTGGATGCGGCCCCTGGGTGTGGATATCAGTGGGATGCTGACTCTTCTCTCCAGGGCGCCCTGAGTAGTGGCCTCACTAAAATCCTTGAATTTTGTGATTTCCAGAGAACGTGGAAGGCCCCTCAGGCAGCCTGGCCCCTTCCAGGGGAAATGCTGGTAAGTGTCTTGTCCTCTCTGTTAGTTCGTCCCACAAATGTTTTTGGAGCAGCTCCCGGTGCTGGGGATGATGTGGGAGGGCCAGAGGTCAGCCCTGCCCTGGAGAGCTCAGTCCAGGAGGAAGGATTTGAAAACTCCAGACCTGATGACCAGATGTCCGAGGTTCAGGGGTGGCTGGATGCAAAGCTGGTGGGCTTTTCACAAGACGCTCAGCCACAGGGCAGCTGGCAGGATGGTTTATAAATGAATATTGGCTTGTGTCCTCTGCTGGGACTCCTTCAGCAGCTCCCCTCTGCCCTTGGGATAAAGTCCCCAAGCCTTTTGTTGCGTGCACTGTCTTGCTCCAGCTGCATCTCAAGCTTTCTCATTTCACTTAAATTACACTGTCCTCCTTTCCCCTCCTGGAGATCTACTTGTGCCCTCCTGCCTCAGGGCCTTTGCTCATGCTGTGCCTGCTGCCTGAAGCTCTCTTCCTACCTCATCGCATAGCTACTTCCTATCTGTTCTTCAGTCTCAGCTCAAATGTCCTGGATCCCCAAGACCCAAGGTCCCATTATGTACTCTCTGTGCACCTGCCATGCTTTCTTACTAATGTGTATCACGGCTGTTACCAAATGATTATGTGATGATTCACTTTCTCTCTAATGGCCCCATGGGACTGTAAGCTCCATGACAACAGGGACCCTTGGGCTCAATACCTGGCATATGATAAGGGCTCAATCAATGTTTGTTGAATGAATTTATGATGAGGATTAGGTAAGGTTTCGTGGAGGTGGTGGCATTTGAGTAAGACTTGAAAGAGGATATAATTTCAATCTGTAGGGAAGGGAAGAGGGAAGGGCTTCCTGCTTCGGGGAGCAAACAGGCATATGATGGGAACACAGCTTGTTTGGTTTGGCAAAGAGGCAGAATGGGACATGTGGGAGAAGGCTGGAGAGGTGAGCTGGGGCCAGACAAAGGCTTTGCGTTCCAGGTGGATGAGAACCGACTTGAATTCTGAAGCCCCTTGGGACCCATGGACAAGCTCTGAGCCAGGAGGAATAGGGTCAGAGCTGTCTCTGGGTAACTGTAATGAGTCTGCTGCAGATGGGGGGCCGGGAAAAGAGGCTGCGTCAAGAGGGCCGGTTGGGAGTTGGAGAATCCATCGACTCTGCTGCTTTCTGTTTCCCTGGAATCACACGTGAGCCTTGGCCGTTATCCTCGAGAGCTCCAGGGAGATGCAGGGCAGCGATAAGGAACCCCACTCACACAGTGTGGCTGCTTCCAGAAGACAATCGCCTTGGTGGCAGGGCAGCCATTCCCGAGTTACTAGAAGCAGAGACGGAGTGGAGGGACCATCGGTGTCCACATTTCTCAGTTTCTCTGATCAAGAAGGCAGCATCCAGCTCCGCGACCCCACACGTGTCCTGGTGCCTTCTGAGTGGCACTGAGGGACCAGCCTGTGGCAGAAGATGAGCAGAAACATTTCTGTCAAAACCCAGCAAACAAGACTCACCTCTGTGCCCCCATGGGGGGCAGCTGATGTGGTCAGAAGAGCCAGGATTCTCAAGAAGGACCTGGGGCCAAGTCCCAGATCTGTCACTTAGCAGCTGCGTGCCTTTGGGCATCCTGTTAGCAGCTCTGGGCTTCAGTTTCTTCCGCTGTGAAGTGGGGGCTGCCCAGGTGTTGTGAAGATCAAGTGCCAGGACACACCTGGAGCCCCAAGCACAGGGGACACAGGAGGCTCAGGAGGTAGTGGCCGTAGCACGGCCACGTTTTTCTCCACGGTTTGAATTCTTCACAGGGAGCTTGGGTTTCAGGCTTAAAATGAAAAGCATGTCAACAAAACAGGAAGGAACAAAGTCTTTTCCCAGCATGCCTCAGCATGCAGCGCTGCCTTCCCGTGGAACCCGACAGTGATGGGGCTAAAAGTCTTGAGCTCTCAAGCAGAAATAATCCCAGTGGAAAGGAAGCTCGCTATTGTTATCTTGTGATAAAGCGATGCAGGGGCTCTGCAGTCCCACCTGCCTGGGTTCGGATTCCAACTCTGCCGGTTCCTAGCTGCTCTGTGCCCGGTTTCCTCATCTGCAAAATGAGGTAAGAACAGTACCCACCTCATAGGGCCGTTGGAAGGATTAAGTGAGTTAATGCAGGTAAAGTGCTTGGAACGTGCCTTTGTCGGTACTCTTGTGGGATCCTTTCGTCTCTACTTGCCCTCTTCATAGTGCTGTAAGTGACACAGTGGGGGCTCTGGAGCCAGAAGGCAGAGTTCAAATCCCAGCTCTGCTGCTTGCTTGCTGTGTGACCTCCGGCAAGTCTCTTAACCTCTACGTGTGCATTTCCTGCTCTGTACAATGAAGATGACAGTCCCTGCCTCATATGTTTGTGGGGAGGAATGAATGGGGTCACCCAGACAAGGGACCAGACTCCCTGGAGGTAGGCAGATCACTCAGCCTCTCCTCCCACCCATTCCAATTTCCAGATGAAGAAACTGAGGCTCAGAGCCATTGGATGATTTGCTGAAGGACACACATTGGTGAGACCAGGGGCAGGGGTGCCGAGCGGGCTGAGGGGTGATCCCCCGTGCGGCCAGGCTGCAGGGCCTCCGGTCGCTCAGCTGTGTCTCCTCCGGCTTCTCTCTGCTCACCTGATGCACAGCAGCTGCTGCCTGTTGGGCAGGCCTGGGTCTTCTAAGCATGGGGTCTGAGGGTCCAGCGCCTGCCACCTGCCCAGGCTCCAGGGCTTTCACGTGTTCCTTGTGGGGAGAGGCTGGTGCCGGCCCTGCTTCCTCTCACGTCTCCTTCCCTGTCCACCTGCAGACTTGGGGACCCACCAGCTGTCTGCATCCATCCATCTTTCCATTGTTTACTGAGTGCTGGGGAGCTTGGTGGTTAAGACTGCAACCTCCGAGGACCTGGGTTCAAATCCCAGCTTGGCCTCTTCTCAGCTGTGTAACTTGGGACAAGTTATTTAAACTCACTGGGCCTCAGTGGCCCCATCTGTAAAGTGGGGTGATAACAGTACCAACCTCATCAGCTTGTTGCAGACACAGTGCCTGTTCACAGTAACTTGGATTCCTCTGGCTGTATCACCATTGTTAACATTATCATCTTTATGGACATGGCTGCCCTGCACAGGATGCCAGAGACCCGAGGGAAGCCGAGTCTCTGCCCTGCAAATGCTCACAGTCCCTTGGGAGAGATGGACACAGTCACAAATAGCTCAGTGTGACCAGTGGGAGCTGTGGAGAGAGCCACAACTTCAATCCTGGAGGAATGGGGTGGCGGGCAGAGTTGAGGGGCTGGCCTCCTGAGCAGAGGTCACTGTGAGGCCCTGTGAAACAAATTCCTGCCGAGCGTGTCACAGGTACAAGGCCCTGCGGGATCCTACCCTTGCCTCCCTCTGCAGTGTCATCTCTCAGTCCCCTAGCCCTGCACGGGGCACACCCTCCTGGGAACGGCAGGTGGCTGTCCCTGCACTGCTAAGTCTTGGTGTTCCCTGGTTCTCTATTTGAAGCCGCCTCCACCCCTTTACTCTTAGAGCCTGCCCTGATCTGACCCCAGAAAGAATTACTCTGAGCCCCTGTGATCCCTCCATCAGAGCTTGCAGCCTGGCACACAGCAGGTGCTCCGTGTGGAATGAAGGCGTGCCCACAAGGGATCTGGCCCCCCCTGCTGTTTGCACTCTTGGCATCCATCTGCTTCTCGTGGGGAAAGTGCCTGGTTTGGGACAGTTTCCGCAGGATGCTGTGGGGGGTTCCCCACTCTTAACCAGAGGCTTTTGGAAGTTGTCTCCTGGAGTACCGTGAGCAGGAATACCAGGCCTCCCTCTTGGTGTGCTGGAGTTAGCAGGAGGCCCCCCCCCACCCCCCTGAGAGGAAGGAGAGCTGGGGCCCCTTGAAGGATAAAGGTGAGGGCTGTACGTGTGCCCGAGAGAGCTGGAGAGTGAGAGGAAGGATGTCCGCCTGCCGCTGAAGGCACTGGCTCACTTCGCACAAGTCACCGATCTGCCGAGCAGGGCCAGTCTCCTCAATCAATCCGCGCTGACAGATGGTAGCGGAATCAGTGACCTAGAGGCAGAAGGCTCCATTTGTAATCCCGGAGTGGCCCAGGCGCCTAGGGGAGCGCAGAGGAGTTTGTAATAAAGGGAGTGACACAGGGTTTCCAAAAGCCATCTCTGAGCTGGAGGAGGAGGGAGAGGATTAATTTTGCTTCTGGAATTGAAACCACTGATTCAGTTCAATAAGTATTTTTCGAGTGGACTGGGTTAGGAGAGAGGAAAAACACCCAACTAATCTACTGTCCTTTCCTTAAGGTGTGGTAGGAAAAACAGGATCCACGCAGATAAGACAATGAGAGAACAATAGAAGAGGCTAATGTGATCCAGGAGGAGGGGCTCCCAGTTGCTGAGCCCCCGCCACTGTGGGATCTTAGGCAGTGACAGCCTCTCTGAGTCTCAGTCTGCTGTGTCAGATTGTGTCCACATCACAGAATTGCAGCTATTGTTAATAGGTGCCTGGTACTCTACTGAATTCTTTATGCAGAGCTCTTTAGATTCCCATAACACCTTATGAGTGGGGTCATATTATCCCCATTTTACAGCTGAGGAAACCAAGGTTCACAGAGGTGAAGTCACTTCTCCAAGGCTATACAGCACAAGAGTAACCCAAATCTGTCTGTTAGCCATGACACCCACACACATTCTTTTTAATGGTACCGAAAGGGAAAGGGGTGAAGAGGTCCAGGGGTGGAGAGCTCTAGGCTGGCCTGGCCCTAGGACTGGGGAAGTTGCCAGGTGGAGGTCAGTTGGGCAATGATCCGGCCGGGTCCGAAGGGGTGGGGAGAGGGTCAGTCTGAGGACAAGAGGTAGGAGCAAACAGGAGCCTGGACTCCAGTCATCTGTCTGCGTTCTTTCCCTTCTCAGTGGGGCTCTGCACAGCTTGTCACCATCCCTTTCATGTTCCAGTCCCCCAGTCTAAGGCCCGAGTGAACTGAGGAAGAAGGGAAAGAAAGGGAAGAATGATGGGGCAGAAGGCTACAAGGAAAAGGGCTTCCTTTTTCTTCATGAATTCTCCAAAGAAATTCGGGGTGCCTCCAACACCCTGTGTTCAGGAAGCTCCCCTGCATCCTCCCACGTTAGTCCAGAAAACAAGGGTCTGTGCTGAGTCCCTCCACCTTTCCTTCTGCAGCCCTGGTGCAGAAGCCAGCACTGGTCTTTTCAAGTCTTGGTGCCAAAGAATTTGAAAATGAAACTCACAGAACAATGGGAACAGCCAGAGGGCAGGGCCTGGCAGCCTGCTCAGCTCTGGGCGGGAAGAGCCCGGCACCCCACCTGGCATGCGAGAAGTGTTTGGGAATCAAGTCTCTAAGAATAGTCCTGACCCACATTGGAGAGGGCCCCCAATTTGTGAGATTGGACAGAAGCCAGGAGAAATCACGGCCTTCCCCAACCACAGCCTCCTTAGGTGCAGAACCAGCTCAGGCCCTGCCTCGGATCCCTTTGTTGGGGGCAGGTGTTGCCATAGCCAGGACCCTCCTTGGTGGCCCCAGGCAAGGCAAAGCGTTAATGTCTCAGGCTAGGTGGGGTGAGGTGAAAGGGCAGAGCCAGGCTCTGGGGAGCTGTGTACCTCAAATATACTGAAATCTGGACCCCAGGCCACACCTGGTTCCTATCAGTCTCCACCTGCTGCCTGAAGTGCTCTTGCAACTCGAATTCACTTTCAAGTTGGGTTGCTTCAGGAAAGGAAGCCACATACTCCCCTAACATCTAGGGCAGATGGGGGCCTAATTTAGAATCAGCAATTTTAGCCAGCATTAGGGACATCTAGTCCAAACTCTCCTCCTTCCTACTGTACTGAAGGGAAGCAGGCCTAGAGTGGGGAGAGAATTTGGCCAGGTCACTGGGTGGCTTAGAGGCAGGATCACAAACACTCCAAACACATCCCACCCTCACTGGCTTTCTCACTTTTGGTAGCAGTGGGTCACGCGGCACAAACATCTCAGCGGTGGTTCTACAACTGAGATTTTCTTTAAAAAACAAAAAGCATCAAGCCATTCCTTTGCTCCATAAAATGTACATAAGGTTTGCAAAGGAAGACTGGGAACTGGCCTGAGGCCTTGGCACCGCAAATCCACTTTATCTCCAAATTAATTCTGGACCCTGGGTCCAGCTAGCCAGGCGATGCAGATTTTTAATGCCTCCGCAGGCAAAGGCAACTGGCATTTGGTGAGCATCTATTTCACAGGTGAGGTTGGTGGGCCTCCCCGCGCCTCGCTTTTATTGCGGAGGAAACTGAGGCTAGAGAGGGCCCAAGTCATTCATCCAAGGACGCGTGGCACCAAGGGGCCGAGGCGGCAGGGGAACCAGGCCTGCCGGGCCCAGAGGGCACTTTGCGGGCGGGAGCCGCCCCCGTGCCCTGCCCCACGAAGCAAGTTACCGAGAGGAGGCCGGGCCTTCGCCCGAGGGCTGCCCGGGCTGCCAGAGGCGCGATTCTGGCTTTGGAGGCTCCAGGGAACTCCAGAAATCCCAGGGAGAGATTCTGGGCCACCAACTCCCCAGAAAGTTGGCTCGCGGCCACTCCCAGGACGGCCCGGCCAAGATGGCACTGGGCGAGCGGCGGGACACGCGCGCTGCGCCCCGCGGCCGCCGAGGGAACCCCGCGCGACCCCGGCCGCCGGGCGGGGGTCTCCGCGGCCCCGGCCCGGCGCGCGCAGGCCTCGGCGCGCCGCACGCGGGTGGGCACGCGCGCGCCCGCCGGCCCCGCCCCCGCCGCCCCGCCCCCGCCGCGCGCACCGCCCGCCGCGCGCCCTCCCGCCCGCCCGCGCGCCGCGGCCCGGAGCCTCCCCATTGGCCGCGCGCCGTCACCTGACGCTCTGTTATTTCCTGTGTGTTGGGAGAATGGAGAGAAAAAACCCCGAGCCGAGCCGCTTTCGGCCCCTGCGAGGCGGCTGCGGCCTCCGCCGGGGGAGCCCGCCCTGAGGCGCGCCCGACCGGGGGGCGAGCGCGCGGGCCGGAGCGAGCCTCGAGGGGCCGCGGCCCCGGCCCGCCCCGCCGCCGGCCCGGGCGCCCGAGCTGGAGGCGGCGGAGGCTCCCCCGCCCCCACCCCGCGCAGCGCCGCCCGCCGCCGCCGCTCCCTCCCCTCCCGCCCCCGGCCGAGGCTGCGGGACCGGGCGGGGGGCTCGCGCAGGTAACCGCCGCCGGCCGGAAGGGGAACGGCGGGGTCAGGGCTGGGGGCTGCCGCCGGGCCGGGTGTGTGGCCTGGGGGCAGAGGTCCTGGCCCGGCCCGACCTGGGAGTGTGGCGCCCCCGACTCTGAGGCTGGGGCTCAGGGTGCTGAGCCGAATCGCCTGCCCGGCCCGCGCCGGGGGCGCAGAGAGGCGCGGCCTGGCCCGGCAAGGGGGTGCTGAGGGGCAGGGGCCCGGCCTGGCAGCGGGGCGCTGAGGGGTCTCGGGCCGGCCTGGGAGTCCGGCCGGGCTTGGGCGCTGGGGGAGGTACCTGCTCGTCGTGGCCTCGGGTGCAAGGGCGGCGGGTGTGAGCGGGCGGCGCCCGGGGGTCGGCGGGGTCAGCGCCTCCGGCCCCTGGCAGCCCCGGGGGTCCGGCGGCGCCGGCCTCTTCGCTGCGGGCAGGGGTGAGGCCGGCAGGAGCAGGGCCGGGCTCGGGGCGAGGAGGGGCCGGGGGGGGGGCGAGCGAGAGCGGCGCCGGTGCGCCCGGGAGTCGGAGCGCGCCCCTGCCGCGGGAGGGACGGGGCCCGGGATGGCCATGTGAACACCTGAGACCATGTGGACGCGGCTGCCGCTCGCCGCGGGGGTGCGGAGGGCAGGTCCCGGCTGGCGGGGCGCGAGGTCCCGGCGCGGGGGGCGGGGAGCGGGGAGCAGAGCGCAGGACACACTTCCTGCGTGGGGCCTCCTTCCCTCCCCCCGCGGTGAGCGGGGCGGAGTGTGCGATCCCGGGGTCCCCGGGTGCGAGCGAACGCTCGTTTGGGCGCCCGAGGCTCTAAGCGTCTCATCCCTCTTTTGGGGGGAAAGTGTTGGTTCCAGGAGAGTGGCCGACCCGGCCCAGCCCGCGCTGGCAGCGGCGGGAGGTGGAATGTCTCCTGTGTGCCGGGATGGGAGTGGAATTTAGTGAGTTGGGGGGGGCGGTGCCGTGGAGCGGCCGCCTCCTGGGCCTGTGGGTGGGGATTATTGTCTGTTTTTGTGGTTGTGGATACTAGCACTGTCTGCCTGTCTGTGCAACCTTTTAGTTTGTCCTTAGGGGACGGATCAAAATTAGGATTCTCCCCCCCCCTTTGCTTTTTTTCCCCCCTCGAAGATTAGATGACTCTGGTAACTGCTGTAAAATGGATGGAATTTTCGAGCTATTATCTAACAGGCAGATCTTTGAATGATAATTGGACCCTTATGTTAACAGCCTTAGTGAAGAGTTTTTATAAAACATCTTACATGGGGTGGCGGCTCGGCGTTGCGGGAAACTGTGCTGAGGTCCGACCTGGGAGACCAGGAATCTGCTGCAAGCTGTGCCACCAACTAAACTGTAACCCTGGCCACGTTACCTACTCTCTCAGGGCGCCAGTTTCCTCGTCTGTTAAATGAAGACTTCCAGGTCAGGCATTACAGGGGTTTTGGGTAGTTTGTTTTGTTTTTGTCTCTCCCATTTTCTGCTTTTGTTTTAGCCTGTAGGGCACCTTCCTGAGAAATGCAGGCTGTACCTTACCTGGCTTTTAAAAGCTTGTCTCCCTTTTTAGTTTCCAGCCTCTTCCTTCTCCAACAGAGCACAAAACTTGGTCAAGGTACAGTTTTTCCTTAAATCCCAGATGCTGTTCTGTGCTTCTCCGAAAGTGTTATGTTCTAGCCTATGCTGAATGTACCTTGTTTTTTTTTTTTGTCTTTGTGCGAGAAGAAGTTATCAGGAAAAGATTTCGGAGAACGTTTAACTACTTGGAACTGTGGGTAACATAAGTGTGTTTGGGTCTGTGTGTTGGTTGGCTCTGCAGAGTTGGAAGATCTTTCTCTGCAGGGGATTGTGGAGGGATCTTACTTAAAGTTTTTTCAAGGGGTATTTGGCATTTGGCTAACTTGTGAAATTTCCAGTGTCAGTATTCTCAGAGTAGGGATAAAGTGGAATTCCATAATGTCTCCTGTGGAATGGTATGCTGGTGGAATTAACCGTCACCTCAGGGTGCACTAATTATTTGCGTCCCCAATTTATTCCTTAATGCTTCGTCTCAGATGCTGAAGAACCCCAATTAGTTTCACTGATTTTATGATGTGCGAGGGCCTTAGGCTGTGCTTTAGCCTGGTTAGTCCTTCTAGACCAGCCTCAGAAGTTGGTCCCGTTTGTCTTAAATTTTTAGAACTGTTAGGCTTGCAGGACGTGTGTGTAATGTGGTGTAATATGTCCTTCTTAGATCACTTTTTAATTCAGTCTGTACAGTATCAGAAAGGCTCCTAGCATTGGGAGGTGTGCTCATAATGTTGACTTTGGAGATGGATTGGTAGGATTTTTCTTGTATGTTAACATCAGGCCTATCATATAGGTAGAAACTTTTATATAGCTACCCAGATTATCTGGAGTTTCTCAAAACAAGCAATTTCTTCTATGTTGGTATTTGAATGATGGCCTTGTGTTTAGCATGGGATTTTAAAAACTCTAGTTACTTAAATTGTAAGCAGTTATGACACTCACATGTATTTACATTTATGTTATAACTTAGCAGGAAAAAGTTACTGTGAAGCTCTTCGTCTACACGTACGTGAGAGAAGCTTGTCAAGGTGGTGAGATATCAGGAGTCATGGGTTTTAGGTTCTATAACCTTTTAGTAGTATACTTTTTTTTTTTAAACTTCATAAAATGGAAAGGAGTGGAGTTGAAATAACATCTGTTTAGACCAAGAAATTCGAGTTGCACTTCGTCTGATGAGTTCAACCTTGTCTTCGTATAGATAGGAAAAGTTGCTAAGGTTTGTTTAAAAGAAAAAGCCAAATTCAGTATACTAGATTCTATTCAAGATTTTAACTTGTTTTTTCCAAGTCCACCCAACAGACCTGAGAGGTAGATTGTGTTTCCTTTTCCTGAGAGGTCCTAGAGCTAGTGAGGGGCAGGGCTGGGATGTGACGGTCCTGCCCGTGGCTCCAGAGCCTTCACTAGGTCCGTCCCAGCTCACTCCCTGCTGAGGGCACACATCAGCTAGTGGTGGATTGCCCTTGGAATCCTTATTTCCTGCTCTGCCCCCTTTCCTGTTTTGTTTTGTTTTTTTAAAACTTATAGTGAACTTGAAATCTGGACTCAGACAAAATACTGGAAAGCATGATTATTTTGATGGTGCCATGTGGTTTAGTGACCCCTGGGAGTTTTCTAAACTTGCACTTTCCCCAAACCTGGCCAGTTTTGCCAGTGCACTTGAGATTTCATCTAAAAGTTTCTCTTTCGTACCCAATTCTGCCATTCTGTCTTGAGCTGAAAATTTCTTATATCAGCTCAGAGTGATACAATGTGTAAGGGGCTGTGTCTCTTCTGTCTGTGTTACTGGTTTACAGGGCACAGAATCACGTCTGTGACTGCTCTCAGTTTGACCAGATGGGACTCAGAAGATCCATTTATGAAGGACGGTGCTTCCACAGTATGCCTTAAGCACTCTTCCTCGTGGGGGCTTGTGTTCACAGCACCTTAGTGCTCATTAGCTTTGCCTGGGGCTGCTGACTCTGCTGCCTTCATTTTCTTTTTCTGGAGGTAAAAGTAACAAAATAAAGCAAAACAATAAAACCTTATTTATATTGAAGTGAAACTGTACGTCAGAGTTACACATTTGAAATATAATGAAATCAAGGCTTTCACAGAGCATAATTTGGTCACATTGTACTTAGACTGGATAGTTTTTTCATTAGTAGTTAGGCCGTTGAAAGTCCTCCTGAGATCTGTGGTACGTGCAGTATGGGTGAAAGGTTTTCATGACAACAAACACAGTCAGTACTTTCTGCGTTAGAGGTGTGTTTGCTTTGTAGGTAATGCGCACGACCCAGCGGGAAGATGAACTGTAAAGTGACTTATTGGTATATCTGTGGCTTGTTATCTGATGCTTCGTTGTGAGGAAGTTGAGAAAGAGAAAGCATTAGCTCAGGTGTACTGGCGAGCTCCTCTGTGTGTTTGTTCTGATTTTCATTACCAAGTGTTTATAGGCGCTATTCTAAGCATGGGCGGTGCAGTGGTGGACAAGAGAGAGAAAGAGCTACTCTGGAGGCAGACTGTAAACAGTAAGCAAATAAGAATGTCAGATGGTGATAATAGTTATGAAGAGAATAAAAAGATAATATGACAGTGACTCGGGGTGCTGCTTCAAGGTGGTCATGAAGATGTTCCCTCTTCTGAAGCCTTTCCTGCCAGCAGGGCAGTCAAACTTGATCTGTAGGATGGATGAAAATGACATTAAACAAAGTAAATAATTTGCTTTGGCCTGAGCATCTTGAGAAGTTAATCCAAGGAATAGAAGTGGGTTGGTTGAAGTCTTCCCTCTGTTTATATCTTTATGCTTTGTGAATGGGGACCTGGCTCAAGAGAGCTTAAGAGAGGGATCATTAGTGGTACCTTGTAAAGGACAAGGAACAGGAATGTTTTCTGTTTTTTTTAAATCATTCTGATAAAATATGTAGAGATGTGTTATAATATTGGTGAGTGCTGGCATTATTAGAAATATCCTTTAGTTGTGTTTATCTTTCTTTGTCAGGGAGTTGGATTGGGGTATTATAATCATCATACTTTGTTAAAGCTTCAAATGAAGCCAGCAAATATTAGTGACATCTGTATGCTGGGTACTTTGCTAGGTATTGCTTCACATGGAGGATCCAGATGACTGAGTGGAACTTGGGTGGGGGCCGTTGAGAGAGGCAAGGCTAGCTCAGAGCAGGGGCTCTGGCAGGGGAGGGAACAGTGCAGGCAGCCAGCTGGCATCCGGCATACCTTCACCCACCTTCTCTGTGCTGATTATGGAACTATATAGAGGGCTGAAGGAAACCTAAGAAATTCTCTGGGCTAGCCCTTTGGCTTTACAACTCAGGAAAGATGCTGAGAAGGTGGTGACTTGACCACACTTGTGCAGCTGTACCCTGACAGAGTCAAGGCCAGGACCCTGTTCTTTGCCAGGTGGGCTAGTGTTCTTTCCACTGTAGCCCATGCTCTCAGCAGAGGGTTGGTAGTTCACAGTTGATCCTGAGTGGAAGAGGAAAGGACGCCTCTGGGTGCTAATGTCCTCACTTAGGAAAAAGCCCATGTAGTTCCAGTCTTAAGAGGTCAGGGAAAGGACAGCAATCTTGAAAGCAGAGCGTGGATAAAGAGAATTGTACCACTCTTACTTTTCACAAGATGTGTAGTGTTGGTTTCTTAGGCCCCCTGAGACATAATCTCATCCTGCTTATGTCTTGGTCCAGAATGGATGACATGGAGAAGCTCTTTGCCACGTTCAGCATTAGTTGTGAAGTTAGAATAAAGCCCTTTTTGATGTAGGGGGAAATTTCTGATGTGTGGCTGAAATTGACTTCTAGAATTCAAAAAGAGTTAAGGCCCTAGCTGTCCCAAGTTTTTTCTCCTCCAGTCCTCAGTTTCAGGGAAGATTTCCCTTCTACGTTGAGAAGTGCCCTCAGTATGAAGCATTACTTTGGGAGCCTGGAGATCATTCACTGTACCTGACAAGAGTAGGGATTCTTGAGGAGCAGGGCTACTCCCCTGGACATTTCCCTAACCTAGTGCTCAGGTGGACCAGTTGCCTGGGGGCAGGTTTTGTGTTCCTTTGCCAGTCAAGTGGGAGGGCACTCTTGCTGTAGAAAGTCCATGTGACGGGCGCTTTACGGAGGCAGCAGAGCATGTGATGAAGGAGGATGTGTGGCCTCAGTCTGGCTCCATCACTTATTAGCAGTGGCATTGGGCATTTTGCCTGAGCCGCAGTTTCCTCATCTGTAAAATGGAGATATACCTCTCTCAGGGCCGTTGGGAAAAGGCAGTAAAATAGGAAAATTATAAAGTAGAGTCACCACCTGTAGGTGACGCTCAGTGAATGGTAGTTGTCCACTAAGCAGACATTCCAGATCATGCTGTTATGTACCAAGACCCTGGACTGAAGCAGGGCTGGTTCCTGCTGATCCTGTTGATTTTTATGCCCTCAAATATCTGCCCCGTAGAAGGGCAGTTAAACTGGGGTATCAGAAGTGCTCTGATGCGGAAGTACAAGGTGCTGTACCAAGACGTGTAACCCTGACTGGAAAGGTCACAGGAGGCTTCTCAGAGGAGGACCTTTCACTTCCTCATCCACCGACTTGTCTCTCCCTTTCTCGTCCCATCTCTGTGGCTCGTTTCTCCCCTTCTGCTTGACGTTGGCCTTACCTGGACCGTCTCATTTCAGTGTACTCTCTCCCTGGGTACTCTTGGATATCCCCAGGCTTTCATGATTGTCCATAATGTGACAGTGTCTACATTGTCCCTCAGTGTGACGACCCCCACGTTGGTATCTTCATCCAGACCTCCTCCAGTTCCTCCAGCTCCTGCTTCACACTGCTGGTCTGATATCTCACCAGTAACTTGGGTTCACAAGTCCAAAACTGAATGCATATTCCTTGAAAACTCTCTCCTCCGTTTGTCACCTTCTCCATAAGTGGCTTTATCATCCATCCAGTTTCTCAAATCAGATTCTTCCTCTTCTCTCACCACCCTCCACGTTTAATCCATCACCAAGTTACTGTCAGTGCTATTTCTGTAATATGACTTGAATCTGTCTGCTCTGGTGCCACTACCCTCTGAGCTGCCCTCATCTCCTACCTGGAACACTATAATTGCCTCTTAACATGGCCTCCCCGTTTCTACTCCAGGCTGCCTCCGTTCCTCTGTTTGCCCAGAGCAGCCAAGTGTCACCTGTCTCTCCTCAACTTAAAAATTTTTAATGGTTTCTCACAGCACTTAGAAGAAACTCCCAACTCCTTCCCCTGTCTCACACGGCTGTGAATACCCTGGCCCCTGCCTGCCTCTTCTACTGCCTCTCCTGCTGCTTCTGCTTGCCGTCCTCCAGCCACATTTACTTTCTCTCAGTCCCCTGAAGGCACCAAGCTTTCCACCTCAGGGACTTCTGTACATGCTGCTTCCTCTGCCCAGAACACTCTGGCCAGCCCAGCCTTTTCTCATCCTTCAGGATGTTTGTTGAATGAACAAGTAGCGTGAGACAGGCAGCAAAGGGGATGGGGTGAGGAGGAAGAACGTGCTTGGAGGATATCTACAAAGGTCTGAAAAGAAGAGATATTGAAAAAAATATGTTTGAAGAGTTGAAAGAATGTGATTTTGGTTGTGGCACAGGTGGAGTTATTCAAGCAAAACACCTAGGAGTCAGGCAGCCAGAACTCAGCTGCACTGCTGATAAGAGTGTAAAATGATGCCACCACTTTGGAAAACTGGAAGTTTCTTAGAAAGTTAAACGTCTGTCAGCCCTGTGACCCAGCAGTTCCATTTCTAGGTGTTTAACCAAGAGAGTTGAAAATATATGTCCACAAATAAGCCTTTGCAAGAATGTTCATAGCAACTTTATTCATGGTAGCCAAAAACTGGAAACAGTCCAGATGTCCGTCAGCTGGAGAATGGATAAACAAACTGGTGTGTCCATACAGTGCAAGACCACTCGGCAATGAAAATTAAATGTACAGTGATACAGGTAATAAGGGTGAATCTCACGCTATGCTGAGTGAAAAGCCAGAAACAAGAGCATAATGGATGATCCCCTTTATAAGACATTCTAGAATAGGCAAAACTGTCTGTGATACTAGAAATCAGATCATAGTTGCTTGGGTAGAAGGCGATTGACTGGGAGGAGACATGAGATAACTTTCTAGAGTGATGGAAGTGTTCTGAGTCTTTATAGGCATTCATCAAATCTATTTGAATCATATACTGTATGTAATTTTGCCCTCCTCCCAAACCATTTTTTCCGCTTATGAGCTAAAGTGATCTTTAAAAATTCAAATGGGATTATGTCAGTTGTCTCCCCACAACTCTCCAGTAGCTTTCCACTGCTTTGCTGGTGGCCAACCAGGGCCTGTCTGACCCCTGCCTCCCTCGGAGCCTATCTGACCTGGCCTCCTTGCTCCCTAAGTCCCAGCCTTGTTGACCTTCGCCCTGTTCCTTGAACACCTCCGAGGGCATTTCTGCCTTAGGACCTTTACACTTGGCTCCCCCGGCTGCCTGGAGCACTCCACCCCCCAAACCTGGGTGAGTCTCGTTTCTGTTTGTCATTCAGGTTCAGCTGAAACGTCCCCTTCTCTGCGAGGTTTTCTCTGGCTCTCCCTGTCTGAGGTAGCGCCCCCTCACATCTCACCCTGCTGTATTTTATTCTTATCTTGTATCACCACCTGAAATGATCTTCTCCTTTTGTTTGTCTCCGCCCTCTAGGGTTAAGCTTGGCTTATTCACTGCTGTGTACTTAATGTCTGCAGCATAGTGGGCCAGTGTTGACTAAGTGAAGGTCTTGAGGGTGGTGGTGATGGGGCAAGAACTGTTTAGAAGGTAGACTTGTGAGAGAGGAGGAGGAGCCAAGGAGAGTCAAGACTTCTGGCTTGGAAACTAGGTGATGGTGGTGCCATTCATTGAAGTAGAACACAATGGAGAAAGAGGAGATCGGGGTGGGGTATGAAGTGATGAATTTTGCTTTAGACTTAAGTTTGAGATGCTTGTAAAATCGGACGTTTAGGAGAAGGAACTGAGCTGTAGACTAAGACTTGGAGGTTAGCATATGTGTTCCAGCCTAGGAGGAGATGAGACTGCTCTCAGGGGTAAACAAGGAATGTAAGTGTAGAGAAGTTGGTTGCTTCCTTTTCTCCTGCTTGAGTGATTGGCATCTCCTGCCAGTAACAGAGACTTTACAGAGTCAGCTTCTAGAAAGTTTTGTAGCTTTAGACATTCCCCCACCCCCAGTTATGTTATTGTTGCTAATAATGACAGGTGCTGAGAGAGTGAGGACAAAACTCTGAGGAATGTGAACATTTCAGGGAGCAGGGTGGTGTTTAAAGAGTAGAGAGGATACCACCAAACAGGTTAGGAGGAAAACCCAGAGAGCATGGCATGAGGAAAGGAAGAAAGTGTTTCAAATCAGAGGCGGCTGCCAAGATTACTGAGAAGTGTCAGTTGGGAGGGGAGGGGGTAAGTAAAGCCGGATTGTCGTGTGTTGATGAGAAAGTGAGGTGAGGAATAGAGACAATAAGTTTGGAATCAGACCTTCCTAAAGTTTGGCTGTGAAAGGAAAGTTAAAAATAGCTGCAGGGAGAATCTGGGGTCAAGGGAAGACGTCTTTTTAAATATATGAGAACCTCGAGCAGGTGTAATTGAAGTGGGAAGAAGCCAGTGCAGGTCAGTGTTGAAGATGCAGGAGAGAGTGTTGGATGGAGGACCTTCCTGGAGAACTCAGGGCCCTGTGTGATCCAGGGGATTGGCTTTGGATTGTAAGAATACCCCCTCTTAGGAAAACAGAGGTGTGTGGGCCGGAAACAGATGGGCACGGAGGCAGGAAGGTGAGGAGTGCTTTTCTGTGTGTTCTGTGAAGGGCCTCTGCTGAGGGAGGAGAGCAAGGTGGAGAGTGGGAAGCTTGAAGAACGCGGGAAAGATTTGAGGATCCTGCGGTGGGAAGCAGAGAGAGCCGACAAAGGAAACAAGAATTGCGGGGGGAGAGTAACAGTAGTCAGGATGAGCTTTCTGCTTCCTAGGATTTTAGAGAAAGTGGTCAGACCTTTACAATTCTCTGTCTAGTTTTGGATTCCAGTGGTTTGGACTCCGCTTCTCCTGCCTTGTGTGTGGCAGTTCTGCTCCTTCTCCATATGCCTCTGCTGTTCCCGTTCATCAGACAAGGGACTTGTAAATTATTCTAGAGCTCTTATGTTGTATATAACTGGCACTTATGTAGCATTCACTGTGTTAGGTAGGTGGCAGTGTTCTGAATGTTGTATCAAAACAGCACAGTAAGGTGGGAGGTGCTCTTATTCCCTCAGAGCTGGGCTGCCCCAGGTCTGCAGAGGTGTCTGGGGCCCAGGTGGCCTGGCTGGGAGGGAAGAGGTGAGAGTCATCCTCTTTCTAGCTCCAGGCCAGAGCAACTCTTGTCATCTCTCTTATCTTTTGGGTATCTGCATAAGATTTTTGCTGGAAGAACTGGAAAATATTTTTGATCACCACTGCACTAGGCTCTAAGGTCCTTGTGGTCAGGGCTGTGTTTTGTTTTATTTTACAGCTCCAGCATCTGGCACGTTGCCTTTCAGTGCATTGAGAGTGAATGCACCGTTTTGCCTCTGGGCCTCTGCTCTGGAATGTCCTGTCTTCCTCTTCTATCTTTATCTATATATTACAGTGATGTATGTCATAGATTACAGTTAATATAGCACATGTCTATTTCACCACAAGATTGTATATTCTTAGATGGCCACCATGCCTTGTTAATCTTTATTTCTTTATATTCGCTTCACATAGTAGGTATTAAATCCTAAATTTGGATTTGTAGAAAACTTGCAAAGCATTCCTAGGAATAACTAAAATGGCTGAGGAATGGGGGAAAAAACTAGAGAAAATATCAGCCAAAGAACAGAGTTGATTTTGCCAGATAAAGTATTCTAAGCAGTGAGTTGATGAGGGTCTTAGGGTGTGTTAGAGTGATGGCCAGTTGTTCTTCGTCTCTGAGAAGGAAAACAGCAGCAGATGAGGTTGAATGGAGGATAGTGGTTTAGGTGAACCAACCAGATAAGGCCCTGCCCTATGACGAGTGCTGGGAATTTCTCCTGGAGAGTTTGAGGACAGTGGAGTAGGCTCATTTGTTTTCAGTAATTCCTACTTGATGGCAGAGGTATGGAGAACATGCCCTCAAGATTCCAACCAAATGACTCCTATAAACCCAGTGTACACAGTCGGTATAAATGAACCTAAACAGATTTACAGGTACCTGTGTATTAGTGAGCAGACGTAAGCAAAAAAGTACATCTTGCAGTGAACTTAGTGCTACTGTTTTGTTTTTTCCTGGTAGATCTGTGAGTTTAAACGTCATGAGAGTTTAAGAATTTTCATCATCTTTTAGTTGAAGAAGTCTTTGTGGAAGTAGATTTAAGTTCTAACATACTGAATCGGAGAAATTTGGGTCTGAGTGAAGGGCATTGCAGCCTGCATCATTTATTAAATGTCTCTTTTAAAAAAAAACTTCAGAATTTTGCTACATCGTCTAGCAAAGTGCTGCAGGTTGGCTACCCCTAAAGATAAGGGACACAGGCCAAATGACGCCTATGTAAGTGAACCATCAGAGGAAATACAAGACAAAGGAATTCAGCCGAGATTGCTAAGTATATGCCATGCTAGGCACAAGAAATACAAACATAAGTAAAACATCTTGCCTTTCCCTGGAGTTCAGTGACAGGGAGAGTGAGACATGGGAAGTTAACATTTGTACCATCTCTGTAGGGTCTATAAGGCTATAATAGTGGTGTAGCCAGAGTGGTAGGAGAGAACTAGGGAAGAGGCTTTACTCCTGACTCCGTGTGGGATGAATATCGGGGAAGGCTGTAGAGGAGGGGACATGTGAGCAGGACCCAGAAGGATAGGTGGGGGAGAGCCAAGTGGGCAGTCGGAGAAGGAGCGTTCCAAGGAAGGATCCTTGAAGAACCAAGGCTGGGAAGTATGTGGCCTATTACAGAGCAGAGTGCGGGGCCTGGAGATTACAGAGGAGGGACTGTCAGAAGGGAGTGTGGGTCGAGAGTGAGGTGGGAATAGCTTGGTGTTGAGTCTTGAATCTGGGCCAGGGCTCTTGATTCTCATAAATGGAACAAGGTTTTGTGAAGAGAGGTGTGATATATGGTTGAGAGACTTGTTCTGATTGTGAGGAGAGGTGGAGGTGGGAAGGAGATGGGAGGCCTGGACCCACATGATGAGTTGATCATCTTGGCCTCTTCCTGGTTTTCCCACGGCCAAAGCCCTAGTCCATATGAGAAAAATCTGTAAAATTTAGCCACTGGTTTAAATAAAATGGATTTACAGGACTTTTTGGCATCAACCCACTTTGATTCCAGAATGGATAGGCAAGGATATTTTATTTATAAAAAACTTGAATAAGTAATACTAGTAAAAAATAAGTAATGTAATTATTTTATACCAATAATAAATTGAGTGCCAGACATTGTTCTAAACACTTGAAAAGTATCACCTTGCTTAATTCTTGTAAAGTCCCGTGAGATAGTACTATTATCTCCATTTCTCTGAGGAAACTGTAACAGAGAGGTCGAGTGACTTGCCCAAGGTCTCTCATCTAAAAAGTAGCTGAGCCAGGATTTGGAATTGGGCATCCTGACTCCAGATTTTGTGCCCGTAACCTGTGCACAGTGCCATTCTGTGTTTAATTTGAATGAACTGGAAGGTAACTCTGGCAGAATAAGTTTGTGACACCTTTGAAGGGGAAGAATTTGGGTTTGGATTGTAGAAAAAGAGCAGAGTGGAGCCCAGGAGTTGCCATTTGTGGACCTACGTGTTAGGACATCCTCCCTGTGCGGGCAGGGACTTTCTGTCCCGGTCGTCTTCCCAGCACTGACAGCAGTGCTCGGCGTGTAGTTAGTGCTCAGCACGTAGTTTTTGTGTGAATTAATAAATGAGGTGGAATTTTGCTGCCAGCTCTTAAAGCAACATACTTTGGAAGCTTCCATTTCTCTTTTTCCCCTTTGGTTCACTGTTCATGATCCCTTTCAGAATTAATGAATTCCATGAGTTTATTACTTGCTTGGTTTTTATTTATTTATTTATTTTTGTGAGGAAGATTCACCCTGAGCTAACATCTGTGCCAGTCTTCCTCTGTTTTGTATGTGGGGCGCCTCCACAGCATGGCTGAGGGTGGAGTAGGGCCGCGCCCGGGATTGGAACCCACGAACCCAGGCCACCAAAGCAGAGCGTGCAGAACTTGAACCACTCGACCACGGGACCTGCCCCTATTTGCTTGTTTTTATTGAACTTATCTTGCTCAGCTTTCAAAGGATACCAGCTCAGTTTGCTGTTTTCTGGATTAAAAAAAAACAGCAACTTATTTTCACAATCAAAATACAGTCATAATGACATTTCAGTCAACACAGACTGTATATAAGATGGTGGTCCTATAAGATTAGTACTATAGAGCCTAGCTGTGTAGTAGGTTTTACTGTCTAGGTTTGTGGAAGTACACTCTGTGGTGTTCACACGATGACAAAATCACTTAACGCATTTCTCAGAAGGTGTCCTCATCGTTAAGCGACACATGACTTTATTAGCTTTTTTTTTTTTGTGAGGAAGATCAGCCCTGAGCTAACATCTGTGTTAATCCTCCTCTTTTTACTGAGGAAGACCGGCTCTGAGCTAACGTCTATTGCCAATCCTCCTCCTTTTATTTTTCCCCAAAGCCCCCGTAGATAGTTGTATGTCATAGCTGCACATCCTTCTAGTTGCTGTATGTGGGACGTGGCCTCAGCATGGCCGGAGAAGCGGTGCATCGGTGCGCGCCCGGGATCCGAACCTGGGCCGCCAGTAGCTGAGCGTGCGCACTTAACCGCTAAGCCACGGGGCCGGCCCTGTATTAGGTTTTAAGATTTCAGCAGAAATCTTTTTATATAAATAAAATTTCTTTTGTTGATGCTTTTGGTTTTTCATATGCCTATATTTAAGGCATATTGAAAATGTTATTAAAGAGAATTGGAATTGACTTCTAATTATAGTCGTCGAGATTATATATTTATGGAATCCTTTCTCTACAGACCAAGCGTTATCTCTACTTCCGTTTTTTCACTAGTATTCTTAATATTTGATGCTTGTCCATCTGTATCTGCTGAAGAAGCTTCCTCAGTGAGCAATTCATTAGGAAGTCTCTTCCAGGAACCCAGGGCTAATAGAACTCAAGAGGTGTCTCTGCTGATGTCAAGTCACAACATTGACCATGTAGAAGTCATATATCTGATTTCGTTAGCAAATTAATGGGTGATAGAGGTTCCTAAGGAGGAGCAGACTAATGTTTTCTCTCTGCTTTAGTTCATTCTGCATTAAATCATTTGGGAATAGGAAAATGGGAAATTTTGTCTCTATCTATAAATGAGTAAAGATTTAGGTTCCGTAAGTCAATGTATTGTTTCTCTTGTAGATGTGATTCTGCTTATTAATGTTTTGTTAAAATATGTACCTCATAATATTTTAAGAATAAGATTTGACTCTACTAAATTAAAAATGTGAAAAATCATACCACTCTATTTTTGTTCTAGAATTAAAATAGGCATATGAAAATAGTTACTTATGTTGAATTGGTTCTACATGGAATTAATTATATATGTTAAAGAAAAAATGTCAAGAATGTTAGCATAGTGTTTTAGTTTAAACAACTTTTAGAACTGTCTTTTTTTATTGAAATGTATCCTTTTATTATAAAATTAGTGTGTGCTCATGGTATGAAATTCTGGTATGAATACAGAGGTGTATAATGTTACTCTCCAGAGATAAGTATTGTTTACAGTTTAGTGCATATTGTTCTGCACTTTTTAAAAAAAATAGGCTTTATTTTTTAGAGCAGTTTTAGGTTCACAGCAAGATTGAGAGGAAGGTACAGAAATTTCCTATATACCTTCTGTACCCACACAGGCACAGCCTTCCCCATTATTAACATCTCCCACCAGAGTGGTGCATTTGTTACAATTGATGAACCTACACTGACACATCATTATCACCCAGAGTCCATAGTTACATTGGAGTTCACTCTTGATGTTGTACGTTCTGTGGTTTTGGAAAAATTTATAATGACATGTATCTACCATTATAGGATCATACAGAGTAGTTTCACTGCCCTAAAAATCCTCTGTGCTCCTCCTCTTCATCCTTCCCTCCCCCTAACCTTGGGCAACCACTGGTCTTTTTACTGTCTCCGTAGTTTTGACTTTTCCAGAATAAGATATAGTTGGAATCATACAGTATGTAGTCTTTTCAGATTGGCTTCTTTTACTTAGTAATATGCATTTAAGTTTCTTGCCTGTTTTTTCATGGCTTGATAGCTCATTTCTTTTTGGCACTGATAATAGAACTGTCTTTTTATGTGTAGAGGAAGGTGGTTCTTAATGCTATTTTACAAAATATTCCGAAGTTTCTGTGTGCAGGTGGTTCATCTCCCAAAGACTTTTTAAGTGTTGGTTTCAGACAGCTTATGCTAAATTATCATCTAGTTTTAGCTATAGCAGCAGAATAATTTCTGTGCATATTAAATCACTGATCTAATGGCTAGCATTTATAGATCCTTTACCAAGTGCCAGGCACAGTGCACAGTATTTATATTTGTGATTTTATTTAATTCTCACAAAACAGCCTTACAAGGTCAGTACTTTATCTGTAAAACGGAGATAAAGAAACAAGAGATTCAAGCGAGATTAAGTAATTCACAAGAGGTCACTCAGCCGCTAAGTGATTGAACCGGGGCTGGAACCCCACTCTGTGTGGCTCCAAAAACTGTTTCTCCTTTTAATGTAAAATGTGAACCTTGTGAAAATGCGTGCTGCATGGCTGCATCCTTCCCCACCCACCTGAGCTCAGGCAGCCCCCGCGTGCACACCAGCTCTCTGTGTCTCTGCTCCACCCTTTCTCTTCACCAGTAAACTGTAAACTCCGTGGGATAGAAACTGTGCCTCCTTCACCTTTGCGTCTCTGTTGCCTAGAGCAGTACATGGCACACAGTAGGAGCTCACATATTTATTGTAAAGAATATGGACCATAGGTTATATCAGTCCATAAGATTTGCTTTTAATCACTTTTCTAGGATGCACTATTAAATTATTTTCCTTTTTAGTTAGTGGTTTAAGTGAGGGAGTTGAAGGGGAGGTCCCTTGAGAAGATGCTGAGGAACTGGTTGAGTGGGAGCCGAGGCTGTTGGGGAGTAGAGCATGGTAGGAGACCTGCCTGAGCTGCTTCCTCAGTCCCTAGTCCGATCTCTTCCTAACTAGTGCCGAGAGATCTTCTAAGATACAGCTCTTGTCATTATCCCTCTCAGTTGTATAGTGAATTAAGTGTAGCTGTTTTTCAAGGTTCCACAGTAGGACCCTGTCCTTCTTTGCAGCCCCGTCTCCCGGCCTCCCTGCACGTATCCTCCACTGCAGCGTCTGTCCACGTTTCCATGCATGTGTCCATGCCCTCTTTTCCCCTTCTCCATCTATTGAGACCTCTGTCTTTCAAGGCCTTTCTTGAATGCTGCTTCTCTTGTGAAACCTAACATTCCCGTAACTGGGTGTTTATCTCATGGCATTTTCTAATTTTCTTGTGTACATTTAATCTTCACTTTCTATTATACCCTTCTAAACACGTTCTTGCCCTTCTTCCCCAGTCCTCTTTGAGGGCAAGGATGGTGGTGTCAACACTCCTTATATACTCTGCAGTGCATTGAATATGTGAGCAGACTGAATAGTTTTTTTTTTTTTTAAAGATTTTATTTATTTATTTATTTTCCCCCCAAAGCCCCAGTAGATAGTTGTATGTCATAGCTGCACATCCTTCCAGTTGCTGTATGTGGGATGCGGCCTCAGCATGGCCAGAGAAGCGGTGCGTCGATGCGCACCCAGGACCTGAACCCGGGCTGCCAGCAGCGGAGCGTGCGCACTTAACTGCTAAGCCACGGGGCCGGCCCTGTGAATAGTTTTTGAAGTAGAAAAGCGCAAAGGTACAGAAGACAGAATTAATGGTATTTAGTTTTGGCACGGGGAAAACTTATCCTTAGCCAAGAATTGTTTTGGTGGTCAGGAGGCTTTTTGAAAAGAAACTAGGGTGGTGGGGTGTGGGGGATGTATGTAAAGAATGACGTATCGTGGGTTCTAACATATTGGAACAGAAGACAAGAAGCCAGATGGGTAAATGACTAGGTGGGGAACAGCAATTGTATTTCAGAGTTCTGAGATGAGTCCCATACTTGTCCTCAGAGTGTTTGACCGTATAGTGAGGGAAACAAACAGGTGGATCAATGGTAATACATTATAAAAATTTGGCCCCGAGGGAGGGAAGGTACTAGAAAACATGGGTTGGTTCTAGAAAAGCGATAGCAGTAAGAGCCAGTGTTAGCAAGGTTGAGGTCCTGAGCAACTGAGCGGAAAGGTTGGTATCATGCAGCAGGAGAAAGTCTTAGGGTCAAGACATCAATTGTCCTGTCCTTCTTAAATGAGCATTGCAAAAGATATCACAAAGATATTTTAGGAAAATGATGGTGAAAGGTTAGCTTCAAGTGTGTGAGCTCAGATCTTAAGGGAGAAGGAGATCAGTGTTAAAAGAAACAATGGTGAATTAGGTGTTTGAAACCCATAGAGCAGCTTGATCGGCAGTCATGGGAGTGAGCCAGGATTAAGGGAATGAGTGAAGAGGGAGACCAAGTAATGAAATTACTCACTCTTGGGTGTCCTAGGTTTTTTTAGACTAAGATACCTTCTTTGGGTTTTCTTTTTTTTTTAAAGATTTTATTTATTTATTTATTTTTTATTGTTTTTCCCCCCAGAGCCCCAGTAGATAGTTGTATGTCATAGCTGCACATCCTTCCAGTTGCTGTATGTGGGACGCAGCCTCAGCATGGCCGGAGAAGCAGTGCGTCTGTGTGCGCGCGGGATCCGAACCCGGGTCGCCAGCAGTGGAGCGCGCTCACTTAACCGCTAAGCCGTGGGGCCGGCCCTGGGTTTTCTTTTCTTTGCTTTTTTTGATTGATGTGAAATTCACACAACATAAAATTAACCATTTTTAATATAAAACATTATTAATTAGAATAACCATGTTGTACATTAAATCTCCAGAACTTATTTATCTTACAACTGAAAGTTTGTACACTTTGACCAAAATTAACGACTTTTAAGTGAACAATTCAACAATTCAGTGATATTTAGTACATTTACAGTATTTAGTGCATTCACAACCTCTGTCTAGTTCCAAAACATTTTCATCATTCCCAAAGGAAACCCCATACCCCTTAAGAAGTTAGTCCCCTTTCTCCCCTCCCCCCAGCCCCTGGCAGCTACCAATCTGCCTTCTGTCTGTGGATTTACCTATTTTGGTTATTTCATATAAATGGAATCATATGATATGTGACTTTTTGTGCCTGGCTTCTTTCACTTAGTGTATTTTTGAACTTCATCCACGTTGCAGCATGTATCAGTACTTCATTCCTTTTTATGGCTGGGTAATATTCCATTTATATATATACCACAATTTGTTTATCCATTCAACTGTTGATGGACATTTGGGTTGTTTCCATGTTTTGGCTCCTTTTGAATAGTGCTGCTGTGAACATGCATGTATATCTGTTTGAAAACCTGTTTTCAGTTCTTAGTAATAAGTTAATAATATGTTTCCCCTATTATTAACATCTCACATTTGTGTGGTACGTTTGCTACAGTTGACGAACCAATATTGATACTGTATTATTAAGTAAATCTGTAGTTCATATTGGGTTCACTGTTTGTTGTACATTCTGTGGGTTTTGACAAATACATAATGTTACGTATCCACTGTTACAATATCATACAGAATCATTTTACTATCCTAGAAGTTCCCTGTGCTCCATCTATTCATCCCTATTTCCCTCCCTGTGGACCTTTGGCATCCACTGATCTTTTTACTGTCTCTATAGTCTTGCCTTTTCCAGAGTGCCATATTGTTGGAATCATATAGTTATGTAGCCTTTTCAGACTAGCTTCTTTCACTCAGAAGTATGCATTACGTTTCCTCCGTGTCTTTTTGTGGCTTGATTGCTCATGTTTTTTATTGCTGAATAGTATTTCATTGTATGGGTGTACTAAAAAAAATGAGTTTACTCCTTTACATGTTGAAGGACATTTCTGTTGCTTACAATTTGTGGCACTTATAAACAAAGCTGCTGTAAACATTAATGTGCAAGTTTCTGTGTTTACATAAATTTTAACTTATTTGGGTAAATATCTAGGAGCACGGCTGTTGGATTATAAGATGAGACTTATTTTAGCTTTGTAAGAAACTGCCAAACTATCTTCCTCTCTTCTTTGGTAAAAAAATGTATATAACATAAAAGTTGCCCTGTTAACCATTTTTCAGTGTACATTTGACTGGCATTGATTATTCACAGTGTTGTGAAACTGTCACCACTGTTTCCAAAACTTTTTCATCACCCCAAACAGAAACTATGTACCCATTAAGCAATAACTACTCATTCTTCCTCTGCCCCAGGCCCTAGTACCTCTGATCTACTTTCTGTCTTTATGAATTTGCCTATTCTAGATATTTCATGTAAGTGGTATTATACAATATTTGTCCTTTTGTGTTTGGCATATTTCACTTTTAGCTTAATGTTTCAAGGTTCATCCATCTTGTAGTACATACCAGAACTTCATTCCTTTTTACGGCTGAATTTTCATGGTATGTTTATACCACATCCTGTTTATCCATTCATCTGTTGATGGACACTTCAGTTGTTTTCACATTTTGGCTATTTTGAATAGTGCTGCAGCGAACATTGGCATACAGGTATCTTTGCATCTCCGTTTTCATTTTTTGGGGGTATATACCTGGAGTGGAATTGCTGGTTCATATGGTAACTCGATGTATAATGTTTTGAGGAACTGCTAAACTGGCTTCTAAAGTGGCTGCACCATTTTACATTCCCACCAGCAATGTATGAGGGTTCCAGTTTCTCCACTTCCTGGTCAACAGTTGTAATTTTCTGTTTTTTAATTATAGCCATCCAAGTGGGTGTGAGGTGGTATCTCATTGTCGTTTGATTTGCATTTCCCTGATAATGTTGAGTATCTTTTCATGTGCTTATTGGCCATTTGTATATCTTTGGAGAAATGTCTATTCAAGTCCTTTGCTTATTTTTTAATTGGGTTGTTGTCTTTTTATTGTTGAGTTGTATGAATTCTTTATATATTTTAGATACTAGATCCTCATCAGATATCGGGTATGTGGTTTACATTGTCTGGGAATTTGGTGTTCTTTTCTGCTACTGTCATTTGAACAAGTTAGTTTAGACATGTTGGTTTAGATATGAATAAGCCTGTAGGTTTGAACAGTAGTGGAATCCAGAAATAGAAGAAAATTTGAATGATTTTGAAAATTTTTTGATGCCTATATTTTTATTTAGTCATTGTATTTTTTCCTGATCTCTTTGAAACCTCTACAGCTCACAAGACTCGTGAGATCTGGAGAAATAAAGCTTTGAGAATCAGTCCCAGCATGCCTAAAATGTAGGCAGGCACCACATATTGATGTTTTTGGTCAATGACGGACCGCATATACAACTGTGGTCCCATAAGATTAGTAGCATAGCGCCTAGGTAGGTCTGTAGTAGGCTGTATCATCTGGGTCTGTCTAAGTACGTGCTGTGATGTTCTCGCAACGATGAAATTGCCTAACAATGCAGCTCTCAAAACGTATCCCCATTGTTAAACGACACATGACTGTACATATTGTAAGCCACTTGATTCCTGAGACAGAGACGTTTAGAGTTATGTATTGAATCATGTCTGTGTTTTAGTCTGAAGCTCGTATTCCAAACACAGAATCACAGGAGCACTCTCAAGTGATGGATACAGCCTATCCTAAAGCTTCAGTAGAACTGTGCTTCAGAAAGCGTTCATTTTGTTTCATAAACACATTGGTATGTGTATCACCCGCTTCTTTGCATGTCGACTTTGACTTGGGAGCAGGGTTTTTATGCATTAGTGCTTACCTTTCAGCCAGTTCCCCTCCGACTAGATTCTCTGTATGTTACAGAAGCTTGAGGGAAGGGCAACAACGGAAGCTGTTTTCCCTGTATTTTACCTCCTGGTAAAAGGGTTCATTTTAGCAGTTTGAACTTATTAGGAGGCAGAGATCCTTGGGCTTTTTACAAGACTGGTTTTCATATAACTTGAGGATTCCATGTATTATATACAATTGTTTCCTGGTTATCTGCTGTAGGGATCCTCTGCTCCCCAGTGACTGCTCTTTGCTCACCTGGCTCCTGGTGCAACTTGCATTCCTTTGCCTAATCTTCCAAGAGCCAGCTTCTCCATGTTGGCTCAAGTAACAGAGGAAAAGGTGCTCATTGGAATTATTTATGTCACTATGAGTAGAAGTAAGTCTACGCTACTATCTGTTTAGATTTATCATTTAAAAAAAAATCTTTTATTAGGTGGATTTGGGGGGGAGTAAGAAGAAAAGATTCTTCGAGTTTCTCGTGCCAAGGACCTTCAGTGTAGATTATGAGGTGTGCTTAATTAGCATAGTGAAAGGAATGGAAATACCTTCTGTGTCCTGGACCATTGGATAACACTGGCGTGTCCTTATTGTTACTCCTACAAGTGCCTTTTAGTTTTATTGCTTTTAAGTTTGACCCATTTTCCTTTTATTTATTTATTTTTTTGCTGAGGAAGACTGGCCCTGGGCTAACATCCGTGCCCATCTTCCTCCACTTTATATGGGACGCCGCCACAGCATGGCTTGCCAAGCGGTGCGTCGGTGTGCACCCGGGATCTGAACCGGCGAACCCCGGGCCACCGCAGAGGAGCACGCTCACTTAACCGCTTGTGCCACTGGGCCAGCCCCCCATTTTCCTTTTAAATACTTCTCTCTAGTACCTTCTTCCTGCCTTTCTCCTTTTCTTTTTTTCTTCTTTTTGGGAGCACATAGGTAGAGAGAATATTAGATTATTATAATTTAACATATCTCTTCTAAGAGCTTGACTTTGAGCTGCTCACGTGCTGGTAGCGTTATGTCCTTATGGTCTCTATGTCTGGTCCCTGGTAGGACCACAGTAGATAACTGTTTAATTAGTTGTGGCACTGTACTTACGGAACAGGTCATGTCATTTTTAAAGATTTTATTTATTTATTTATTTTTCCCCCAAAGTCCCAGTAGATAGTTGTATGTCATAGCTGCACATCCTTCTAGTTGCTGTATGTGGGACGCGGCCTCAGCATGGCCAGAGAAGCGGTGAGTCGGTGCATGCCCAGGATCTGAACCCGGGCCGCCAGCAGCGGAGTGTGCGCAGTTAACCGCTAAGCCACGGGGCTGGCCCGGTCATGTTATTTTTAGAAGACATTCTAGGATAATAGAGGTCACTGATTTTGTATTCACCGGGCTTCTTGAGCCTAGGGCTTGATATCTCTTGTCTGTTTTGGAGAATTCCTAATAATTCCCTTCGCATGTTCCTTTTCTTCATTCTTTCCTCGTTCTGAGACTCCAGTTTGTGGATTTTCAGACCTTCTCACTGTATCCGTTTTGTCACTTATATTTTCTCCTGTATCCTTTTCTATTTTTCATTCTGGGTGATTTCTTTTGACTTATCTTTCATTTAACCAATTTTCTCTTTGACTAATCTGTGTTTAATTGAAATTAAGAACTCCATGGATAGGTTTACTGTATTTTTCAGTTTTGGTTCTTTCCAGGTCTGCTATGTTGCTTTTTATGGATTCCGGTTCTCTGCTAAATTTTTCAGGCTTGGCTTTTATTCCCTAAAACAGTAAACATAGTTGTTTTGCAATCTCCTTCTCTCAGCTCCGTTATCTGGAGTCCCTCTGGGTCTGTGACTGTTCATGATGGTTCTTACTCTTGGTGTTTTGTCTGTTCATATTTGTGTGCTGGACATGGCATTTGAAACATTATTTATAGAAATAATTAGACGCCTTGGATGTCTTGTTCCAAGGAGGCTTTTCACTTGCTTTTTCTAGGTGTGTGAGGGCACTAGCAAACCAGGATCACTTTAATCCAGCTTGAGAGTTTGAGATTTTCTGGACTAACCAGGTGATTTGCAGCTGAGTCCATGGAAAGGCTGATTTACTTCCAGTTCACTCTTACTCCTAGGATGCAGCCCTTTATGGCCCTGGTCCACTGGTCTGGTGGGGCAAGGTTACTGAGTGTCCCCCTATGCAGGGCCGTGCAAGGGCCAGGCACACCACTGGGCATCTGGCCACCTCTGGCAGATCAGCAGTTGCCCCCAGGTCTTACCTCTTTGGATTTCCATTCTTTCTAGGATATTAACTTGGTAATTCCTCAGTATCCTGTTAGCTTTTTGTTACTTTTAAAAAGATGTATGGGGCCGGCCCGGTGGCCTAGTGGTTAAGTTTGCGTGTTCTGCTTTGGCGGCCCGGGGTTCGCTGCTTCGGATCCTGGGCGCGGACCTACTCACTGCTCATCAAGCCATGCTGAGGCGGTGTCCCACATAGAAGAGCTACAACTGTACAACCATGATATACAACTATGTGCTGGGGCTTCGGGGAGAAAAAAGAAAAAGAGGAAAATTGGCAACAGATGTTAGTGCAGGGCCAACCTTCCTCCAAAAAAAAAAAAAAAAAAGATGTATGTATATTTCATCCAGCTTTTTGTCAGATTATTTAGTCCACTGTTATTGGGTGCAGAAAATGAGACCTTCTTTTTATGGGCTCATGTTATTCTAACATTTACCTCGAAACAGGTAACCATAAGGTGAGAGACACTACACTGTGTCTTCTTTACATCTCAGTGTGACACTGAGCATACGGTGGCAGAACTGGTCAGGTAAACCAAGCACTGTTGGCTGGAGGATTCTCCAAGAATCAGGGTCTAGAGCGTGGTCTCCAAAGCTAACTCCCTGACTTTTGAATCTCAACTCTGCCACTTAATTAGCAGTGTGACCTTAAGCAAATAACTTAACTATTCTGTGCCTCTGTTTTCTTGTCTAAAAATGGAAATATTAATTGTACTTCCCTGTGATTGGACTTAAATTAGTTAATAACCAAGGCTTTTAGAATATTGCCTGACTCACAGTAATCACTAGATGAATTTTAGCTATTATTATAACCATTTGGAAATTTGGAAATAGCTGATTTTTCAGAAAATGTTTATGTCCTTTTGGTTTTTATCAAAATTTGGGATTGCAAGTGGTGATGCTTCTCATCAGCCACCTGTTCTCTGTGGGCTGATTTCAGAATGACTGAGGTTGGTGTTTGCTGATGTCATGCCAGCGGTCAGGGAAGGAAGACACACTCTCCTGCGCTTCAGAGACCAGCTGCCTCCAAGTGGGTCTCCAGCATCAGGCCGCTGTCCCTCAGTGGGGACGGTGGGGATTGGTCTTGTGGCTTGTGGCTCTTGCCTGTAGAGGAAGAATGTGCTCCTGCCTGTAGAGGAAGAATGTGCTCCGTTGGCATTTTGATTGTGAATTACGAGGCCCGATGTGGATTTAACCCTGCTGTGATTATTGTGAATGGACTGTAGATCCCAGGGTGTGGGAGCTTTCTGAATTAGAGGATGACATAGAAGTTAACTGTCACAGAGCGGTTTTCTGTCAGTCATGGTAGTTATCTTGTTTTTTAGGTTTTTTTTTGTTATATTTCGTTTGATTGATTGATAGCTAACCCCTCTTCCAGTTTTTCCCTGGTTGCCTGTTTTGTCACTGGTTCGGACTTTTACCTGGGAAAGTGAGAGAGGATGGTAATACTAAGAATGATCATTTTAATTTATAAGACGCTTAGCAGTTTACAGATTTATTGTGGAACATTTCTGTGAGGCAGCAAGCTAGGTTAATTCCATTTTTGCAAATGAGGAAAGTGGGACTTGTGAGTTAAGTAACTTGCCTAAGTCACAGAACAAGTGGTAAAACTAGTAAGTATTTAAATATAGGTTTCCTGGCTCTAAATATAGTATTTTTTCCAATGCATCACCCTGGAGAATCGATTGAAAACAAGTTTAATAGGGGAAGCAGTTGTACCTTGCTAAAATAAAGTTGTAGTTTTGCTCATTTTGCTTGCTAAAATAAAATTCTATTTCCAGATGATTTTTAAACATGTTTTTCTTGGTCTCTTTCTTCAAGACATTTAGTTTGGCTCTGGGTAGGAAAGCAGTGTTTGATGCTGTCACTGTCCCGTGGGGGAGAGATGGTCATGCGCTAATTGGTGCCCCGTCTCCTGCTCTTCTCTGATACCGTATGTGGACAGGGGCCCCAGTCCAGGAGGGTTTTATGGTTATTGCTTCTCAAGTCTCCTGGGAAAGACAGCAAACAGTTGTCAGTAGTTTCTTTTGTCTCTCAGGGCCTGTTATATGTGTACGTGGCACCCTCCTTGTTATGGTTATGGCTTGCCCTTTTTGAAATGAAATGAGAACCTGAAATACAGTCTAGAGCTCAAGCCATTCACAAAGATCTTATGCTACTGAAATGATCTACCTTTTATTTCTTTAAATTCTTCCAACTCCAAATTAATTTGCTAATTCTTGAGGCTCTTCTTGGAGACTTAGAGGTGACTTTTTCTCTGTAGTTTGGGATTGGAGTTTTGAAGTTTGTGACACGCTCGAAACGATCCTTTGAGCTATTTATAGGCTTGAAATTTTTGTGGGTTTAGTCTTGTTTTTCTCTTTGTTTTTAAGTGGGAAGCTCAGTAATCTTCAGAAGGAAGCTTAGCTTATAGATGCATTTCACCAGAACTGACACCTTGTTTCTGGAGTCTGAAGCAACTGTATGTTGTAGATTGTGTCAGCTCACCTCAGCTCCTCCTAACTCCTGTGCGCTCACAGGAATTAATCATCCGGACAATATTCCTCCCATGCCTGCATCCCCAGCCATACGGAGAGGACCCCATAAACGAAAAAGGTCCACTGGCTTTTATCTGGAGTGGACTGGACCCAGAGAACTCAATTCTGCCTTTTGCTTTGTTTGACGGGTTGACCTATGGTGTCGGTACCACCAATAAAATCTAGTCTTAATGCTTTGGTCGACTGCATTTCTCATTGCTTTGCCCAAGAAGGCCAAGGACACGTAAAAATCTGTTTCTCCCATCCTGTATTTACTTTCTCAGCTTGTTGGGGCTGTGCTTTTGTTTTATATGTGTTACTTGTTTGAACTCAAACTTCTGTTCCTAAATTCGGATGTGGTCAGTTGCTAGTAAAGAGCTTTTTGCATTTTAAACATGTCTGTTTCATTGGCTCACGTGTCTCCAGGTTTACGTATAATTTTATTTATTTATTTTTCCCCCAAAGCCCCAGTAGATAGTTGTATGTCCTAGCTGCACATCCTTCCAGTTGCTGTATGTGGGACGCAGCCCCAGCATGGCTGGAGAAGCAGTGCGTCGGTGCGCGCGCACTTAACCGCCAAGCCACGGGGCCGGCCCCAAGTTTACGTATATGTAAAGTATCTTTTAGTAGTTTACTTTCTTTTTTTTTTTGTACATTTTTTGCATTTCTTTATGCTAAACTTAAAAAGTGCTTTCTTTCAAACATCAGAGCCTTTGGAAAAAGGAAACTAGTTTTCAGAACTCTTCAAAATGCTTAAGAAAACTTTTTTCTGATTTACATTATTTTCACTTTTTGGTGGTAAGTTAAGTAGTTTTTATTCACCAGAAGTGGTGATCTGTTAAATTTGGCCACTTGGCGGAAGAGGTGCAGATCGTCCTGCCTCTCGTCATGCTTCAGTGAGGTGAGGCTCAAAGCAGGGCATGCGGGAGGGATCACAGAAACCCGTCCTCTGCGTGAATGTCCCTCACGGATGCAGACTTTTGTTCCCCATCCGTTATCTTTGCTCTTGTCAGAAGGAGAATTTATATTGTCAACCTGATTGACCCAGCGTTTGAATGCTTGCTATGGTGCACAGCCGTAGGAGAGCCAGAGTCCCAAGCTGTGGAGGAAGTAGAGGGGTCAGTGGAGACGATGCTGACCACAGTATGTGCTCTAGGGAGGAGTTAGGGGAAAAGCAGGATCTGCACTAGACTTTCAAGGTGAGTGGTATGTCAGCAAAGCTAGTATTAAGGCAGAAGAACCAGCTAGAACGAAGGAAAGGGCTGCAGAAAGTGCATGCGGGGGCACTGAGGAGTATACAGAACATGACTAAGAACAGAAGAGGTGAAGGGCACGTTCTTTGTTAGACCTGGGTTTAAATCCTAGCATTTCTTCCTCACTGACTAACTGTATAACCCTGTGAGAGTTACTTAAACTTTCTGAGCCTCAGTTTCCCCATCTGCAGAGTGGCTAATAACTACATCACAGACTTAAAATTAAATGAGACTATAATATATTGCCTGGCACATATTGTAAGCGCTCAATAAAAATAGCTGCAATTATTAAATTTCTTTGCTTTTTAAATTTTGTTTCTTGTTTTAAAGTTAACATGTTCATTAAACTAGTTCCTAGAAGGTGACTGTCCTGCAATCCCACCCCAAAGACAGTGTCAACAGTGTCATGAATGTCTCCTTTAATTTCATCTCTGTGCATCTTTTTTGATAATTTTATTTTATTTTTTTCTCCCCCAAAGCCCCAGTAGATAGTTGTATGTCACAGCTGTACATCCTTCCAGCTGCTGCATGTGGGACGTGGCCTCAGCGTGGTCGGAGAAGCGGTGTGTCGGTGTGCACCCGGGATCCGAACCCGGGCCGCCAGCAGCGGAGCACGCGCACCTAACCGCTAAGCCACGGGGCTGGCCCTCTGTGCATCTTTGTCTTGTGTGTGTGTTTTGATTGCCGCCGTTCCAGCTTCAGGGTGTTGGGAGGCAGGGAAAAGAAAGGCCGTGCAGCATGCCTGGAAGACGAGACTGAGCTGTCCGCGTGTTGTACTGATGATTAGGAGCCAGTGAAGGTTTTAGAACTGGGCCTGACTTGATGGGATCTGTTTCCGTAGCAGTGCTGAGTGAGGTCTTGTAGTGGGGAAGTAAGTATTTGCTTGGTGTTGGAGCACCATGCAGACGTCAGACATGTTTGTTACACGCCTGCAGCGGTGCATGGCCTCGCGGGGGAGATGAGGCCCTCACACGAAGTGGGGAAGTGAGGACAAGGCAGGGGCCAGGCACCAGACAGGGGTGTGTGGACAGGAAATGCTGGAGCTGTTCAGGGAAGGCAAGATCACCGAGCTGAGCGTGCCCTGAAGGCTTCAGTGAGGAGGTCAGATGGGAGCCAGGCCTTGAAGAACGACTCCGATTTGGGAAACATTTTTGGGAGGGGCAAAGCACAAGCCAAGAGGTGGGAGTACAGGTGTTGTGTATGTGGTCTGGACAGAGCGGTGGGTTTGGGTGGCCAGCGGTGAGCAGATGGTTGGAAGGGAAGTTGCCAGTGCCCTCGCCAGACCTGTGACACGCTCTGCCTGTGGCCCTGACCTCACTTTACCCAGTGCTCTGTCTCCTATTCCGGAGAGTAAGCCTTCTCAGGGCGGAACAACGCCTTAGTTCTCCCGTATTCCCAGGCCAGGTAAAGGGCCCAGCACGTAGTAGGTACGGAAAAAATCCAACGACTGGATATTTGCTGTTTATGGAAATTATAGACTGGTTATCCTGCTGTCCCCTCAAACTCGGGATCCCAAGTAAAATCCTAATCTCATTTCTCTCCCCTTTCCCTTTCATTCTGCTCTCAGCCACTAGGCCTTAAGCAGGTCACCCTCCCCTATGCTCCCACAGCACTGGCCTGACCTCTCCGTCCCGTAATGATTTTTGTGCGTCTGTCTTGGGGTCCTACTGCATGACCCTCACCAGCACGTCACTCACTCAGCTCTGGGGACCACCCCCTCCATGCCTTTCCTCCTTCCTCACCAGCTTTTTCTTCCCTTCACTCCCCTTTCCTGGCTTCTTGTCCTCTTTCCCACCCTCTGAAAGTTGGAGTGATTCAGGGATCAATGCTGCATGTAATCCCTAGACTAATGGTTTGAAACCTTTTTGACCATATACCAAATGCCAGCCTGGTGCGCGTGCACTACGTCTGCCTGTGCTCATAGACACTCAGCTGAAACCAAAGTTTCACCAAGAGTTCTTACACTTCACCTCACTCTGAGCCGTGGACTCTGTTGTTTTCCCATCTGTTCTGTTTCCTTTTTTTAAAGTGCTGTTCATGACCCATTAAATTGACTTCACAACCTTCAGTTTGAAAAACGTCTCTGAGTGATCTCATCCCCTCCTTTGGCTTTAAGTACTGTCTCTGTGCTGATGACCTTCGCATTTATATCTCCATCCCCACCTTTCCCCGGAGGTCCAGACATGCCAGCTGTCTACCTGACATCTCCTCTTGGACGTCCACTAGGAATCTCAGAGTTAACATGTCCAGCAAAGCACTCTTGATTCCCTTCTGCCTGCCCCACTCGCTCCTCAGCCCTCTCCGTGAATGGTGCCGTGTTCACAGTGGCTCAGTGAGGGGACAGTGCTGGAGTCCGAGGTCCCACTGGCTGGGCTGGGACCTTGAGCTGCCACCCGACAAGCTTGGAGGCCTTAGTTACTGAGCCTCTCTCTGCCTCATTGTCTTCATTTTCATAAAGTGGGCTTGTCAGCTGTGCCTTCCTCATGGGACGAGTGTGAAGACTGAATGCATTTTTTTACCTGTGAAGGCCGTAGAGCAGTGGCTGGCATGTGGCTGGTGCTGAACTAGTGTTGGCTGCTCTGTTTGTCATTGTTGTTGTGTCCCTCACATCCGCTTCTGATCCATTAGCAATTTCCGTTGGCTCTAACTTCAAAATAATGTCCTTTATTTGACCACCTATCACCACCTCCATCAACACCACATTCATGTATGCAGCCAACATCCTTTACCAGATGACCAAAATAGCTTCTTAACTAACTCCCTGCTTCTGCCCTTGCCCCTCCCGGAGTCTGTTTTCCACAAAACAGCCAGAGTGGCCATCTGAGACTAGAAACTAGAGTATGTTGCTTTCTAGCTCAGAACCCTCCAGAGCCTTCTAATAAAACCCAGAATTCTTACATGGCCTACAAGGCCCCTCTTCAGTACTTCTCCAACTGGAGCGTGCATGTGACTCATTGGTGAGGTTGTTAACGTGCAGATTCTGATTCTGTGGGTCCCTGGGCCTGAGACTGCGTCTCCAACAAGTCCCCAGGCGGCAGTGCTGCCGGTCCGTGGACCCCACGGTAGCGAGGCCTGTCTGCTCAGGCCAGTTTCTCTGGCTGCGTCTCCCCCTGCTCTCCTGCCACTTCATTGTTCCTCTCACCAGGTTCGTTCCTACCTCTGGCCTTTGCACTGGCTTTTCCACAGGTCTTCGTGTGGTCTGTTCCCTCACCTCCTTCGAGAGTGCGCTCACACATCACCTCCTCAAGGAGGCTGGCCTTGACCATCCTGTTTAAATCCCACCCTTTCCCCTGTACTATTCTCTCTATCCCCTTAGTCTCCCTTATTTCTTTCTGAGCATTTCTTAGTTCCTGGTATTATATATATGTTTTTTATTGGTTGTTTTGTCTCTGTTTGAATGCTGTTTTCATGGAGGGTCGGAGTTTTGTGAGTCTTGTTCATTACTATATCCCCAGGACCTAGAATCAGTGCCTGGAAGGTAGTATTTGCTCAAATGTGCATTGAATGACAAATATACATATATATAAATGTTTCCCTGTTCGACATGGGCTCTTTGAGGACAGGGACCTCCCTTACTCCTGTTTTTTGCTTTTGGGGTATTTAGCCTGAATCCTCACTCTGGTCCTCTCCTACCCCTCCTCATCCTCATAGTTTCAGTCTCCAGTCAAACTCTTCTGCTAGGGCCTTTCTATGACCTCATTTAATTTTTATTTAAAAAATTTTACATAAGTCACACATGACTATGTTATTTAAAAAAGAAATGAAACAAGGAAAAAGTCATCCCTCCTCTAGTTAATGTTTTGGTATGTATCCCTTCCAGCCATTTTCTGGACTTACACAGTGTTTTGAAATTTTCAGTAGCAAAAGAAAAGATGGAACATTCTTCCAGTGTCAGGAGAAGTCTTGGCAGAATAGTGCAATGTGTCGTTCACCTTACTAAGGGCAAACTCCAGGGGCAGTAAGCTGCAACACCCAGTTCAGAATCTGAGTGGGTTCAGAGTCCACGCGGGCCCTTTCCACTGCTGCATGCTGCCAGGAGCCGTGGGGACAAAGACAAGACTGATTGACTCACTGGAAAAAGGCTCCTGCAGAAGGGACGTTGGAGCAGGTATTCACAGAAGCGTCTGAGTTAATCATATGGTGAAAGTGGGCAGGGTGCTAGCATTCCAGACATGGGTGACAGCTTGGGCAAAGACCTGGAGGTCTGAAGCACATTTAGAGAATGGAGAGAAGTTCAGTGTCGCTAGAGTAGCAGGTGTGAAGTGAGGTCATGAGAGGTGAAGCCGGGAATTCTCTTGGTGTCAGAAGCTGAAGGATCTTGAATTCCATGCTATGAACTCAGTGGTGTTTCCTCAAACTGGGGTTGTGTGTGTGTGTGTGTGGTGGGGGGGGAGTGGCACCAGAATTTTGTTTATTTGCAAAATATGTCAAACATACAGAAAGGCACAGAGACTAATGGCACCTCTGTACTCATCACCTAGATTGGACAGATGTCATAGCTGGAGCCTCCTGAGTCCCTCCCTTCACTTAGACCCATGCTCTCAAGCACCATGCCTTTTTCATGTATATTGTTTCTAAAATTGACGCATGTTCATACACACAGAGCTAGAGAGCTAATTTGGAAAAATTCCATGTTAATTCATCTAATATAGTAAAAGAAAAGAAAGCCTGGTCCTACAAAATCAACAAATACTGCCTCAGGCTGGTTTGACATGTCTCCATTAGGCTGAACATATCCTGGCTTTCTGGCACAGTGAAATATTAGAGGCTTACACCTTGTACTTTGCCTGCCCCTTGGAAAGTCAGCCATTTTCCCAAGAAGCCCGGGATCCCTTTAGTGAGGAATGGCATTTAGAAACTCAAAACTGAATGTCAACTTGGTTCCCTAGGATTATTATTGTTTTCTTCTAAAACTACCATGCCTCTTTGTGTATGTGTGACGTTTAGCTCTTTAATTCACCTGGAGTTTATTTTTATGGGTATTATGAGATGGAGTCTGACAGTTATTTTTCTCCCAGAAAGGTAGCCTGTTATCCCAACACCCTTTAATTTATTTTAATTATAGTTTAGAAAAAGCTATGATATAGGGTAGAGAAAAGTATAAGATGAGCCTGAAACATCTTGTGCCAGATGGGCATGCTCAAAGGATGGAACATGTCAGAAGGACACAGGAGCCAGTTTGAAGGCGTTTCCACCAACTAAATCTGGGGCAGTTTGAGCGTGAAATAAATGAATGAATAAATGGGTGAGGCAGGACAGCTCTGCCTACTAATGACAGATAGAGAATCACCGTGTGGCAAACATCGTAGAGGTGGTCGATTCACGTGGGAGTCATCAGTGGGTGGATGCCTGACCAAAAACAAGGTATTGGCATAATCTCAGAATTTCTCCACAAGATACTTACCAGTTACATAGAGTAGAGTGGTAACTTTACAGTGGAGAAACCTGGCAGAGATGGGCTTGACCAGGTGAATGTGGTTAACGTCGCCGGTGGAGGGATGGCTCGCCGTCCGTCCCTCCTGATGCGATGTACTGGAAAGAGTGCAGCACCGCATCTCTGGCGCTGCTGTTAAGAAAGCGGGACCTGAATCTGGACATATAGGTTGAGGGCCATCCTACAGAATGAAAGGACTGTGCTCTGTCAGGGACGTGGGAGTCAGGAGAAGACTGAGGAACTATTCCAGATTGACAAGACACTGGTGAGACATGACAACTTGTGTTCCTGGATGGGATCCTGCACCAGAAAGGAGAAAGAAACATTGTTGGAATAGCTTACAAAATTTGAATGGAGTCTGTGGATTGGATTGGTGGTATAGTATGAATATTGATTTCCTGATGATGGCAGGTTGTGTGCTGGTTATGTAGAAGAGTGTCCTTATTTTTGGAAATGTATGCTGTAGTATGTAGGGGTGATGGGACTTCATGTCTTCATCCTGCTCTCAAAAAGGACAGGAAAAAGGTAATGGGTGTGTAAGTAATGAGTGTGTATAGATAAGGGGGTAAATGATGTAAAACATTACCAGTTGGAGCATCTTGTTGAAGGGGGTATGTGAGCACTGTACTATTGTACTTTTCTGTACATTTGAAATTATTTCAAAATAATTTTTTTTTTTAAGACTTAAGATTTTGATTGGAACGTTATGAGTTTTGTAAACTAATCTGGGGAGACTTGACCTCTTTATGGTCCTGAGTCTTTCCGTCTAGATACAGTATGTGTTCTTCTGGTTTGTTTGTTTATTTTGAGCTCTTCTTTTGGGTTCTTCAGTAAAGTTTATAATTTTTATCATATAGCTTTTGCCCACTTCTGCTTTGGATTAATCCTCTGGTATCTTTTTAATTTGTTGCTATTGTAAAATGAAACACACTTTTTGCCTGTAAGTGGCAACACTAATTGCTTTCTGTGATCTTTTTGTCTGGGAAGGCTTAGAAATTATGTACTCATGCAACCTTTAGATGAGAAAAAAAATTCAATAGCATCTCAAAAGCCCTCAGGCTCAACAGTCAGGAAAGACCGGCAGGGAGCCGCAGCTGCCCCAGAGATACCACTGGCCCCAATCCTTCTCCTGCTACTTTTCTAAGAACTGGTTGGCCATCCTGGCCACTGATGTGGTCATCTAAATTGATCTTGGGATGCCCCTGTGAATACAGGACAGGTAGCCATCGAGTGTGGATGGGGCCCAGGCTCTGTTGGCCTGTCCGGGAGCAGATTGATGGCATTTCTGTGTGGTGACAGAAGTATGCAGTTGATTGGATGCTACAGCCTCTTGGCTGTTTGAGATTATGTCTAAAAATAGGCCTGCCCACTGTGTGGTGGAATTCAGCTGTTTTTAGGCCTGATTTTGCAAAAATAGCTCAGGTGATTTCTGTGTGCACACTCGCTTCTGCACCATGATGCATGTATAATGTTAGTGCCAGGTTTCATGGAGCAGAGGTTTCTGCCTGGCAAGTGCCTCTCTCCCCCACCTGCCTCTGCCACTGCCAAGGGGCCTCCTGTGCCTTCCTTTCTTCTCCCTGGGCAGGGAAGTGCTTTGCTGTCAGTAGAGCAAAGACGTTTTTGAGATAGTATGAGGGGCACATTTTAAAAATGAGGTTAATGAAATTTTAAAGTGATTATTTTCTACACAAGCATTAATGTAAATTGAAATGAAAAGGAAGAAAATGCATCCATCTACAATCCTGCTACCCTGAATAGTTGAAATGTTTTTATTTTTGCGTACTATTCTCTTTGGCCCTAGACCAGATAAACACCTAATTTCTAGATAGTTGTAACCATAGCACAAGTATGAGTTTATTTGCTGCTTTTCTTCATCTGACTATACATAATAAGCATTTCCCATGGTGCTAGAATCTTGGCAATTTTTTTTTTTTTTTGTGAGGAAGATCAGCCCTGAGCTAACATCCATGCCAATCCTCCTCTTTTTGCTGAGGAAGACCGGCCCTGAGCTAACATCTATTGCCAGTCCTCCTCCTTTTTTTCCCCAAAGCCCCAGTAGATAGTCATATGTCATAGTTGCACTTCCTTCTAGTTGCTGTATGTGGGACGCAGCCTCAGCGTTGCCAGAGAAGTGGTGCATCAGTGCGCGCCCAGGATCTGAACCCGGGCCGCCAGTAGCGGAGCGCGCGCACTTAACCGCTAAGCCACGGGGCCGGCCCGAAGGTGGGTATTTTTTATAGCTTGCATGGCTAATGTACTACAGGTCTTGACCCTCAGAGAGCAGACTTTTTAGATCTGTGGTGTTCTGGTGAGTTTCGTTTCTTCTAGACTACTGACGTGCAAATTCTGACTGAATTTGTTCCTTAAGCTGCCTTGTGGGCTCCCAAGCCAGGGAGCAAGCCAGCACCATCAGCGCGTCGTCTTCTTCTAAAGGCCTAATTGTACTGAGATGCCTGTCAGTCACTGAGAAGAATCTAGGCTCTGCCCATTTGAAACAGGGTAGGATTTGAAATATCAAATCAAGTCGCTGGGCAAATCTTTGTGCCTGATCTACTTAGGAAGATCTCACATTTGCACGCACATGTAAAGCACATAACATAGATATATCCACATACAAGCCGTCAACTCACTTCTGGCAAATTTCAAGATTCCTTTCTAAAAATCTTCCCTATCTGTGAGAATCTTGCTGCTTTTACCAGAAGGACAGACTGGGTTCTAGGGTGAGCATTCCATATCCCACCTGTCTGTTTACTAGGAATGCTTTTCTTGTTTAATTTCTCTGAGCCTCAGTCTACAAAAAGCACTAATACTTCTTAGAGCATGGTGAGGATTAAGTACATTCACATTTATGTAAAGCGCCTGGTACAGTGTGTGGCTTGTGTCAGACATGCAGTAAATAGGCAATAGTCTAGTTACTGTAGATCTGATACAGTATTTGTCAGAAGTTTTAAAAACCTGGATTTGGGTGCTGCTTGCTAATTTGTGGTGCAGTGAAAGAAAGGAACATGGGCTTTAGAACCAAAAGAATTTGAGCTTTAGAATATCAGCTCCAATTTATCCTAGAAGAGTGACTTTTGGCAGATTACATAATTTATCTAGTTTTTTTGTCATCTGTAAGTTGAAATATGTGTAAAACCACATAGTGTGTAACACGTAGAATAAATGGTAGTTATTATGACATCAGTAGCACACACCTTAGGTAGTGGTTGAAGGTAAATGCACTTTACTAAGTTTGTTTTTACTAAGTGGAGAAAAGCCAACAAATTCTCTGCTTTAAGGAAGGCTTGTGGAGAAGATCACATTTCAGGAGCTGTTAAGATGCTGAGAGCCATATGACCTGACATGGTAGGAAGAATTTATGGCCCTAGGAATGCTTCAGAGAAGGCTTCAAGGTGAGAGCGGGATGATGGCACAGGGGCTGAGCAGGTTTGTTTGAGAGGGTGGACAGGAGCAGAAGCTGGGTTGGGAAGATGCCAGAGGGCTTCAGGGCAGGTGGGGAGGGCAGCGCTATCCAAGCCACAGGTGAGGAAAAGCTGTCCCAGGTGATTGGTGCTGGGAAGGAGACCTGGAGGTGCTACTCTAGTACAAGAAAGATGAAAATGGCAGTGGCAAGGCTGGAGGGGTGAAGAGCAAATGCAGGAGATGGAGAAGTAGCAGGATTAGGGAGCATCTTAAATACAAAGAGGTGAAGGAGGAGATGGAGTGTAGGGTTTTCTGAAGCTAAAAAGCTTAGAATATCTGCGGGATGATTGTGGTTTTCCTTGAGGATGGGAAGTTTGGGTCAGTTGAAGAAGGAACATTTTTGTCATTGAAAATGTATTGGTGACTGCCTAAGAATAAACATATTTTGTCATCTTTACAGAAATTATTCCAGCCACAAGTGACACTGCCCGAGTCTTTATATGCAGAAGTGACTGTTCTGCCCCTCACTACCACCTAGAGAGGGCTGGAGGCCTTGTCTTCTGTCCCTGCGTGGTCATTAAAACCACTGCCTTATGGTTACTAAGTCCTGCAGACCCCACCCCACTGCACCCCATCGCTGGCAGTCAGAGCCCAGCACCTGCTGCTACTCTGTGTTGGGTATCTCGTCCAGTTTTGAACCCTAGACATTTCTTGCTTTCTTGCAGTTTGTGCATTGTCTGACATTTCTAGGTGTTTTGTTGAGGGAGGATTTTAAGTCCCTCTGGTATGCCATATTGCATGAAATAGAAGTCTCTCACTCCCCAAGTGATAATATTCTACTCTGAAATTCTAGGAACGAGAGAAGAACTATATTAGTCAGGGTCCTGGTAGGAAACAGATGGCACACTCAAACTGGGTAATTCGAGGAGCATTTAATTGTATCATTCAGAGTTCATTCAGGAAAAGGGAAGCTTTCTATTCCAGGTATGAAGAGTTTTGATAGAGGAATTAAGAACCGGGGTTGGGAAGGTCAGGGAAGCTGCTCCTGATTGTCTCTGAAGACGCAGACTGAAGCACTGCAGTGAGCGGTTCTCAGGAGCGCACGGGAAGCCACTATGAAACTGTGTCTGCTGCAGCTACCTCTGGGAGTATCAACCTCTTGTTTTCTTCCGCCTCCAACTCTCTCTTGTGCTTCTCTTTGCAAACTCTAACCTGGAACTATGCTGGAAAAGGGGTTCTGGAAAGCTCCAGCTTCTGCCCTGCAGAGGAGCACTTAGAAAGAGGGTGATCGCGATGCTGTTGAGTTGATTGCAACTCAGTTGTGCAGAACTGGGACTGTTAATGAAGGATGAGCATTGGGAACACCAATGGAGAAAGTGGAGTCTCCTGGACTAGCAATAGCAGGAGTTGTTACTACCCCTAGGCCTGAAAGGCAAGAGGAGGAAGCAGTTCCTGGAGCCTGGAGAAGCGAGCTGTTGAAGTTGCCCAACTGGAGTGGGGCCACTGGTGGAACGTCTCAACCAGCCTCAGAGGCTACGGGGTAGCAGCCAGGGCAGTAAATTCTTCTTTCTCTCTCTTCCTGCCTCTTCCCAGCCAAACGGGGCCAGAAGCCAGAGGGACAGTGGGGCCTCTTGACAGCCCCCTCCCAGGACATAGAGTAGGGTGGGGATGGATGAGGAGTGAGGCTGGAGGGCAAACAGAATAATCCACCAGACGGGGGCCATAACTAGAAGCATATGTGGTGTTCATATCTGGTGTGGATTGAAGCATTTTTCAAGGCAAGGAAGGAGAATAAGCAGAAAATAGTGGTTCAACCTGAAATGAAAGAGGAAGCAGGTAGTTGAAAAGATCTCTCAAGGACACTGTCTTGAAGACAGTTTGGAGAACTTCATGGAGAAGAGAATAGATTGGGGAGTGAGATGATGTTGGACGTGTGAAGGAAGGAAGACAGAGAGAGAAAGCTACTGTTGGTTTTCTATAAAACGGCAAGGTCGTTGGCCCTGTGATGAGGTGGAGAGCACAGGCGGGAAGCAGTGGTTGTAGCGGGGTTGGTGTGTGGACTCTGGACCATCAAATGTAAAGGCGCGAAGTTCTGGACCTCTCTAGTGTGCCTCACAGCCTTTCCGAAACCATTCAGAAAGTTAGGAAAATATGAGAAAACCAGGAAAGGGAAAGTCAGGGAAAGAGAGGGGAGAGTTGGGGAGGGAGGTGTGTTGGCAAAGCTTTTTTTTTGGAGTATGTATACAAATTCCTTATGGGTGACTGACTTCTTTTGGAGTGTCAGATTTTCTTTATTACATCTGTATTCATTCAAACAAGGAAATTTGGGCATTTGTCATTACTAATCACGATGCTTTAAAACTGATTACACTGATGCTTGCTTTTTTAAAATGATGGGATGGTGTTGGAATGATCTCTATTAGTAGCTTGTTTTCTATGCTAATGTAAAATTACAAATACTCTGGGTTTACATTTTCAGTTGCTGGTGTACTTGGTTTTCCTAATTGCTTTACTTGGAACTCCTAAAAAAAAAGATGAACTTGCACCTACTTTCTGGTGATCACATACTTCACATATACTGAGAATAGTTAGCTTGACTGGTACCCTGTGGGAGGTATTTGGTTGTGAACTTTTTTCATCTAGTCCATAAACCAGACCTGTAATAGGGAGGAGAAGGACATCGTACAGGACAGAGACTCTCAAGAGAAGAGCTGGGAACAGACTGCCGGAGGAATTATACCCAGATGTCTCCCTTTCTGGAGACAGGGTCCTCTCAGGAACCGGGCAGCCTGAGGCGGGACGTGCTCTTGTTAAAGTGGTCTTTAGCTCCTAGGAACTCCTGTTTAGGAAAAATTTGGAGCAAGTTTATATACTCGTATTTTCAGAGGCCTGACTTTATTTATGGAAGGAGTAATTAAACAACATGTAAAGTATTTATTTATGGAGAGATTCTCTCTCAAGGAAGCTTTTCATTAAACTGCCAGATTTAGTCTTTTTGGTCAGTTTAACCCGTCAGCCACCTTTTATCATGTGGAGAAGGCCCCTGGCACTAAGAGCTAGGGTAAGAAGCACAGCACAAAGGGGAAACACACCTGTGTGCACAGGTCCTTCCTGACAGTCCTAGAAATAATAGGGGAGGTCCTTGTGAGAGGGAGGCAGGGAAGGGACATACTTACAAGTATTGTTGGTGGCCACCCACTTGCAAGGCTGACTTCTGATGGGACTGCCTCATAGATCCTTTGGGTAGTGTAGAGTAGAGAACTGGCCTGAGGGGACAGACTGCCAGCCGGGTGCTTGGCCCTGCTGCTCAGGAGCCTAGTGAACTCTGCTTGGGCTTCCTCATCTGTAAAAGGCGGATATCAGTGTTGTGAGGATGAACTGAGTTAGTGCGTGTGAAGTGCTGGTACAGTATCCAGCGTTACAGTAAGCACTGCAGTAGCTGCTGTCTGTTGCTCAGCAGATTCGCTGGAACACGGAAGATAGCAGTCTGTGGCAGAGGCGTTTTTGAAGAGGATGAGAAGTAGTTTCCTTTAGAGTCTGAGATTATTTGTACTTGAATGTTTAGAGATGATTTTGGGTCACGTGATTATATAATCAGACTTAAATATCAAAGTAGTAGACCCTTGTGTAGCTGTTTTAGACTTAGGCTATTTCAGGAAAGAAGGGGGTCCAGCTGTCAGAGGCTGGAGTTACTGACCATCTTTAGCTATGATCCGTGTTTACTTTCTGGAGTCTCTGCATGGCTCTCATGTGGACTCAAGTTGGGTTTTTTCTCTTGGAACTGGACCCGGAGAATTTTACAGGCAGGGTCATCAGCATCTTCCAGCTCTGCTTTCAGGTTGATCATATTTTGTTTTATCTTCCTGCAATTCTCTCACCTCACTGCCGCACCACCACTTCTGAGTATGTAAGTTCCAGCCTGGCTCTCTGAGGCCTAGTTCTTGTACCGTTGACTGGCTCACAGAATGCTTGCCGTGTGCTCCTTACTGTTTTAATGGCATTACAGCTGGAGGAGTACAGCAAGGCACCAAGTCTCTGCCCTTTAGGAAGTTTCCATCCTAGTGGGGGAGAGACATACAGTACACAAGGAGCATGTCTATGTCTGTCCGGAGTAAGGTAGGGGAGGGAGATCAGGAAAGCCGGGGGGCCAGGGGGGGAGGGTGTGGGGTTAGCTTTGTTTGATAGGATGGCCAGGGAAATCCTTACCAGTCAGGTGACATTTGCCCAGAGACTGGAAGGAAGCCAGAAGGGCAAGCCATGTGGCTGTGGAGGAGGAGCATCACAGGGGAGAGCACATTTCCTCTGTCGAAATGCCTTTGGCCCATCAAAATGCCTTTGGCCCATCGCAAGAGCAAGGGGACAGTGGGACAAGAGGAGAGAGTGGTAGAGGAGGGAGTCAGAGAGGCAGTGGGGTGGGGACGGGGCCTCCCAGACCAGCTTCACTTGGAATGAGATGGGGAGCCACAGAGGGCTTGGAGATAAGGAATCCTGCTTACTTTTTAAAAGGATCGCTGACTTTCCTGCTGGCAGTTCCATTTTCTGCTCCCCCTGAGAGGAAGACTAAGAACTTCATAAGCCATTGTGGGAAAACTTTGTCCTAAGTTACCCTAGCCCATATGTGTTTCATAACTTATTTTTTCAGTAATTGGTGTGTGTGTGTGTGTGTGTGTGTGTGTGTAAGATCAGCCCTGAGCTAACATCCATGCTAATCCTCCTCCTTTTTTTTCCCCCCAAAGCCCCAGTAGATAGTTGTATGTCATAGTTGCACATCCTTCTAGTTGCTGTATGTGGGACGCGGCTTCAGCATGGCCGGAGAAGCAGTGCATCGGTGCACCCCCGGGATCTGAACCCGGGCCACCAGTAGCAGAGCGCACGCACTTAACCGCTAAGCCATGGGGCTGGCCCAGTAATTGGTTTTAAAGTAATGCATTTGGAGCAGTTTGGCCTTGTCTTATTCATCTCTGACTCTGAGAAGGAGATGGGTCCAGGCAAAAGGCAAAATAAAATCAGCTGTTGGTTAGTTGTTTAAGAGGGGCGTTACATTACATACTAATTACATTGGCAAAGGTACTGCAGAGTTTTGACCCAATCACATGACTCTGGGAAGAGTCTGGGTCCTGTTTTCCTCCGTATGTTCTGCTGTCCTCCCTCTTTCATAGTGACGGCCAGTAATAACGCTGGGAATACTAGATTGGCAAATAAAAAACTACATGAGGGTTAGAGATGCTGGAACTTCTTGCAAACCTCCAAAAAGAATCCTGAAGAATAGTCACTGCTACTTTGACTTATGCTGCCCAGCCCTTTGTCCCTGGGAATTGAGGATGCGTGGTTGAGAGGGGTGCCTTGGACACAGTTATGTGTCAGGAAGAGGTTAGCCCCTAAGTTGGTGTGGATGACTGCAGCAATAGGAAATCCATACAGGGATGAGTTGAGTGTCCTGCAGTCACCAGTCATCATAGGTAGTTGGTAATTACAGTAAACCTGCAATAACTTGCATTTGGATATAAGGGATTGAACTCTGTTCGCAGGCCAGTTACATTTCTCAAAGTCTGGGAGGGGGGCAGCCAGTGGAGTGACTGCCTCATTATTTGAGATTCTCAGTCCAGTGATCAGTCTAATACATGAAAGCAAATAAATGCAAGTGTTTTTTCTCACCCTCCCCCCACCATAACTGGAAGACTTAATTAAAAATTGGTGGTTTTTTATTGACAGCACAGCCCCATATTTTAACACAGTCAAATTTGGGGGTCTCGTTTATCTAACAGTAGTGAGTTTTTTTACTATATTGAATTTGTATGTACCCAAGAGTGTTTCTTTTCATACTGCCATGGACTCCTGCCTCACTCTTCAGGCCATTTCTCTTCTTATTTGCATTTTCAGGAATGGATAGGATAGGAAATAAAAGGAGATGAAATTCAAACCAGCTAACTTCATCTGGGCATCTGTATTATCATTTCCCCTCCATCAACTAGACTTAATTTTATTTGTACTGAGGAGATGCATGTCTAATATTCTTCTTTCTTTTCTTCCATTTCCAGGAGGGCTGTTGGCCTGCTGCTGTGCTGCTGAACAGTATGCAGTCCTTTCGGGAGCAAAGCAGTTACCACGGAAACCAGCAGAGCTACCCACAGGAGGTACACAGCTCATCCCGGTTAGAAGAGTTCAGCCCTCGCCAGGCCCAGATGTTCCAGAATTTTGGGGGTGCAGGTGGTGGTAGTGGCGGCAGTGGTGGCAGCAGTGGTGCTGGACGACGAGGAACAGCAGCTGCTGCAGCAGCAATGGCTAGCGAAACCTCTGGCCATCAGGGCTACCAGGGTTTTAGGAAAGAAGCTGGAGACTTCTACTACATGGCAGGCAACAAAGACCCCGTGGCGACAGGAACCCCGCAGCCTCCTCAGCGAAGGCCTTCTGGGCCTGTGCAGAGCTATGGACCCCCCCAGGGGAGCAGCTTTGGCAATCAGTATGGGAGTGAGGGTCATGTGGGCCAGTTTCAAGCACAGCACTCTGCCCTTGGTAGTGTGTCTCATTATCAGCAGGATTACACAGGGCCTTTCTCTCCAGGGAGTGCTCAGTACCAACAGCAGGCCTCCAGCCAACAGCAGCAGCAGCAAGTACAGCAGTTGAGACAGCAGCTTTACCAGTCCCATCAGCCTCTGCCACAAGCCACTGGCCAGCCAGCGTCTAGCTCTTCCCATCTGCAGCCAATGCAGCGGTCCTCAACCCTGCCGTCCTCGGCTACTGGTTACCAGTTAAGAGTGGGTCAGTTTGGCCAACACTACCAGTCTTCTGCCGCCTCCTCTTCCTCCTCCTCCTTCCCTTCACCACAACGTTTCAGCCAATCTGGGCAGAGCTATGACGGCAGTTACAGTGTGAATGCTGGATCCCAGTATGAAGGACATAATGTGGGTTCTAATGCACAGGCTTATGGAACACAATCAAATTACAGCTATCAGCCTCAATCTATGAAAAATTTTGAACAAGCGAAGATTCCACAAGGGACCCAGCAGGGGCAGCAGCAGCAACAGCAGCAGCAGCAACAACAGCAACAGCAGCAGCAGCAGCAGCAGCAGCAGCAGCAGCAGCACCCCCCTCAGCATGTGATGCAGTACACCAACGCTGCCACCAAGCTGTCCCTGCAGAGCCAGGTGGGGCAGTACAGCCAGCCCGAGGTTCCTGTGAGGTCTCCCATGCAGTTTCACCAGAACTTCAGCCCCATTTCCAACCCTTCCCCAGCTGCCTCTGTGGTTCAGTCTCCAAGCTGTAGTTCTACCCCATCTCCTCTTATGCAGAGTGGGGAGAATCTCCAGTGTGGGCAAGGCAGTGTGCCCCTGGGTTCCAGAAACAGAATTTTACAGTTAATGCCGCAGCTCAGCCCAACCCCGTCAATGATGCCCAGTCCTAATTCTCATGCTGCAGGCTTCAAAGGGTTTGGACTAGAAGGAGTGCCAGAAAAGCGACTGACGGATCCTGGGTTGAGTAGTCTGAGCGCCCTGAGTACTCAAGTGGCCAATCTTCCTAATACTGTCCAGCACATGCTACTTTCTGATGCCCTGACACCTCAGAAGAAGACCTCCAAGAGACCCTCCTCATCCTCTAAGAAAGCAGACAGCTGCACAAACTCCGAAGGCTCCTCGCAGCCTGAAGAACAGCTGAAGTCCCCCATGGCAGAGTCACTGGATGGAGGCTGCTCCAGCAGTTCTGAGGATCAAGGCGAGAGAGTGAGGCAGCTAAGTGGCCAGAGCACCAGCTCTGACACTACCTACAAGGGTGGAGCCTCAGAGAAAGCTGGCTCCTCACCAGCACAAGGCGCTCAGAACGAAGCCCCCAGACTCAGTGCCAGTCCTGCAACCAGAGAAGAAGCTGCCTCGCCAGGTGCTAAGGACACGCCGTTGTCTTCCGAGGGCAACCCAAAAGTCAACGAGAAGACAGTTGGGGTGATCGTCTCCCGGGAAGCCATGACAAGTCGAGTAGAAAAGCCTGGTGGACAAGATAAAGGCTCCCAGGAGGATGATCCTGCAGCCACTCAGAGGCCACCCAGCACTGGCGGGGCAAAGGAAACCAGTCACACGTCAGTTCCCCAGCCAGAGCCTCCGGGAGTAGGGAGCAAAGGAAACAAGAATGGAGACAACTCCAACCACAATGGAGAGGGCAATGGCCAGAGCGGGCACTCTGTGGCAGGCCCTGGTTTTATAGGCAGAACTGAGCCTAGCAAATCTCCTGGAAGCCTGCGCTATAGTTACAAAGATAGTTTCGGGTCAGCCGTGCCAAGAAATGTCAGTGGCTTTCCTCAGTATCCTACGGGACAAGATAAAGGGGATTTCACTGGCCATGGGGAGCGAAAGGGTAGAAATGAGAAGTTCCCCAGCCTCCTGCAGGAAGTGCTCCAGGGTTACCACCACCACCCTGACAGGAGATATTCTAGGAGTGCTCAGGAGCATCAGGGCATGGCGGGGGGCCTAGAAGGAGCCACGAGACCTAATGTCTTAGTCAGTCAGACCAATGAATTAGCTAGCAGGGGCCTTTTGAACAAAAGCATTGGGTCCCTATTAGAGAACCCCCATTGGGGCCCGTGGGAAAGGAAATCAAGCAGCACGGCTCCTGAAATGAAACAGATCAATTTGGCTGACTATCCAATTCCCAGAAAGTTTGAAATAGAGCCGCAGTCATCAGCCCATGAGCCCGGGGGTTCCCTCTCTGAAAGAAGATCAGTGATCTGTGATATTTCTCCACTAAGACAGATTGTCAGGGACCCGGGGACTCACTCACTGGGACACATGGGCGCTGACACCAGACTTGGGAGGAATGAACGTCTCAATCCAACTTTAAGTCAGTCGGTCATTCTTCCAGGTGGGCTGGTGTCCATGGAAACAAAGCTGAAATCCCAGAGTGGGCAGATAAAAGAGGAAGACTTTGAACAATCCAAATCCCAAGCTAGTTTCAACAGCAAGAAATCTGGAGACCACTGCCATCCTGCTAGCATCAAGCATGAGTCTTACCGAGGCAACGCCAGCCCTGGAGCGGCAGCCCATGATTCCATCTCAGACTATGGCCCACAAGACAGCAGACCCACGCCAATGCGGCGGGTCCCCGGCAGAGTTGGTGGTCGGGAGGGCATGAGGGGTCGGTCCCCTTCTCAGTATCATGACTTTTCAGAAAAACTGAAGATGTCTCCTGGGAGGAGCAGAGGCCCAGGCGGAGACCCTCATCACATGAACCCACACATGACCTTTTCAGAGAGGGCCAACAGGAGTTCTTTACACGCTCCCTTTTCTCCCAACTCAGAGAGCCTGGCCTCTGCTTATCACACAAACACCCGGGCTCATGCTTATGGGGACCCCAGTGCAGGTTTGAATTCTCAGCTCCACTATAAGAGGCAGATGTACCAACAGCAACAAGAGGAATATAAAGACTGGAGCAGCAGCTCTGCTCAGGGAGTAATCGCTGCAGCACAGCACAGGCAGGAGGGACCGAGGAAGAGCCCAAGGCAGCAACAGTTTCTTGACAGAGTACGGAGCCCTCTGAAAAATGACAAAGATGGTATGATGTATGGCCCACCAATGGGGACTTACCATGACCCCAGCGGTCAGGAGGGTGGGCGCTGCCTCATGTCCAGCGATGGTCTGTCTAACAAAGGCGTTGAATTGAAGCATGGCTCCCAGAAGTTACAGCAAGAATCTTGTTGGGATCTTTCTCGGCAGACTTCTCCAGCCAAAAGCAGTGTTCCTCCAGGAATGTCCAATCAAAAAAGGTACGGACCACCGCTTGAGACCGATGGACATGGACTAGCTGAGTCTACACAGTCATCCAAACCTAGTAATGTTATGCTAAGGCTTCCAGGTCAAGAGGATCATTCTTCTCAAAACCCCTTAATCATGAGAAGGCGTGTCCGTTCTTTTATCTCTCCCATTCCCAGTAAGAGACAGTCACAAGATGTGAAGAACAGTAACACTGAAGATAAAGGGCGCCTCCTTCACCCATCAAAAGAAGGTGCTGATAAAGCGTTCAATTCCTACGCCCATCTTTCTCACAGTCAGGATATCAAGTCTATCCCTAAGAGAGAGTCCTCCAGGGACCTTCCGGGTCCAGACAGTAGGACCTGCCCTGCTGTTACCCTCACAAGTCCTGCTAAGACCAAAATATTGCCCCCACGGAAAGGGCGGGGTTTGAAATTGGAAGCTATAGTTCAGAAGATCACGTCCCCAAATATTAGGAGGAGTGCATCCTCAAACAGTGCAGAGGCTGGCGGAGACACAGTCACTCTCGATGACATACTGTCTTTGAAGAGTGGCCCTCCTGAAGGTGGGGGCGGTGCTGTTCAGGATGCTGAGATGGAGAAGAGAAAAGGTGAGGTGGTATCTGATCTAGTCTGTCCAACAAACCAGGAGCTGAATGTAGAGAAGCCTCTTGCAAGGTCTTCAGAGGAGTGGCGTGGCAGTGGGGACAACAAAGTGAAGACTGAGACACACCCAGATGCAGTCACTGGTGGAAAGGAATCCTCTGGTGTTATGACATCGGCAGCCTCACAGAAGCCTGGGAGTAACCAAGGGAGACCAGATGGCTCCCTGGGTGGGGCAACACCTTTAATCTTTCCTGACTCAAAGAATGTACCTCCAGCAGGCATCGTGGCCCCTGAGGCAAAGGCAAACCCCAAGGCTGAAGAGAAGGAGAACGATACAGTGACGATTTCCCCCAAACAAGAAGGTTTCCCCCCGAAGGGATATTTCCCATCAGGAAAGAAGAAGGGGAGACCCATTGGTAGTGTGAATAAGCAAAAGAAACAACAGCAGCCACCGCCTCCACCCCCTCAGCCCCCTCAGATACCAGAAGGTTCTGCAGATGGAGAGCCCAAGCCAAAAAAGCAGAGGCAAAGGAGGGAGAGAAGAAAGCCTGGGGCACAGCCAAGGAAGAGAAAAACCAAACAAGCAGTTCCCATCGTAGAACCCCAAGAACCTGAGATCAAACTAAAGTATGCCACCCAGCCACTGGATAAAACTGATGCCAAGAACAAGTCTTTTTTCCCTTATATCCATGTAGTAAACAAGTGTGAACTTGGAGCCGTTTGTACAATCATCAATGCAGAAGAGGAAGAACAGACCAAATTAGTGAGAGGTCGGAAGGGCCAGAGGTCTCTGACCCCTCCGCCCAGCAGCACTGAAAGCAAGGCACTCCCTGCTTCGTCCTTTATGCTGCAGGGACCTGTGGTGACAGAGTCTTCTGTTATGGGGCACCTGGTTTGTTGTCTGTGTGGCAAGTGGGCCAGTTACCGGAACATGGGCGACCTCTTTGGACCCTTTTATCCCCAAGATTATGCAGCCACTCTCCCGAAGAATCCGCCCCCTAGGAGGGCCACGGAAGTGCAGAGCAAAGTTAAGGTACGGCACAAAAGCACTTCTAATGGCTCCAAGACGGACACTGAGGAGGAGGAAGAGCAGCAGCAACAGAAGGAGCAGAGGAGCCTGGCCTCCCACCCCAGGTTCAAGCGACGCCACCGCTCGGAGGACTGTGGCGGAGGCCCCCGGTCCCTGTCCAGGGGGCTCCCTTGTAAAAAAGCGACCACCGAGGGCAGCGAAAAGACAGTTTTGGACTCCAAGCCCTCCGTGCCCACCACTTCAGAAGGCGGCCCCGAGCTGGAGTTACAAATTCCTGAACTACCTCTTGACAGCAATGAATTTTGGGTCCACGAGGGTTGTATTCTCTGGGCCAATGGAATCTACCTGGTCTGCGGCAGGCTCTATGGCCTGCAGGAAGCGCTGGAAATAGCCAGAGAGATGGTGAGTACCAGAAATCCCTCTCCAGCCCTTTTTGTTATTTCTTTTTGTTTCCTTTTCTTTCACCTTTACTTGTTTCAGCTTTCTTTTTATTCTTACATATCACTTGGTAATTCCTCCAGATTAAAGCCTTTAGGGCCAAAGGATGGACAGAAAATGAAGTAATTTGGAAGATTTGTTTAACTTTTATTTTTATCTAATGCCGTGCAGCTTATTAAAACAGACACCCCTGCTTCCCACTCCTCCAACCTGATCCTCTGCCACTTTCCTCTGTTTCTAAGCAATAAGTTTTTACTGCTATTTGTCTCATTTATTGATCCTTTTTTCTCATTTTTAAACATCTGACTGTGTAATACTTATGAACTATACTATGGTTATATTTCCTTCTAAAACTTTTCATTTCTCTAGAATTATTAATTCATGTTTTTATTTTCTTGGACCACATCTTTCTAATCCAAACTTTCCAATCAGAATATTTATTCTTTAGGCCTGTTTCATGACTGTTATCCTGGGGCATTCATCATCATTATCATTTACTTCTTCCCTCTATTGAGTGCTGTTTCCTAACTCCCACGTCTCTGCCTTTCCTAGCCGGGACCCTCATTTAATGGAGTGCATCATCTTTTAGTGGTTCCTGAGAAAGGGCGCATGGGAGGTAAATACACTGAGATCTTGTATTTCTGAACGTGTCTTTATCCCATCCTCATGTTTAATTGAAGGTTGGTTTGGTATAGAATTCTAGATTTGAAATAATTTTCTCTCACTGGCTTGAAGTCCCTTGTCCCCTGGCTTCCAGTGTTGCAATTGAGGGGCCTGGAGCTGTTCTGATTTGTAGTCCTTAGTCTGTGTTCTGTCTTTCTTCTCTGGAGGTTGGAGGACCTCCTCGTTTTCTCTAGGTTTCTGAAATCTCAAAATGATGAGGCCTCGTGCCAGGTGTTTTCATTCCTTGTGCTGGCTACTCTGAGATCCCGCCCTCTGTGAACGCTTGTCTTTCAGTTCAGGAAGTTTGTCATGTTTCTCCTTTGATGATTTCCCTCCCTGTTTTCTTTGTTCTCTTTCTGGAATTCTTGTTAATTAGGTGTTGTACCTCCTGGATTGATCCTCTGGCTTCGTCTTTTCTCTCCTATTCTGTTCTCTCTCTCTGCCTTTCTGTTCTAATTTCTCCATGCTTTCTTCAACTTTATCATCTGACCTTTTATTTATTTATCTTCGTTTCTGATATTTTCAAGAGGTTTTTCTTCTGTGAATATCCCTCTGGGGGGACAGTTACCTGTTAAAATGGAATGAGTTAGGGACCTAACTCAGCTTACGTACTTTGAGTTAATGCTCTAGTTTTTGGCCCCATCTTGCATCCCCGGCTCAGAGACACCTGTGTCTTCCCAGGTTCTGTGCCACCAGGTGGCTGGCTCTCTCATGGCTCCTCCACTATGCTCGTTCCTCTCTCCTTCCTTTCAGTCTGCTGAATCACTTACTCTTTGTCTATTCTATTTGCAGCTTCTAGAACTTGGATTTCTCTTGTGTGTTGTTTCCTCTCCCGTTCTTCATATCCTCATGAATTTGTCTGATAAATTTATCCCTTTATTTTTGTGGGAAGGAAACGTGTAAATGTATAGTTCAGTCTGCAACATTTAATCAGATGAGAGGTTTTTTTATTAGTTTATATTTAAATCTTATCATACTTGACAAATATACAAATGACTTTCAATCATAGTCAATAAGGATTTTATCAGCCAGAATCATGGTATTCTTGGACACTTTATACCTCTCCTTCCCCCACTATATTTTATCATTGCATTATCCCCAGAATATATAAGTGTCTGGTAAAAAGGGAGTACTTATAAAGTATAGTCAAAATGTAATTAATGTGAAATTTACATATACTTTAAATTAGAACATTCTAATTCAGTCACCTAAGGAGCTTGCCTTTCCCTCTAAGACCCCCGCCCCCCCCACCTACACACGGTCTTTTTTCCTCCCTCCTTCCCGCTCTCTATTATCGATGTCACTCCCAAACCCCAAGTTTGATATAGATTTATTTCTTAAACACAGTGACATTTTAAAATGCAAAAGTCCTAAAGGGACATAACATTTAAGACCCTAAAGTACAAAATTCTTTAGATAGTCAATTCTGACCGTTCAGTAGTCTGTTAATCATCATCTTGCCCCAGTTGATTGGCCTTCTTGCCAGCTTTCCTCTGAAAGTTACACTATTCAGTGGTTTGGTTTATTTTGTTTATTTGTTACTTTTTGGTGTGTGTCCCTGTCCATCTGCCAGTGTTTTCTTTATTTCAGCATAGAATATTAATAACATCTCTCAGTAATTTTAATGTGTAAACTTTTGAACATTCTATAGCAATAATGGGTAACCAGTAATGAGCAGGCTAAATGCTGTCCAGCAAATCCCTGGATCCTGAGTCTCAGTCCAAGTCTGGTTTATGGAAAGTAGAAGGTGGTAATGATGTGACTGCTCTGAGTCACAGTTCCCTCCATCCCAGAAAGGTTGGTGAGCAATGGGCCTGCCTTTTAAAATTCCTGATCAGGAATCTGTGTCTTCAGAAAGTGACAACTTAGGTTACTACTTGTCAGCTTTGATCCCAAAATAAAATCTGGACTGTTAAGGGCTGGCCTGGTGGTGTAACGGTTAACTTCGCGTGTTCTGCTTCAGTGGCCCGGGGTTTGCCGGTTCGGATCCTGGGCACAGACCTAGTCACTGCTCATCAAGCCATGCTGAGGTGGCATCCCACATAGAAGAGCTACAACTCTGCAATTATGATATACAACTGTGTACTGGGGCCTTGGGGAGAAAAAAGAAGGAAAAAAAAGAGGAAGATTGCCAACAGATGTTAGCACAGGGCCAATCTTCCTCAAAAAAAAAAAAAGGAAAATCTGGAATGTTATAATTGGAACAAACACAGTGGGTATGATAAATCGGTCTCTCTTTAACCCGTTCCCCATGGCTTTCATTGACTAGATGGTTAAAATCACACTAAGCTCTTTTGTAGAGAAGGTCGAAAGTAGTTTTTGGTTTTTAAAACATTAATTACAGCCTCAACTGTTTTAAAACTGCTTCAAATTAGTCATATTTTCTAAGAGATAAGAAGTTGGCATGCTTCATTTAAAGGTAAAATGTTATAAGAACAGGTATTTTTCTCCCTACACTTCTATATAGTAGAGGCCTATATAGTAGAGGCTCTAAACTTAGATTTTTGGATTCTGTGACTGCTTCATCAGGGCTGCAGATTTCACCATCTCCTTTAATAGCAGGTTTCAGAACACAAAGAGTTGACCAATCTTTTTTTTTTTTTTTTTTTTGAGGAAGATTAGCCCTGAGCGGACATCTGTTGCTAATCCTCCTCTTTTTCTCTGAGGAAGATTGTCTCTGGGCTAACATCTGTGCCCATCTTCCCTACTTTAGGTGGGACGCCTTCACAGCATGGCTTGATAAGTGGTGCACAGGTCCACGCCTGAGATCCGAACCTGTGAACCCTGGGCTGCTGAAGCAGAGCGCACAAACTTAACCACTATGCCACTGAGCTGGCCTCCCAATCTTTTTTTTTTTAAATTGAGATATAATTGACATAATAACATTATATTAGTTTTATGACCAATGTTAAATAAATCTCATGCAGCTTTAAGCTGCATGTACTCACTCACTGTACCAGTGCCCTTTAGAAATATTAACTTTCTCTTCCTTTGATCCCATTCTATTTATTTTACATCCCTCTTTTAGAAGAGAATTAGCTTTGTATGTTGAATTTAATTTTTCTAGATACTTGCACATCTGTTTTATTCTCACATGCCACCCAGTGAGATAGAAAAGGGAGGAAGATACCATTCCGTTATCCTCAGAATAAAGGTTGACTTGGCTTTAGTGACACATGCTAAGGTAGTAAAGCCCAGTGAGGTGCTGATTTTTAAAAATGATTCAAAAAGTTATGCTTCTTGGTTCTTTGAGCTGATGTTCTACTGACTACAAGATCCTCTCCTGTTTTATTTGCCTAGCTTTTATTCTCCTTTTCTTAATATACTTGAGAACAAATTAAAATTACACTGACTTTGCCTTCTTGAATTTGATAGATGATGTTTCAATTCATCAAGGTCACTTTGAGTCAAGTTTTATCTTAGGTTTCAGCAGATGCATTCAATTTTGGTCTGTTTCATAGGCATGCTCTCAATCCTGTCATATTGAGATAAGGCCACATATATTTCATTAGACATCCATTTTGGCCTATGTATTTATCAGGTGTTTTGACAAGCATTATATTATAACAAAATAATATGAAGTCCTCAAGAGACAGTAGCTCCTCTCCCTGTAGTATCACACTACTCTGAAAATTGCTGAAAACTAGAACATTCCTGTGCTAACAGACAGCCTTTGCTTTTCTTCTTTTTCTGAGGGTGAAACTTGTGAATCCATTCATTTCTGCGCAGTCCTCTGGATTTTGTCTGATTTTTTTTTTTTTTTTTTTTTTTTTTTTTTTTTTTTGTGAGGAGATCAGCCCTGAGCTAACATCCGCCAATCCTCCTCTTTTTTTGCTGAGGAAGACGGCCCTGGGCTAACATCGGTGCCTATCTTCCTCCACTTTATATGGGACGCCGCCACAGCATGGCTTACCAAGCAGTGCGTCGGTGTGCGCCCGGGATCCGAACCAGCGAACCCCGGGCCGCCGCAGCGGAGCGCGCGCACTTAACCGCTTGCGCCACCGGGCCGGCCCCTGGATTTTGTCTGATTTTGACCTCTGCTTATTTACATATATGTGAATCCACATATATGTGACCTCTGAGTGACATGGATGGTGTGACAGTGGTAATTGCCTCTAAACAGGCATACATGTAACTTGTCTGTAAGAGTCGTGTTTGATACATTTGGGAACGCAAAGGCTTTCAGGGTTGTGGCTGCAGACAGGGATCTGGCGGCCGTGGATCTCTGGCCTGTCCCTCAAGACTGCAGTCCCAGCTTTGCCCCACACATGGGAGAGCCAGCCTGTGCATGTTCCCCTCCCCTCCGCCACCAGTTAGGCTGACAGCACCCTTTCCAAATCCATTCCTTACAACCTCCATGGGGAATTTTTAATTTTTTTTCAGCACTATATATGTTAAAGAACTGGTTTTAGGTTAACTTTTTTTAGATCAGTATATTCAAGATTATATTTAAAGTTTATTTTTAATACAGGTTTAAATAATGGATAATTTACTTTCCCCCATCTAACAGGCTAACATCCTCCTTAATTTACTTTAAATTGTGACAAAAAATGTGATTCGACAGGTGTAAAGTATCAATATACTGATTACATTATGAAAATGTAACTGCATGTTAAAACGTCAAAAATAGGTTGGTTAGCCTCTCTGCTTATCTGTAAAATCAAGGCATTATCCTTTATGCTCCCTGAATTCCCATCTATGTGCTCTTTAAGTTAGCCTAGCAAGGATGCTGCCACCAGCCCAGGTCGTGCTGAACCTTCCTTAAACTCCAGGTCTTGGCCCATGACTCCAGTATCCTTGTTCTCCCCATAATACACTCCACGGTGATTGTCCTTCCCCTGTACCCTTTCTCCTCCCCCGTCCGTTTCTCACATTCCTACATTTCTCTCTCTTTTTTTTTTTCCTTTGCTGAGGAAGATTCGCCTTGAGCTGACATCTGTTGCCTGTCTTCCTCTATTTTGTATGTGGGTTGCCACCACAGCATGGCCACTGATGAGTGGTGTAGGTCGGTGCCGGGGAACCAGATCCGGGCCCCTGAAGCAGAACGAGCCAAACTTAACCACTAGGCTGGCCCCGCACATTCTCTGTCTTTGTTCCCCTCTCCCGACTTGCTTACATTCCCTTCCTCACCAGCACCCTCTCTGGCAGTCACTTGGTCTTTGTTATCACAGCTCATGCTTCTGTCACAGCCTGTCTGCATTACACATTAAGGCACCAAGGCCTGTTCATCTCTCTATTCCCATGACTTGTAGCATGTAGCAGAAAGTTGTGTGATTATCTTATTGCCTGTTTTTCTTAACACTTATCTGTGTGATCTCTGTTTATATTGCTACATGATTACCTTGAAACTAAGCCTCCAGAGAAAGGGTTAATTTTCTTTCAGATTTAGTTTTTCTAAATTCTAAGGAATCTCATGTGAAATTGGCAGTTTCGAATTTTATTGCTTGTCTTACCTTATGGAATAAATTGTGACAAATTGAAAGACTTTTAATTTTCCTATGATCTATTTCTTTATTTCTGTTAGGGGTGGAGGGATGATAGAAAGATTACACCTGATTTTATAATAAAGCTTATAAGGGGTAGACTATTCTTTGAAAATGCTAAAGGCCATAAACAAGAATATTGACAAGTCACTGTATATTAGGCCCAGTAATTCATCCCTGAGATGTTAAACTACTTATTGCAAATGTGTTAGAAGAGTTAACATGATCAAATAGCACGTAAAAGTTGGTATTTGTTTCAGTTCAACAAATATCTGAGTCCTTGCTAGGAACCAATAAAAATCGGAAGTTAGAGTGCTGGGAGGGACCTTCACTCCTTCCCAGGAGTGAGCCCTGGGCCCATGTCCCACAATGGGCGTGTGAACAGAAGACAAGCACGGTGGCCACAAGGCTGCGGGACTTTGTCAGGAAGGTCTGTGTGGTTCGTGCAGAAAGCAGCGCCTTACCGAGGGCTTCAGTTTTTTAGGAAGTACAGCTTCGTTTATCCAATACTGTTAGAAAAATGGAGCTTCCTCCCCCTGGCCCCATTCTGAGGCCAATTTTGCAGGACTCTGAAGGCTGGCAACTGCAGACCAATTTCTTCCCGTCTTCCCATTTATTGGAAAGAAGTTGGGTGAGGGAAAATCCGGTCAGCTTAATAGTTGCCCTCAAAGATCCTCCTCACCTTTCTGCCTTTGCCATTCTGTTCAGCAGCTGTGTGTGTGGGTGGGGGGGCCTCGGGGGGCGGTGGCACTGGGTGAGAGCCCTGGAGTCACACTGCTTCGTGAATTCTAGCACTTGCCATTTCCTAGCTGGTCACTTGCTCAGGTCAAGGTTAACTTCTGTACTTCACCTTCCTCATCTATAAAATATGGAAACTGATGGCACCTACTGTAGAGAAGGTTGTTAGGAGCATTAAATGAGTTACTCTTTGGAAAGTACGTAGAGAAATGTTTGGCAAGTACTGTGGGCTGCCCCAGAATGGTGTCCTTGTGTTGTTTTGGTGAAGATGGGTTCCTTTAATTGGGCTCACTCAGTACGCTGCAGTTTGTGTATCATTCCATCCTAGCACAGTTAACGGTTCCTCCCAGGAGTGTCCAAACTTAGCCTCTTGGATAGCAAAGTTGCTTTGCATATGGAACATTTTCTCCTCGTTTTTACTCTTGTGGGAAACTCAAGTTTGGGAGGAGCAGGGTGTGTGGTATTTAAGGTGCAATATTACTTATGTCTAGAAAATAGCATTAACCCACATGGACACTCTCAGGAACTAGATTCTTCAAAGGAGCGGAGACAAAAGGAAGAGAATAAAACCTGCCTTGCACATTAAGTATAAAAGCATTAATATTCTTGTGAGTTGGTAAGTTTTTTTTTTTTTCTTTGTTTTTTTTGTGAGGAAGATCAGCCCTGAGCTAACATCCATGGCAGTCCTCCTCTTTTTGCCGAGGAGGACTGGCCCTGGGCTAACTTCCATGCCCATCTTCCTCCACTTTATGTGGGATGCCGCCACATCATGGCCTGACAAGCGATGCATCGGTGCACGCCCAGGATCTGAACCCAGGCTGCCAGCAGCAGAGTTCACGCACTTAACTGCTATGCCACGGGGCTGGCCCCAGTAAGTTTTTTGATAGTGATTACCTAAGGCCCAAGTAGAGAGTCTATCCGGTAATTGTTGTCTTTTAAATAAACATTTTTTAAAAAATTTTTATTTATTTATTTATTTTTCCCCCAAAGCCCCAGTAGATAGATGTATGTCATAGTTGCACATCCTTCTAGTTGCTGTATGTGGGACGCAGCCTCAGCATGGCTGGAGAAGTGGTGCGTCGGTGCGAGCCTGGGATCCGAACCCGGGCCGCCAGCATCGGAGCGCTCGCACTTAACCGCTAAGCCACGGGGCTGGCCCTAAATAAACATTTTTGACAGATCAGCGTTATAAGGAAGATCCAAAATAGTTAAGAATTCAATTCACGGAATGATTCAGGACACCCACACTCCACCTCCCCACAAAACAGTTAATATATGTAGTGTCTGTGGTCTGTAGAGGGCTCTGGTGCAGTCTCAGGATTGAGCCTTTAATTCATGGGCAATGCGAAACCACCAGCGATTTCTAATCATGTAAAGCCACATGATCAGGTTTGTGTTTTATAAAGGAAACTCAAGAAAGATATCGGGAGAGGTGAGAAGCAAGCTGACCGGTTGAGAGGCTGTGCCATTAATTTGTACAAGAGATGATAAGGGCTGAATAAGTGATAGTAAAGGGAGTCAGAGGGAGTGGACTAGAAGCATTTTGGAACTTAAAGTTGGTAGAATTGAGAAACTGGTCAGATGTGGCAGGTAAAGGAAAGTGAGGAAGTTGAGGTTTCCAGCTCAGCAAGCGGGTCGGTGGTGGGGTGGCAGTGGGTAAGACACCATAACAGAGGAGAGGGGATTGAGGAAGAGAAGGGAGACGTTTCGTGTTGTGGCTAATGCGTATCAGACAGAAGAAGAAACTAGGTATGAAAGTAGCTCAGCCTAATATACGTGTTCAGATCAGTCAACACTCTAGGTACAGTATTGTTTAATAAGGACTGGTTGATTTTTATTTAGCTTTTTAAATAAATGTAAAACTGGTAAACTTTTAAATCCAAGTTGCAAAAAAGTGGGGGTAAAATAGCAAATCATGAGATCTGTGATGTGTTTCAAAAAAATCCCACATAGGGCCGGCCCCGTGGCTTAGCGGTTAAGTGCGCGCGCTCCACTGCTGGCGGCCCAGGTTCGGATCCTGGGTGCGCACCGACACACCGCTTCTCCGGCCATGCTGAGGCCGCGTCCCACATACAGCAACTAGAAGGATGTGCAACTATGACATACAACTATCTACTGGGGCTTTGGGGGGGGAAAAAAATCCCACATAGAGAACCTTGAAAAGATATCAAAGAAATTAAGCTATCATTATAATTATTGCCTAAAATACAATTGGGAGGTGGGGCGAGGGCAGTAGGGATAATTTGCTCTTTTTGGTTTTCTAATAATTTTTTTCAAGATATTGACATTATTGACAACTAAACACAGCAGAATACCAAATTGCATTTAAGTACAGTGAGAAAGAGCTGATATGAAACATTACTTTTATGGGCCTGGAAAAAACCGTGTTGTGCCCAGTAGCACCCCATTTTCTCAGAGTTCCAGAGTGTAGCTTAAGGTCTTTGTGTGATGGATTGAGACTAGACTAAGTGCATGCACTTAACTGTCCAGTGGGCTCTGAGGCTGGGATTGTCACTGTGGATGGACACTTACTTTCTGAGGGCCTGAGAGCTCCACTCACAGGAAGCAACAGGAAGCCTGGGAAGGGGCAAGAGAAGAGAAGGCATGACAGCCTGGCCACTGGTCTGGAGGAGGCACCTGGGCATTGTGCCTGGCGTTGAGATTCACAGTCTTACTCCTGAGTCCTGAAAAGATGAAACAGCTTTTATAAAGTTATTAATATTATTTACATAAAGGTAAATAATAACAATGTTATTCATATTGTAAAACTAATAGAACTATAAATAAAAGTCACAATCCTGATAACCAACAAATTTGCCTCTTTTCTAGATTTTGTCCATGTGCTTATTTTACTAGATGTAACAATAGTGTAATAGTGATTGCTAACATGGACTGGGTGCTTCCTAAGTACTGTACGTGAATCATCGCATTCAAATCTCAGACAGCCCTCTGAGATGGGTCTCGTCATGCTCCTAGAAGAGGCCGAGGTCCAGGATTCAAACCCAGAGAGTCTCCACCTTCGTGCTGTAGATGGAAGTCTCTGTGTTGCTTTTTTCACTCAATTTTGTAGTTTTAATTTTCGTATTAATCTATGGTTTTTTGTTTTAATATGAGTGTAATGTAATTTATCCAAATATTCCTGCGCCGCAATGTTGGACATTGAGGTTTCTGGTTAATTTACTATTTTTTATGCAGCAGTAAACATTTTTATTCATGGGGTTTTATTCAGGGGAAATTTTCCAGCTGTTGACCTTAGTGCTAAGTCAAAAAGCGTGACCATTTTGTGGTTTTGGTAGGCATTATATCTTGTGGTTTAACCAAAAAGTATCATACTGAGCCATGATCATCCACAGATACATGTGAGCCCACGTTCCCTACAACCTCAATGATATTGGATATTATTCCTAAATTTTTAATTCTTCTTTTTAATTTCATTTCTTGTATTAGTGATATTGCTGTTGTTCCCTATTAATTTTGATGTTTTATGTCCATTGATCATTACCTTGGAATTTTAATGTTTCTCTTCAGTTTGTTGCCATTTTTCTGTGCATTTTTTCCTAGTCTGAATAACTTCAGTTAACTGGAAAATTCAGATGTAGGGAAGTCCTTTCTTCAGGAGCACCACCTAAATGAGGCATTAGGAGAGCTCTCAGAGAACGTTTTCTCATCTATAAATAGGACGATGACAGAGGACTGGTAGGGGTAAAATTAGCTTCACCGGAGATCAGGGAGTTTCCTTGGTGGCACTGGACTATTCCTAGAGGCTTTTGAGTTGAGGTGGTTTAAATAAAGGAAATAAGCACTGTGGGCTGGTGTCGGTCCTGGAAGGTGTCCTCACATGTCGTTTTAGTGAGGATGTATTCCTGTCATTTAGATTATTGGGTGGAAATCAAACTGAAGAGAAAATTCAGCCTTATAGAACCCTGTCCCAGTAAGCCAGGTACAGTGGAGTGATTTTGGCTATATACACTTACGAGCTGACGCTTCATCTGAGTATGTTGGCAGCATACTGCTGTCAAGTAATGTGCCTTATGAGAATAGAACTGAAGAACTGCCACGTAAGCAGAGAGGCATAAGATCAAGGTCAACAAAATAACAAATTTCCATCTGAAATAACAAACTTCTGGTGTGAAGTGGTGCTGGTCCCTTCTGATGGGAGTGGTACCCAGCTGTAGTGACCAAGTTTGGAAGCATTTCATTTCTTACATGTTTCACTAAGCAGCTAGTAGAAGAGTTTCTAGTAAAATGTGCTGTATGTTCGTTTAACAGCTCTCAGGCATATTCATTTTGACTGGCTCCGTGGAGCTGCCAGATGGTTTCAGACTTTGAAAACAGTGTCTGTGAAGTTTAAATTTTGGTTCAGATGGATGTCAGATGTAGGTCCTTGGTTTGCTTCGAAGTTATTTTGTTTTTTGGTTCAAAAACTACTTAAAGCTGGTTTGATGGGGTAATAGTTCATTAAGATAAGCAATAGGATAATTGCCAGATGTTTCTCTTTACGTGGTTCTAGGTAGAATTCCCTCTGGAAGGAATCAAAATATATTAATGCTTTGAAAGGGCAGCCCCTCAAAAACAAAATACACTTGTTTGCTGACACAAGACTTTGCACGTCCCGGCAGTCCTGGGTATTTTAATCCACTGTTATTCATGACAAAGCACATTGATTTTGGAGGCTGGCCCTGTGGTGCAAGCGGTTAAGTGCACGTGCTCTGCTGTGGCGGCCCGGGGTTCACCGGTTCGGATCCTGGGCGCACACCGACGCACTGCTTGGCAACCATGCTGTGGCAGCGTCCCATATAAAGTGGAGGAAGATGGGCACGGATGTTAGCCCAGGGCCAGTCTTCCTCGGCAAAGAAAGAGGAGGATTGCCAGATGTTAGCACAGTGCTGATCTCCTCACAAAAAAAAAAAAGCACATTGATTTTAAACACCGGCTCACCTGTCACCTCATTCTGTAGGCAGCAAGTCCCCAGCACTCCCCTTATGCCTATGTATTGTGACTGTCTTCCTCAGTAGATTAGTTCTCCAGAGGCTGGGTCAGCCCCGGAGCCCACCGCAGTCCTGACACAGGGCTGATTGGTACAGGGTGAACCTGTGACTAGCAGGCTTCTTAAGAGAGAGACGTGTAGTGAGCAACGTAATGTCCGGTGGCTGGAGGTGGGCTTTTGGATGCCATTTAAAGTATATATTTTAAAAAGCACGTCATAATTGGAAATCATTTGTGAAAATGCCAGTTAGAATTTTAATCTTTGTATAACAAATTGAAGAGAGATGTTAAAATGTGTTTTGGTTATGAGACCGAGTGACAGTTTTTTCTATATGTTATTTTTTAGTTTCAGAAAAAACAATTAATGGATCGACCAGCTTTGCTTATCCCGCTAGTTCTTTGTGAGGCACAGTATGCTAGGGACCGTCGCCACAGGTTCTGCCTTCAGTACAGAGGGCATCTCTGCGAGGTTTGGTTGTTCGTGTGTTTCAGTGTGTGCTTCTTGAGACAAAAATGTGGGATCCAGAGGTCAGTCACCTCAGAGTCCTAACACTGGTGATTATTGTCTTAGACTGACCATTTAGGGGACAACCTCCACTTTGACTCAGGAAAAGGGAGAGGAACAGTTCCTGTATGAGAACATGACCTAATGACTCTCGGAACTCAAGTTCCAGACCTGACTTTCCAGCTGCCCGCTGGCCTCACTCAAAACCAGAATATGTAGACACTGCTGTGTCCCCTACCTAGTTCCATGCTGTCCTCTGCCCCAACCAAAAACCTTGGAACCTTCTTAGACTCTTCTCTCTTCTTCCCCTGTTTCTCCCATCCAGGCAGTCACTATATCTTGTTTTTATTTCCTAAATAATTCAAATCTGTCTCATATCTTCATTGTCACCTGCCCTGGTCCAAACCATCATCTTTTCTCACCACAGTAGCATCTTAGTTGGTCTCCCTACCCTTTAGTTTGACCCCCTTTAGTCCGTCCTCTACTGTGAAGTGAGGATGGTTCTAAAACCCAAGTATGGCCATGCCAATACCAGCTTACAGCTCTGGTTTACTAGCACTGTATAGTCATTCATTCAACCAGTATCTAGTTGGCATCTATTATGTGCCAGGAACAAATCAGTACACATAATTAAAGTAAGACAGTGTGATAGAAAGTGACCAGGTAGCTGCTTTAGGTTGGGGGTCCAGGTAAAGTGCCCTGAGGAGCTGAGGTGGGAATGGTATAATGAGCCAGCCTTTGGGATCAGAGAGCATTTTGGACATAGGGTACAGGGTCTGTAGGGAGGAACCGAGCTTGGTGGATTTGAGGAACAGAAAGAAAGCAAGTGTGGTGAGATGGTAGTGGATAAGGGGGGAGGGTAATGAGGTTGGAGAAGTCAGCAGGAGGTAATTCCTGTGGCCTATGTGGGCAGGAGTGGGAACAGAGCAGCTGGATGAATGTGGTGCCATTTCTTAAAATAGGAAAGCCTGGAGGAAGAATAGGTATGGTGGGGAAGTCAGGACATGTGTTATGTTCATGTTAAGACTAAGATGCCTCTTAGACCTCCAAGTGAAGTATGACCGTTTCAGAATTAAGGAGTTTCTGATGGATAGATTCTTGCAGCTAAGAGCAGCTCCAGTTGGCTTAGGTCAGCGCTGTGTGAGTGCCATGATGGCATGGGGTCTGTGTAAGCACTGGAAGCTGCACCTACCTGGGGCAAGGGGCCAGGTGAGTCAGGAAGGCTTCAGAGGCCTGACCTGCCCAGAGTCATGGTGCACTGGGACCTGCCAGTAGATCAGAGTGACTTGGGGGATTTGAAGAGGGAGTGACGGGGAGTCATAGGCACCCGTCAAGATCCACATCTTCCTGCTTTCCAAGCCTTTCTGTCGTGCTCTCTGAAACTCGCAGTCCTCCAGGAGCGCACTCTTAATTCTCTACTCTGAGCAGCCCCTTCACCTGGCTCTCTCACTGTTGCTCCCTCCGTCCCCTCATCCCTCACAGGTGGACACAGTCGTTAGTATTTAGCACACTCACTGCGCCAGGTACTCTCCAAGAAAAGACTTGCTCCTCTGCTGTGACACATCAGGCCAGGGCTGTACGCTAAGCACCCACGGTGGAGACTGAGGACCACTGTGCAAGGCAGCCATGTGGCTGTGGGCGGGTATCTTTCTAAACTGCTGTTGCTTCAGCTTCACCCCCTGGCAGGGCGAGGCTTTGCAGTGTTGCAGACACCCTTCCTCATTACAGCGGATGACCTCCAGGGAAGCTACCTCTCCAGCAAGGGAATTTCATTCTCACAGACCCACCCCATCCCACCCCCTCCTTTGGGAAAAAGAGTTCCATTTAAGGTGAATATGCCAACAAGATCTTGTTGCTCAACTCTAGAAGACTCTATGTAAAACCTTCCAAAATAACTCTACGCACCCCAGGAAATGATACACACACACACACGCCTTCGATAATTTGGCCTACCCCATCCTCTGTTGGTTGCTTCTTTGTAATCTTACACATGAAAGAAAACCCATCTGATGGAACCACCTTTCATCACATAACCACTGTGCACTGACCAGGCTGCCCAGAGAACAAGGACCAGAGCAAGAACAAACGAGAGTCTTGGATTTACCCAGCAGATGGTCTTTGAAGACACTAGAAGAGACTGTTGGCAGGGAGTAATGATTACAGACTCTTGTAGATGTCGTTTTATCCTTCACCCAGGTATTCATAAAGATTGGCTTCTTGGAAAATTGTAATGGTAGACAAGTCACTTAGCCTCTCACAGCCCAATTTCTTCACCTATAAAATGGAGATAGTAACTGAACTACCCCATTAGGTTGTTTTAAGGGATAAAATGAGATATGTCATGACAGTTGATTGACATCTAAAAATTGGAGGTGGGGGGGTGTTGAATTTAGTGAAGATTTCTATTCTTGGTCATGTTACTTCCAACTTTCCATTTTCTTCATCTGTTGAAGTGAGGATTGGCCTCTAGCTGAGTATTTTCCTACTCTGGGATTAAGCTTCTAAAACGGAAATGAAGAAGAACATGTCCATATCCATGAAGATTGAGCCAGTAGTTCTTAAACTTTCCTGGGGATGAGAAACACCTGGGATGCTTCAGGTTCAGTCTTTCCGGGTGGTAGCCATAGTCTGCATTGTTAGCACACACTTTGGGGGATGCTGGTGCAGGTGACAGACTGAAATAAACTCGGAAAACTCAGTGTTTAGCTAGTCAACTAAAGCTAAATCATAAGCTAGTCAGCTAACTTTGGGACCAAAGTTTCCGTTCTAGGTTTGGACCAAGTTTTTCCTTCCAGTACAAGGTTTCTGGGAAGAAAAGGCATGGGGGTTAAAAAGCACTGCCGTGGGGCGGGGGTGACCTGAAATGCCCTGTGAGGAGTCTCACACATTACCGCCTCCTTAAATGGCTCTGTGAAGCCCCCTGCGAGGGTTGGCAGGATCTGGCAGGCTAGCTTTAGGATGTGGAGACCGCTGACCCTCTGGGTAGTTGCATGGGCAGTAGCTTAAATACACCAAGGCATCCTAGTTTTTGAAAGTTCCTTTCTGCTGGAACTCAGCGCCCGGATAAAAGTGCCTCCGCTGTCTGTCCCTTTTCAGGCGGCCCCCGCCCTTGGAGAACTTGCCACTTTCAGGCGTCGTGTGTCTGTGCCTGATGGGACCTTAACTTAAGAAGATGAGCACCATGAGAGGATTGGTGAGGTGGAAGTAGGTCTGGGCAAGAAAGGATAGAACAATGCAAGTAGGAAGAGAGGCAGTACAAGTAAGGAAAGAGACCTCCAGAACGAAGAGTTTGGAACTTTGGAGATTTCACTTTCAGTATAAGCTGAGCAGATTTGAAATCGTGTTAGAGGAGGCCTGTTGTGGCAGCAAGTTTGTCGTTTCTGCTACTGAAACTGTAAACTTTAGATATGGGCATCTCGTGAATGAGCGGCTCCCTGTAATTGGCTTTCTGGAGACGTAGACCCAACTCCTGGTTGGGATGAGCCTTGGAGAGAAGCAGGATTATACCAAGAGTGACTTTCCTGGCAGGTAATTTCTTTAAAAGGGTGCCTTTTTAGATTCAGAAAGCACAAAAGGTAATCATTTCTCCTTATAAGGCAATCCACTGTTCGAGCAAAGGATAAAATAAAAATAAGCTGGTATGTAGTCTTGTGTGACTTAAATTTCAGTGTTTTAAACTTGGTCTGTAAGCATTTATCTCCCTACTTAGACAAAAGGCTGTTCTCTTTCTTCTCACAGGGTTGTGGCGGGCTCCTACCCCTGCTGGGTTTAGCCTCGCCTCAGGTTTGAACGCTCATTACTGCCTTACCCCTCCTAGACTCTTGGAGCCCCGCCTTTCTGACGTCTTAAGAAGCACAAATCCCTTTTCTTCTTGACGGGGGAAAAACTCCCCTCGGCAAAAGGTATAATATTTTTAACAAAGTTACAGCTTTCCTCTCAGTTGTAAAAGAAACTCTAAGTAGAATTTTTTTGTTGTTGTTGAGGAAGATCAGCCCTGAGCTAACATCCGATGCCAATCTTCCCCTTTTTTCTTGAGGAAGATTGGCCCTGGGCTAACATCCGTGCCCTTCTTCCTCTACTTTATGTGGGACGCCGCCACAGCATGGCTTGACAAGCGGTGTATCGGTGTGCGCCCGGGATCTGAACCTGCGAACCCCGGGCCGCTGCAGCGGAGCACGCACACTTAACCGCTACGCCACCAGGACGGCCCCTGAGTAAAATTATTTTAATAGAGTATATGTACCTGTGGGTAGGACAAAATGCAGACTGTTCCAGGAAAAAACCCAGGTCTGGTTAGCCCGAAGAAACAACATTAGTGAAACCTGTGTTGATTTTTTGACAAGTGGAGTTACGAAGAGTATGTATCAACAATATACATTTTGTGTAAGAGCAAAACGATTAAACCAAGCCTTCCAGCGTAGCACTTTGATATTATAGAAGAGAGGGATGAAGACTGATTTTAACGTAGTTGTGGCAAGTGGATGCATTTTATTTGGGGAATTGCTTTATGTTGTATTGTTTTGCCTCCATAAACTTATTGCTAAACTTGAAGACTGTAAACCCAAGAGAATTAGAGTTAGGAAATTATAGAACATTTAAAACCCACTGTGAGTGGCCAGTCTCTGTGCCCACCACATCCACAGTTGAAGTTCAGTCCATGTGTGATAATTATAAACTGTTTCAGCTTTGGGTTACGTTGGTAGAAGTAATAACTAGTGCCCCGAACTAGTACTAGTACATGTTGAGAGAACATTACTATCAATAAAGTGTCTGTATTAAAACAGATAGCTGAGGGTGGGCATAAAGAGTGGTTAATCAGTGTCCGACCTGTGAAACTGTTCTAATACAAAGATAAATGTTCAAACAAGTGCGCTCCAGTGGCCGCGGTGCAGGGTTCAAGTTCAGTCCCTAGCAGTGGGTGATTTTCAGAGCCCGCTCCTCCTGGGTGTCTGTTCTGCTGCCTGTCTCCAGCTGCCCATGGCCTCGCAGACACGCCCAGGGGCTCTGGCTGCCCAAGGGATGTCCGTCCTTTGTGAGATCGCTCCTGGGACTTTTTTTTCCCCTCTCAGTTTTTATAGAGTGTCTTAGGAATATCCTAAGTGTCATTTAAAAAGGACTCTTTTCCTTCACTGCCCAGCACATTCAGGGGTTTCCTTGGCGGTTTTTTGCTCTTATCAGTTTTCTTAAATGACTCTCCACCCTCCTCCTTTTTCCCTAGCTGGGTATTATGCCCATTTACTGTTGAGAGAGTTGAGGCTGAAATAAAGGAGCTGGCACAAGCTCACACAGCTGGTGAGAGGCAGGGCTGGGTGTCGGCCTCCGTTCTTGCGGAGAGCGCCTCTGCTGCGGGTCCGCCTCCCCCGAAGCTTTGCTGGATGGCTCGGCTCGAGCAAAGACCTCCGAGAGCCTCCTTTCCACCCAGCTTTCTCTCATTTCATGTCTTTGCCTCTTTTTGGACACCTATATTTGAGGCAGGAACCAAGAAAAAGATACCCCACTGAATCTAAGGAAGACAAAAACAGGAGACATCAGCTAACTAGCTGGAACGTGTCCATAACTGGATTTTTTTCGCTTTACTTTATGATAAACAAAATAATAAGGAAAACTTGCTAGCAGAGATTTATTTTTAAAAGCAAGTTTTAAGTTATATCTTGGGGTCACTTTGATAAAGCCTTAGTATCTTATAAGAATATTCCTGATAGTAGCATCATTACTCTGAGGCAGTAAAGAATAATCAGTTTAATTCAAAGTAGTCTAGACTAATGTGTTCCAAAAAGGGTTTCCAGCTTTACCTTCAGTTACTCAGAAAATATCATCTGAAATTAAACCCTTTTTTTTTTTTTTTTTGTGAGGAAGATCAGCCTTGAGCTAACATCCATGCTAATCCTCCTCTTTTTTTGCTGAGGAAGACCGGCTCTAAGCTAACATCTATTGCCAATCCTCCTCCTTTTTTTCCCCCCAAAGCCCCAGTAGATAGTTGTATGTCACAGTTGCACATCCTTCTACTTGCTGTATGTGGGACGCGGCCTCAGCATGGCCGGAGAAGCGGTGCGTCGGCGCGCGCCCGGGATCCAAACCTGGGCTGCCAGTAGTGGAGCGTGGGCACTTAACGGCTAAGCCACGGGGCTGGCCCTAAACCCATTCTTCATCATTCCAGTTGAGATTCTGAATGTCCAAAATATTCTGTTCTCTAAGTGCAATGTCCTAAGAGTAAGTAGCCTTTAGAGCTGGGGCCACGTGTGTCCCCACCTCATCAGCATCCTGCTGCCCTGATGCCCGAAGGGCTCTCCTTCCACTGTGCCCACCAAGTGAAGGCACCACTTACACCACCACACACCAGGCTCACCGCGACACGTGTCATGGACCGCTGTGGCTAGCTCATCACCAAGTCCTGTCAGTTTCATCTCCAAAGCGTCTCTAAATGCAGCCTCTCATGTGTTTCCATCCCCCATACCCAGACTCCTCCATGACATCCTTAACCTGGCAAAAGCCTTGTTGGTGCCACATTCCTGCTCATCATCTCCCCACCCCTTCGGAATCGTGCTCCACCATGTCACACTCCACACCCTGCGTGCTTGTTCCTCCAAGGCTGCTGTTCCCTCTGCCATGAATGTCTTCCCTTCCTCCTTGGCCCGAGTAGGACTCGCTCAGGCAAGGCTCTCTCAAGAACGCTTTCCTGACCTCCTTAACTAGGTCAGGGACACTACCTCTAAGCTCTGAAGTGCTGTTTACATCTCAGTTTTGGTTTCTTACTCCCAGACCTTTCTGTAAGTTCCCTGAGGGCAGACACTAGGTGGACCTTCCATCCCCAGTTCAGCCCCTTTGCCTCGCACATAGGCATGTAATAAAAATTTGCTGAATGAGTAAACAGGAAAGATGATTACATTTCTGGAGTTGATACCATTTAAGAAAACTGAAAGCAAAGACCACTGAGAATCAAAGGCACCTTGATCATACAGTCTCTTACAACATCTGGAGAAATCAGCATGTGAGAGGAAAGATAAGGAGCAGAGAAAATGGGGGCGATAAAGACCGAACTGATGGAGTTCTTATTAATAGTCTTGCGACCCATGTTTCTAGTTTTTAGACTTTGCAGTTTTATGCAGTGGGCTCAGAACTGACATATTAATAAGGCAAATTAAAAATCCCAAGAACAGCTCGTGAGGAAGTCAAAATCCTTTTTTCATATTCAGTAGAATAACTTGCATTCGTGATTCTCTAAAGCAGCAGCCTGGCTGTTCATTAGCCAGTGGTTGCCTTCGCATGTGATGGAGGTACGACAGATGTACCTTACTTCACACACACCTGATGTGTAAATCTGCATCTGTAAAACAGCAACAACAGCAAAAGATATGTGAGAGAATCTTCTAGAGAAAAGACGTCCTTCCCCAGCTGCATCTTAGACCTAATAAGTTCTTATTATTTGTTTTCTGAATGATAAAATGAACAAATGCATTATGTGAAGGTATATATGTACTCTAAATATATTCTTCACGTGCCCAAGGTTGTGGCTAAATTCTGGCCTCTTCTGTTTGACAGAGGAAATGTAGAAAGATAAGGAAGGATATTGTTAATGAAGAAAAAGAATCCTTTATCCCAAGCCTTCTAGCCTGATTCAGAGCATCATAACTTCACTGTACGCCTATCTGCTGGTACAAAGACAGCAGGAAGGGAATTGAGAGAAAAGCTTTCCTCCTGGATCAAAACAGAGGCAGGAGTGTAGCTGGGAGACACTGCCAGAGCAGCTGCACTTACATTTTGACCTTGGTCGTGCTGTCGTACAGCTTGCTCCACTTCTGGGGCCAGCCACCTCTGAAACCCCACTCACTTAGCTACAAAAACATTTCTTATAGGTTTATAATGTGGTTTGAAAAGGTTTCCCAAAGAAACTGATATTTTTCAGGGTCAGGAGCAGAACCACTTTTTTTGTGTGTGTGTGAGGAGAACTAGCCCTGAGCAAACATCCGATGCCAATCCTCCCCTTTTTTCTTGAGGAAGAGTGGTCCTGAACTAACATCCCTGCCCATCTTCCTCTACTTTATATGGGACGCCGCCACAGCATGGCCTACCAAGCGGTGCGTTGGTGCGCACCTGGGATCCGAACCTGTGAACCCCGGGCCGCCGAAGCAGAGCACGTGCATTTAACTGCTTGTGCCACTGGGCCGGCCCCCAGAACCACTTTTTGATTGGAGTGTTTTGTTGTTGTCGTTGAGGAAAATTTGCCCTGAGCTAACTTCTATTGTCCATCTTCCTCTTTTTTGCTGAGGAAGATTCACCCTGAGCTAACATCTCTTGCCAGTCTTCCTCTTTTTGTATGTGAGCTGCCACCACAGCATGGCCACTGACAGACAAGTGGTGTATGTTCGTGCCCGGGAACCGACCCCAGGCTGCCAAAGCAGAGCACACCAAACTTAACCACTAGGTGACCCAAGCTGGCCCTGATTGGAGGTCTTATGGGAGGGGAATGGGGGTCTAAATGGATAATTTTATTCCTGATTATTTTTATATCTGAAAAATGATCAGATTAAAGACAGTTTGTGCGTGTGTGTTTCCTCTCCTGGCTTTCATGGGAAGCAGATGGCTGTGTCCCAGGGGGCAGAGAAGATGAGCTGTTAGGCTCTAGGTGTGTTGTGAGGAGCAGTACCACCTGCTGGGCCTCGGCCCCTCGTGGCAGTGGGGGACCCAGAAGCAGTGATAGAAATTATTCTAGGTTATTGTACCATGAGCGAGTAGGTTGCATAAGTGGGGACAGGCTGGCAGAACCGTGTCGAGGAGCGCATGGTGGGTGACGCTGGTGCAGGCAGCCTGAGTCTGCTCGCCACGTAACGCGCAGGGGCAGTATCTACAGAGTGCAACAGACCGACCTACGGGGCACTTTTCCTCATTCTGGTTGTGCTTAGTGTGCCTTTTTGGGGGTAGTTTTCAATGCTTTTGATCTGCTAGTGTTTAATTTGTACTTGATCATGTGGTTCGATTCCTCATTATTCAGCACCTTTCCTTCCAATGCAAAAGTGCTTCACAAAACATTAAAAATCCCATTAGTTTGTATTGTTCAAGGATAGAATTAGGAGGAGAAATATAGTGAAAGTGATAGTGAATAGGAGCTAAGAGATGCGATGTTCAGAGATTTGGCCACGAACTGACCATACACACCCTCAGAGATGAAATCCTACTGAAGCACAGCAACTAAAGTTACAGAAAGACCGGGTGACAGCAGATGTTCAGGCCGTGTTCTAAGGGAAAAAATCAATTCCAAAAAATAATTTTTTAAATTAGTGTGTCTTAATAGACTCTACTTGATATGCGTTGTGTCTAATTTTGACACCAGTAACTGCCAAAAATATGACACATGATAGATTATTATTTTATATATTTATATATTATATAATATTTATATATTATATTTTTATAAATACTAACAATTATGTAACTCTAGCTTATAAAACACTTCCACAGTTATTTCACACAACACTTTTATGAGAAAGGCAAAGCAAATATTGTTATCCTCATTTTACAGATGATAAAATTGATGTAGTGACTTTTTTGGCATTTACACAGGAGCTGAAACTCTCAGGTGCTTTGTCCACTGGCCCTTGTGCTGCTTCACACCTGGAGAATATTCCCATTAGACCATCCACATTTGTTCTAAAAAACCAGTCAAACCTGGAACTTTTGTCTTAAGGTACACACAGCCTTTAGCCAGTGGATGCTGTTAACATGAGTGACTGGCGTTTACACTGGTGTCATCAGAATTTATTAAGATGTTTATTTAATGGACTCAGTTTCTGAAATTGATGCTTTTGCTGGAGCAGCTACAAATGCAACTTGTAAATCCATGCACTATAAATGGACATGAGAAGGACTGGGCGTCTCTCTGGCCCTCCAGGGTTGTCTTTGAAGCCTTGATGGGGCTCTGGGCTGTGGGGCGGGTTCCAGAGGCTGGTGCCAGGCTCTTCTCTCGAGTCTGTGAGAATGGCAGGTAGCAGCGAAATGCTCCAGCTGGTCTCATGAGCTTTCGTGAGGGAACATAAGGGGGTTATCTAGCTCTGATGAAGCAAGGATCCCAAACATATAGGGTTTTTTATGTATTGCTTTGACCAACACCTTGAAGTGCTCTTGAAAGAAAATTGATAGAGTGCGGAGTTGCGTCAAAGAAAGACGCTCCCAGGGCCTTAAAGGGTGGCTCCTTGTATGCAGACTGTCACACTACCATCCAGCCGGAGTAGATTGCTCAGGTGGCAGAGCTTCTGTCCTAGATACAGAAGGCATAATGAAAAAGAAAAAAAAGCTCTTGCTGGTGGCCAAAAATTAACACATACCTTGTTCCACATTCTCAAGCTCTGCCAGCATCAGCTTTTTAACTCATGTTGAAGAGTAACCTTGTTAGTTTTCTCCAAGCTCTCAAATTTGTCAGACGTTTCCTTGCGTTCATTCCATCAGCCTGCATTTACAGCTCCTACAGTGTGCCCGGCCCTGACAGTGCAAGAATGGATCTCACAGTTTAGGGGAGGTAGACAAATGTGAATAAGTAAATACTGTAAGCCTGAGCAAAAGTGTGTGCAATGCGGGATAAAAGCCGTCTCGGGCACAGTAGTGGCAACGGGTGCGATCTTTAAGGCTCAAACAGAACCAGTCATCATCAACACTAATAATACTCTGACCCAAATGCTTCAGTGCTCTGAGGCTGCTTCGAGATGCTCATTAAACAGAGTGATTATTCAGGTCGCTGTTACGTCTCCTAGGAAAGAGCCTTTCTGTGAATGAAGAGGCAGGCAGAGTTCTCCCTTGGAGCTTCTGTCGGTTATGGATTAAACTGCTCTCAGATGATTTGGCTCCTCCGCCTTGCCACCTCCAGTCACCAAGTCCTGCCTCTGGGACAGTGAGGAGGGCTGGTGAAAGGATCAGGGTGAGTGTTTGGCTACTTGCTGTTGTTTAAACATATCCCAAAACTAAGAATACATTTTATAATTTATTTCCCAAGATTACAGTATAAAGAAATACAGGATTCTTGTCAGAGTTGCTTAAAAATAGCCTTTATTCCCCTGAATAATAAAGGAAAAATTCACTGTTGAGAAGATTGGGCCATTGATTGTTTGAAAAACATACCTTGATTTAGAAGTCATAATTGAAGCCCCACTGTGTGTCTCATTTGTGTGGGGAGCAGTATTGTGTGGACTTACCTCCCAGGATTGAATATGGTTCAACTTGGAACAACAGTGTAGTTAAAAACAAAGGACGGGGGCCGGCCCAATGGCGCAAGCGGTTAAGTGCGCGAGCTTTGCTGCAGCGGCCCAGGGTTCGCCGGTTTGGATCCCGGGCACGCGCCGATGCACCGCTTGTTAAGCCATGCTGTGGTCGCGTCCCGTATAAAGTAGGGGAAGATGGGCACAGATGTTAGCCCAGGGCCAGTCTTCCTCAGCAAAAAAGAGGAGGATTGACATTGGAGGTTAGCTCAGGGCTGGTCCTCCTCACAAAAAACAAAACAAAACAAAAACAAGGGACGTTTAGCTGTGGAGTGACTTCATTATATTATTTGCATTATGGAAGAATGATAGTGTAAGTAATTTCTTCAGGTAGAAAATAAAGAATAAAAATCTAATTGGAAATGGTACTAGCCTGGGTATTGATTTTTGGAGATAGACGGGGAGAAGAAAAACAGAAGATATTCTAGACATAAGTTTTGATATTCTGTCTTTGGCACCTGGCACGTAGGAAGTCCTTTTCAAATGTTGGATAGTTGAGTGAGTGAAGGGGACTAGAAGGCAGCATGGTATAAAGAATGTTGAACTTGGGATTCAGAAGAAAAAAGGCTGAAGTTCTAAGTTCTGGTGCTTCTAGTTATGTGATCTTCAGCAGGTCACTTTGCTTCTAGCCTATTTCTTGAACCAGAAAAAAGAGTGCTAAAGACAGACCCAGCGTCCCTTGTAGTTCGGTGTCCCTGATCTGATGCCAGAATTTGCCTAATAAAAAGTGAGTGAAATTGTAGGTGTTTCCATGAGGGAGAAATTTGTTATATTGAAGAATGTAAAAGGAAAATGAGGAGTCACTTCTTTATTATGAGATTCTCAGGAAATCCTGACCTACTAGTTTTCGGTCACTGCAGTAACACATTACCACAAACTTAGTGGCTTAAAACACAAAGTTGTTATCTGACAAGTTCTGTAGATCACAAGTCCGACACAAGTCTCACTAGGTTCAGATTAAGGTGTCAGTGGGGCTGTGTTCCTTTCTGGAGGCTCTAGGTAAGAATTTGTTTTCTTTTCTCCACCTTCTGAAGGCTGCCCACGTTCTTGGTTCGTGGCCTCTTCCTCCATCTTGAAAACCAGCCGTGTTGCATCTCTCTGACTTGGCTTTCGTCGTCACATCTCCCTAAAGCCTGCAACTCGGACGTCCTCTGGGAGAGATTCTTCACTTTTATGGACCCCTGTGATTAGATGGGGCCACCTGGATAACGCAGCATACTCGCCCCATCTCAAAGTCGTTGACTTAATCACATCTGCAAAGGCCCTTTGGCATGTAAGGTCACAGGTTCTGGGGATGAGGTTGGACATCTTTGGGTGCCAGTTCTGCCTGTCACACCCCATAATCCACATTGGTCTGTAGGAAACAGCAGTATAGTGGAGAAAGCACTGAATGGCTCCCAGGAAGCCTGAAATCCTAGCTCAGCCAGTCGTTGCATCTCTCTGGGTCTTTGATTTCCTTACCTAAAAAGTTGGGGAGTTGAAATTGGACTAGTGGTTCGCAAACTGTATTGTGCATCAGAATTGCCTGGAGACTTGTTACAGCACAGATTGAGATGGGGCTTGAGAATTTGTATCTTTTTTTTTTTTAATTCTTTTTTTATTGTGGTAAAATACATTTAACATAAAATTTACTATCTTAACTATTTTTAAGTATATATAATTCAGTGGTATTAAATACATTCACATTGTTGGGCAACCGTCACCACCAACCATCTCCAGAACTCTTTCATCTTGTGAAACTTGAAACTCATACCCATTCAACAATACTCCCCATTTTCTCCTCCCCCTAGATCATGACAGCTACCATTATACTTTCTGTATCTGTGATTTTGACTATTCTAAGTACCTCTTATAAGTGGGATCATACACTATGAGTCTTTTTCTGACTGGGTTATCTCACTTAGCATAATGTTCTCGGGGTTCATCTATGTTGTAGCATGTGTCAGAATTTACATCCTTTTTAAGGCTGAATAATATTCCATTGTGTGTATATACCACATTTTGCTTATCCATGCGCTCATTCATGGACACTTGGGTTGCTTCCATATTTTAGCTATTGTGAAAACATGAGTGTACCAAATATCTTTGAGACCCTGGTTTCATTTGGGGGGGTATATACCCAAAAATGGAATTGCTGGATCACACAGTAATTCTATTTGTAATTTTTTGAGGAACCGCCATAGTGTTTTCCACAGTGGCTGGACCATTTTACATTTATATTAATAGTGCCCAAGGGTTCCAGTTTCTTCAATCCTATGAACACTTGCTGTTTTCTGTTTTTTTGATATTAGCTATTCTAGTGGGTGTGAGTTGGTCTCTCATTGTGGTTTTGATTTGCATTTCCCTGATGATGAGTGATGTTGAGCGTCTTTTCATGTGCTTATTCTCCATTTGTAGATCTATTTTGGAGAAATGTCTGTTCAGGTTTTTTGCCCATTTTTGAAATGAGTTGTTTTGTTGTTTCGGTATTGAGTTTTAGGAGTTCTTGATATGTTCTGGATATTAACCCTTTATCCTATGTATGATTTGCAAATATTTTCTCCCATTCTGCAGATTGCCTTTTTTACTCTGTTGATAGTGTCTTTTTTTTTTTTTTTTTTGTGAGGAGATCAGCCCTGAGCTAACATCCGCCAATCCTCCTCTGTTTTTGCTGAGGAAGACGGCCCTGGGCTAACATCTGTGCCTATCTTCCTCCACTTCATATGGGACGCCGCCACAGCATGGCTTACCAAGCAGTGCGTCGGTGCGCGCCCGGGATCCGAACCAGCGAACCCCGGGCCGCCACAGCGGAGCGCGCACACTTAACCGCTTGCGCCACTGGGCCGGCCCCTGTTGATAGTGTCGTTTGATGTGCAAATTTTTTAAATTTTTGTGATGTCCAATTTGTCTATTTTTTCTTTTGTTATGTAGGCCTTTGGTGTTCTAACCAAAAAAATCATTGCCAAATCCAACGTCATAAAGCTTTTGTCCTATGTTTTCTTCTAAGAGTTTTATTGTTTTAGGTCTTTCATTTAGGTCTTTGATCGATTTTGAGTTAATTTTTGTATATATTGTTAGGTAAGGGTTCAACTTCATTCTTTTACATGTGGATGTCCAGTTTTCCCAGCACCATTTGTTGAAAAGAGTGACCTTATCCCCATTGAATGGTCTTGGCACCCTTGTCAAAAATCATTTGGCCATATGTGCAAGGCTTTATTTCTGGGCTTTCTATTCTATTCCATTGGTGTATATCTTTGTCTTTATACCAATACCACTCTGTTGATTATTGTAGCTTTGTAGTAAGTTTTGAAATCAGGAAGTATGAGTCCACCAGTTTTGTTCTTTTTCAGTATTGTTTTGACTCTTCAGGGTCCCTTGAGATTCCATATGAATTTTAGGATAGGTTTTTCTATTTCTGCAAAAAAATGTCATTGGGATTTTGACAGAGAGCACATTGAATCTCTGTAGATTGTTTTGGGTAGTATTGACATTTTAAAAATGTTAAGTCTTCTAATCCGTGAATATGGGATGTGTTTTCATTTATTCATGTTTAATTTCTTTCAGCAGCGTTTTGTAGTTTTCATTGTACAAGTCTTTCACTTCCTTAGTTAATTCCTAAGTATTTTATTCTTTATGATGCTACTGAGAATCAAATTGTTATTGTAATTTCCTTTTCAGATTGTTCATATATAGAAATGCAACTGATTTTTGTGTTGACTTTGTATCCTGCTACTTTGCTGGATTTATTTATTAGTTCTAACAGATTTTTTTGTGCACTCTTTAGGGTTTTCTACATATAAGATTATATCATCTGCAAACAGAGATAATTTTACTTCTTCCTTTCCAGTTTGGACACCTTTTATTTCTTTTTCTTTCCTAATTGTTCTGGCTGAAGCTCCCAATACTATTTTGAATAGAAGTGAAGGCAGGCATCCTTGGCTTGTTTCTCATCTTAGGAAATGGTTTCAGTCTTTCACCATTGAGAGTGATATTCCCTGTGGGTTTTTCATATTTGGCTTTTGTTATGTTGAGGTAGTTTCTTTCTATTCCTAGTTTGTTGAGTGTTTTTATCATAAAAGGGTGTTGAATTTTGTCAGATGCTTCTTCTGCATCAGTTGAGATGATCATGTGGTTATTTCCTTTATAATGTTGATGTGTAATGTATTACACTGATCAGTTTTCCTGTGTTGAACCATCCTTGCATTCCAGGAATAAATCCCACTTGGTTGTGGTGTATAATCCTTTTAATATGCTCCTGAATTCTGTTTGCTAGTATTTTGTTGAGGATTTTTGCATCAGTGTTCATGAAGGATATTGATCTGTAGATTTTTTGTCTTGTCATGTCTTTGTCTAGTTTTCTTTGTCTAGCCAACAAGTAATGCTGGCTTCATAGGATAATTTTGAAAATGTTCCCTTCTCTTCAATTTTTGGGAAAAGTTTCACAAGGATTGGTATTTAGTTGTTAGTTGTTCCTCAGATGTTTGGTAGAATTCACCAGTGAAGCTATCAGGTCCAGGGCTTTTCTTTTTTGGGAGATATTTGCCTACTGATTCAGTCTTACTATTTATAGGTCTATTCAGATATTTTATTTCTTCGTGATTTAGTCTTGGTAGGTTTTGTGTTTCTGAAAATTTGTCCATTTCATCTAAATTATCCAATTTGTACAGTTGCTTGTAGTACTTTTTTAAAATCCTTGTTATTTCTGTAGAATCAGTAGTGGTGTCCCCAGTTTCATTTCTGATTTTAGTAATTTGAGTCTTCTCTCTTTTTCTTAGTTCATCTAGCTAAAGGTTTGTCAATTTTGTTGATCTTTTCGAAGAACCAATTTTTAGTTTCGTTTATTTTCCTCTGTTCTCTGATTTATTTCTGCTCTAATCCTTATTATTTCCTTCCTTCTGGTAGCTTTGGGTTTAGTTTGTTCTTTTTGTAGTTCCTTAAGTTGTAAAGTTAGCTTGTGGATTTGAGATCATTCTTGTCTTTAATGTAAGCGTTTATAGCTATAAATTTCACCCTTAGCATTGCTTTTGCTGTATTCTGTAAGTTTTGGTTTTTGTTTTCATTTATCTCCAGGTATTTTCTAATTTCTCTTGTGATTTCGTCTTTGATCCATTGATTGTTTAAAAGTATGTTGTTTAATTTCCACAATTTTGTGAATTTTCCAATTTTTCTTTCCTTTAGTTACTGATTTCTGATTTCATCTCATTGTGGTCAGAGAAGAGACTTTGCATGATATCTGTCTTTTAAATCTATTGAGACTTTAGTTTGTGGCCCAGCATACAGACTACCATGGAAAATGTCCCATGTGCTTGAGAAGAATGTGTATTCTGTTGTTGGTGGTTAGAATGTTCTGTATATGCCTGTTAGATCCAGTTGGTTTAGTGTATTAAGTCCTTTATTTCTTTACTTATCTTATGTCTGATTTTTCTGTCCATTATTGTGAGTGTAGAGTATTGTAGTCTCCAATTATTATTGTAGAACTATTTCTCCCTTCAATTCTTTCAGTTTTTGCTTCATGTATTTTGATGGTCTCTCATTAGGTGTGTAAATGTTTATAATTGTTATATCTTCTTGCTATATTGAGCCTTTTATTAATATATGACATTCTTCTTTGTGTCTTGTAACCTTTTTTGATGTAGTCTATTTTGTCTGATATTAGTACAGCCACTCCTTTTCTCTTTTGGTTATAGAGTATCTCTTTGCATCCTTTCACTTTCAATCTATTTGTATCTTGGTATCTAAAGTAAGTCTCTTGTACACAGCATGTAGTTGAATCATGAGTTTTTATCTGTTCTTCTAATCTCTATCTTTTGATTGGAGAGTTTAATCCATTTACATTTAAAGTAATTACTTATAATGGGGCCTTACTTCTGTCACTTTGCTATTTCATGGTTTCTGTATGCCTTATAGCTTTTTTGTTCCTCATTTCCTGCATTACTGCTGTCTTTTATGTTTAGTTGATTTTTTTGTAGTGAAAAGTTTAAATTCCTTTCTCATTTCCTTTTCTATATTTGAATTTATACCAACTTCAGTAACATAAAAACTGTTCCTTTACAGCTCCAATCCCTTTTGGTTGTTGATGTCACAGAATTACATCTTTATACATCATGTATGTGTGTGTGCCCAAAAACAAACTAAAAATTCTTTTAAATGCATTATTCTCTTAAATTATGTAGAAACAAGATTTGGAGCCACAAACTAAAGTTACAGTAATACTAGCATTTGCACTAATAATTGTTGTTTTTTTAAACTGTATTAGTCTCTTAAAACATGTAGAAAACAAAAGTGCAATTACAAACCATTGTTACAATAATACTAGCTTTTATAATTGCCCATGTGCTTACCTTTATTGAGATCTTTATTTCTCCATACAGCTTAGAGTTACTGTCTAGTGTCCCTTCATTTCACCCTGCATGACTCCCTTGAGGATTTCTTGCAGGGCAAGTCTAGTGGTCATGAACTCCCTCAGCTTTTGTTTTTCTGGGAATGTCTTAATTTCTCCCTCACTCTTGAAGGACAGTCTTCCTGGATATAGGATTCTTGGTTGATAAGTTTTTTCTTTTAGCACTTTGAATGTATTGGCCCACTGTCTGCTGGCCTCCACAGTTTATGATGAGAAATCTGTAGATTATCTTGCTGAGGATCACTTGTGACAACTTGCTTCTCTCAAGATTCTTTCTTTGGCTTTTGAAAGTTTGATTGTGTGTCTTGGTATAATCTCTTGAGTTCATTGAGCTTCTTGGATATTTATATTCATGTCTTTCATCAAATTTGGGAAGTTTTCAGTCATTATTTCTTCCAAAATTGTCTCTGCCCCTTTCTCTCTCTCTCTCTCTCTCTCTCCTCTTTCTGGGACTTCCACGATGCCTGTGTTGGTCTGCTTAGTGGTTTCCCACAGCTCCCTTAGGCTCTGTTCACTTTTCCTCAACCTTTTTTTTTTCTCCTGTTCCTCAGACTCAATAATTTCCATTGTCCTATCTTCAAGTTCACTGATTCTTTCTCTTGCCTACTGTGATCTGTCCTGAATCCTTCTCGTGAATTTTTAATTTCAGTTATTGTACTTTTCAGGCTCAGAATTTCTTTTGGTTTCTTTTTAGGTTTTCTATCTCTTTATTGATATTTTCATTTGTTCACATGTTCTTTTCTTAACTTTCTCCACATCTTCCTTTTGTTGTTTGAGCGTCTTTAAGACAGTTCTTCTAAAGTTTTTGTCTCAATATTGTAGCTGCCATTAGGTCTTTTTTGGGAACAGTTTCGGCTGATTTATTGTTTTCCTTTGGATGGACCATACTTTCCTGCTTCTCTGTATGCCTTGTGGGTTTTTGTTGAACACTGGACATTTGGATTTCATAATGTGGTAACTCTGGAAATCAGATTCTCCCCCTTCCCCAGGGTTTGCTTTTGTGGGGGTCGTTATTTTTTTTATTTTTTTGATTGTTGCAGTCTGTCTCTGTGCATAGGATCAGCCTGAGGCATGAGCTTAAGGTCTTCTCAGGTCTTTTTTCAGCCTTTCCCTGGGAATTCCCAGTCACTTTCTAATTTTCCCCATATATGTAGATGTTTTTGAATGTCCTAGTCTTTAATGTCTGGCTCCCAGAAGGGGATAAAGGAAAAAATGAAGTCACTGAGGGGGGGCAGTCTTTTAAATCCCTGGAAGTCTCTGCATCCTGAGGGGGAGGGGCTTGCAGCAGTGGAGGAGGTGCCACAACAATGGCCGCCTGCCTCTTTGTCTCCACCTCTGATCAGAAGCAGTAACAGCAGTCAGAGCAGAGATCCCCAGTACTCGGAGGACAGGGTTTCTCTTTGCCCACCCTGGCTCCCACAAGCTGTGTACAAGCTGCTCCAGGATCCGGTGCACAGCTGCCTGACACTTGGCCGGGAGTGGAAGGTGGGTAACTGCTCCTGTGTAAGAGCTGAAATTGACCAAAAGTAATTGCAATTTACCATCCTAGTCTTCCCCTGGAAGTTGCAAGCTTTCAGCAGTCCCCAGAGTTCCAGAACAGTTACGTCAGACAGATCTGCCAGTGCGGTTGTTGTCCGGGGGGGAGAGATTCCTGGTACTACCTACTCCACCATCTTCCCGGAATCCCAGAATCTGCATTCTTAGCAAGTTCCCAGGTGATGCTGATGCTGCTGGTCTGAGGACTGTACTTTGAGAACCACTGAACTAAATTCTTTAACATCCTTTCTCTAAGGCCCTAATATACCATGCAGGGTCTTTCTCCTCTGGATGCAATGTAGTAAATTAGTTGCACTTTTTAATTGAAAGAAGCAAGCATCATTTTATTGATGGTAATTTCCTGGTGAGGGGTGAGTTTCTTTATGAAAAAGATGGGACCTGTGGTCTGTGGGCTGGTTCAGGGCAGGGAGCTTTGAGAAGCCCTGCAGGGGACAGAGAGGCATGTGTTGTGGTAGGAAGGAAACGGACATTGTTCAGATCCAAGCTTGATCATGTCTCTTTCCTGTCTGTAAACTCACGTGATGACCAGGCCTGCTCTGCAGGTTGCTCTTTTTAGGTGGTCCATGTAGAGCATCTGGCGTGCGTCTGGCGCATGGTCATCCTGGGTCACCTTTACTGAGCACTTTGTATCCAGCTGCTGTTCTAAGCCTGGATTAACACGTTTAACCCTCACAGCATCTCTATGAGGTGGAAGGTATTATTAGGTCCATGTTTGCAGGTTGAGGAAACAGGTGAGGAATTTGGCCAAGAACACATAGATAGGAAGTGATGGAATCACTTACAGGGATCTCTTCAGGTTCTAGAGCCCACACACTTAACCTTATACAGCAGTGCCTCAAATATTAGGCCCCTTCCTATCTCTCAACTGGGGTATTTTGACTGTAAGTTATAAAAACTAAGCTAAAGAGAGATTTTTTTTTTAAGTGTCCTCCCCCTTAGCAAGTCTGGAGGAGGGGTTGTCCTGGGGTTGGTTAATTTAGTGCTCAACAGTGTCACAAAGGATCCTGGTTCTCTTTGTTCTGTCACTCTGCTGTCCTCAGCGGGTTGGGCTTTGTCTTCAGAGCTGTCCTTCTCAGGGTGATGAGATGGTTGCAGCAGATCTCAACATCGCATCCTCACAGAGGCCGAGTGAGAAAATGACCTGTTCCTGCCTCTTGTCCCTTTTTAAGAGGGTGAGACTTTCCCAGAAGCTCCTTTTCCTGCAGACTTTCCTGCCAGAAATGCTTGACACTGCCATTCCTAAGTGGCCACCACTAACTGGGGTTCACCCCCGGGGTGGGGAGGGCCTGGAGCACAAGCCCTCCGGATAGCTGACTGTTTGGGGCTCTTTAGTAAGAAGGGGCGTAGCAGGAATGGCTGCGATGGGCCACTGACACGTCAGCCACATTCGTCCCCTCTGGTTGGTGGTGAAACCTGTGTTCTGAAGGTGCCCTGCAGCACTGACAGAAGTGGATAAAGTCTAGGGCTACCTGAAGTGCTGCCACTGTCCTTGGTTTACTCCAGGCCACGTGATGTTTTATTTCTTGGCAAGAGTGTGAGGGCACATGGTAAACATCTGTGAGAGGAAGACAAAGCTCTTGAAGGACTTGTTCCTGCCCCCATGTCTCTGCAGGATGCCAGGGGTGGTCAGCTGGAGCAGGTTACTTCCCCTTCTGGTGCTTCAGGCACCTCTTCTGTAGAGGGGGGATGTTACAGGATAGTAGGAGAAATGAGTGAGATGTTCCATGTCAGTTGCACATAGCGATGCCTGACGCGTGGTGAGCTGCGCTGTTGCTGGCATGAGTGTGGTTTTACCTTCAGCATCAGCATTAGGGAAGCTTGATCGAGCTCCCTCTCGTCTTGCTCCCGCCTCTGTGGGCTGGAGGTGTTGGTTCCATGGCACCGTCCAGGTAGGCTTCACTCCCACTCCCACTGAGGCGTTCCTGACTGCTGGAGGCCTGCGAGCCACACTGACCCCTGATAGCCTGCATCCAGGGCCTGCCTTTGGGTGGGAAAAGAGGGAGAAGGGCACCCTTTAGTCACTTTGTCCCAGGAAGGGTGTGGGGCGGGGGAGCATTCTTCTCCACAAGTATAACTACTCAGGGAGCACTTTTACTTTATTTTTCCTAGAATCAGGAACAAGTGTCTGTATCTTCCAGGTAGCCTTATCTGGGTGTGCCTCGGTCACCAGAAGAGTCGACATCCTTCCTCAGTAGGGCCACTGTGGTTGAATTTTACAAGTACGGTTATTGTTGGTAGGACACATTTCTTATGCCCATAGGATTGAGCACTCACAGGGTGATAGAGATGTGCCCCACTTTAAGAAAACCTGGGCGCATAAGAAAGAGCATCTCAATTACAGAAGAATGTCTCACTTAGCCAGAAACTCATGGCAGGTTTCCTAGTGCATTTAAAATAGGATTTGTGTATAAAAATACCGTTTGCACACAGGAGCCCATATTTTCTGAAAAAAGGAGTATACTTATGTTGGACATTTGGGATAAGTAGAATAAAAATAAAATCTTCTTACAAGTATAAGAGCTAGAAACCAAATTCCACTTTTAATTCTAAAAGGTTTATATATAACTCTACTATCTTACCCTGTGTTCCTACCCCAGACTTTCCCAGCAGAAATAAACAGGCAAGATCTGTAGGCAGCTGAAGAGAGCAATGGAGTGAGGGAAGGACAGGCGAGCACGGGGCGGGCGGACAGCGGGAACACTGGAGGCCGGGCAGGCACCCCACCCTCATGCCCGGGGTTGTTCTGTTTCATTGATTTGTGAACATTTGTGAGGCCCAGCCTGAAACGTTGCTGCTGGGTCCCTTCCATGGTGTGGTCCAGGGAGTGGTGGTTAGAAACTGACCAGCCCGTCCCGCCACCACAAACTGCTGTAAACACAGAGGTGTGCGCTGAGGGCTGACCCATGGGGTGGAGGGAAGGCCTGGAGGAGACGGTAGATCTGGGATGCTGACCTGCCTGACTTCTTCCTCCCTTTCAGAAATGTTCCCACTGCCAGGAGGCAGGCGCCACCTTGGGCTGCTACAACAAAGGCTGCTCCTTCCGATACCATTACCCGTGTGCCGTCGACGCAGGTAAGATGGGGCCCCAGAGCCCGTCCACAGCATTCGGAGGCTAGGACCTCCACTTTGGTCCTCTGCCCTCTTCCCCTTCTTTCTAGTTCTTTTTGTCTCTTCTGACCCTGTTCTGTTTGTAAATTCTAAAGGAATGCAGAGAGGATAATAAAAGGAGCGAAATGGGGTAATATTTTTTAATAACAATTTTATTCATTTAATTCACACACAATTTACCTATTTAAGTATACAATTCAATAGTTTTTAGTATATTCACAGAGTTGTGCAACCATCTTTACAATAAATTTTAGAACATTTTCATCACCTCATAAACTATGACCCATTAGCAATCACTGCTCCCCCCTGACCCCGACCCCAGCCCCTGGAAACCACTAATCTACTTTGTCCCTGGATTTGCCTACTGGACATTTCATATAAGTGGAATCATACAACATGTGGTCTTTGTGACTGGCTTCTTTCACTTAGCATGATGTGTTTCAGGTTTATCCATGTTGTAGCATGTATCAGTTCTTCAGTTTTATTGACAACAATATTTTATTAAGGATATATACCGTATTTTATTTATCATTCATCAGTTGATGCACATTTACGTTGTTTCCACTTTCTGATTATTATGAACAGTGCTGCTGTGAACATTCGCATGTGAGTCTTTGTCTAGACTTAATGTTTTCAGTTCTCTTGGGTATAAACCTAGGCATGGAATTGCTGGGTCATATGTTAACTCCATGTTTAACCTTTTGAGGAACTGTCCAACTGTTTTCCGCAGTGGCCAAACCATTACATCCCTCCAGCAGTGTGTGAGGGTTCCAGTTTCTCCACGTCCTCACCAAGACTTGTTATTATCTGACTTTTTGATTATAGCCATCCCAATGGGTATGAAGTGGCATCTCGTTGTGATTTTGGTTTGCATTTCCCTGGTGGCTAATAATGTTGAGCACCTTTGGTGAAGTCTACTTTATTTTTTCTTTTATTGCTTGTGCTTTTTATTGCTCATTGCTTTTTCGTATAACTAAGAAACCATCGCCTAATCCATAATCACAAAGATTTATGCATATGTTTTCTCCTATGAGTTTTATAGTTTTAGCCCTTACACTGGTCTTTGACCCATTTTGAGTTAATTTTTGTATACAGTGGGAAGTAGGAGTCTAATTCATTCTTTTGCTTATGGATTCCAGTTGTCCCAGTACCATTTGTAGGAAAGACTTAAACTTTCTCCATTCAATGATCTTGGCACCTTTATCAAAAACCAATTGACCATAGATGTATAGGCTTATTTCTGGACTCTCTCCAGTACCTGTCTTGATTACTGTAGCTTTGTGGTAGATTTTGAAATTGGAAAGTGTGAGTCCTCCGATTTTGTTCCTCTTTTTCAAGATCGTTTTGGCTATTCTGGGTCCTTTGCCATTCTGTATGAATTTTAGGAGCGGCTTATCCATTTCTGTAAAAAACAGGCGTTGAAACTTTGATAGGGATTGCATGGAATCTGCACATCAAGCTAGGGAGTATTGCCATCTTAACGGCAGTATGTCTTCCAACCCTTGATCGTGGGATGTCTTTCCATTTATTTCAGTCTTTAGTTTCTTTCAACGGTGTTTTGTAGTTTTCAGAGTGTAAGTTTTGCACTTCTTTTGTTAAATTTATTCCTAAGTATTTTATTATTTTTGATGCAATTGTAAATGAAATTGTTTTCTTAATTTAATTTTCAGATTCTTCATTGTGGGTGCCTAGAAATACAGTTGATTTGGGTATATTGATCTTGTATCCTGCAATTTCGCACAGTTGATTAATTCTAATAGTTGTTAGTGGATTTCTATCTATAAGATATGTCTTCTGCAAATCAACAGTTTTACTTCTTCCTTTCCAGTCAGATGCCTTTTATTTCTTTTTTTTTGCCTAATTGCCCTGGCTGGAATTTCCAGTATATTGTTGGGTAGAAGTGGCAAGAGCTGCTGACATCCTTATCTTATTTCTGACCCGTTACATATGATGCAGCTAGCTGTGGGTTTTTCATAGATGTTCTTGATGCAGCTGAGGAAGTTCCCTTCTCTTCCCAGTCTGTTGAGTGTTTTTATCATAAAGAGGTGTTGTGTTTTGTCAAAATTTTTTCCCCATCTGTTGAGATGGTCATAACAACGTTTTGCAGTGTGATAACTGTTGAAAGAAGGGAAACCTTTTGTCCGAGAAGTGTCATCCAATGAGTAATGCAGAAGACTTGAGTTCTGACTCAGAGCTTCAACAGCCTGGGAAAATCCTCTTTCTTCTAGAATGTTGTCTCCAGTGGATGTTTTCATCAGTTACTTTTTGAGCATCCTCTGTTTCTAAGACCTTCACCTAGGCGGCCCTCATAATGCTTGCAATCAGGATGGAGGGAGAGAAAAATGGAAAGATAAACGAGAGCGCAGCTAGTGGCATGGTGCTTGTTGTCTCTAAAAGCCTCCCAGGTTCTGAGGGGGGAAACGTCACTTTCCGTGGAGGCAACCGTGCTGTCTCTCAGATGCGGGGTTTGATTTGGATTTGGCAGGGGAGAAGGGAGAGGACATGGCTGACCAGATGATGGAAGCCGGGACAGAGGTGTAAAGCACCCAGAGCAGGATCCGACCGACGTGGAAAGACTCTGAGTTCATCTCCACCACCATTCCTTCCAGTGCAGCTCTTCAGTACTCCTGGTGTCTGCTTAAAACACGTCCCCCTGCCTTTCACATGCTTCTCTTTGTCCCTCCTTCCCCTCCTCCCTCTTCTTTTCTTTCCAGGTTTCTGTAGGAGGAGCAGCTAAAAAGAACGAGAAAGATACAGAAAGAGAAAGCTTATGCCCAAGTTAGATTCTCATAACAGTGTGTGTTTGCACGCAGTGCAGGGCAGCTGGTGGCCTGATTGACCGGAGGGATGATGGGGAGTAGGAAGAGAGCCTTGAAATGTAGTTCAGGGAGTGAGAGTTTTAGTCTGTCCCTCTATTCTCATTCGCGCCCTAAATGTTCCCGTGTTGAGTCTAAGCTGTAATTCACCCTGCATCGTGGTCTGGCATATTCTGTAGTACAGCCATTAAATCTCTCAAGAACCAACCGTTGCCTTTTCTCGTATTTATGATATTGCCCCTAGTTACATCAGAATGTTTTGTTTTCGTTTTCTAGTTTAACTCTTGTGGTTTTTAAATGAAGATTTTTCAGTATTAAATTTTTGGCTATTGTTTGCAAGTTTTATGTGGGGCATACTATGAGAACTAGCTCTCTAGGCAGGGGCTGGGTGAGAGGTAGCCTCCTGCACTGAGGCTTTGCTCAGAAACATCAGGTGAGCAGCAGGCAGGGAACCCCCCCCAACTCCCTGTCTGCATGAGGGGGCACTGGCCAGGTCAGGGACCAGGCTAATGGCCTCCCTCCTGGGACAGTTTCTCAATGGTTTAAGCAGAGCTGCTCAATAGAACTTTCTGTGAAGATGGGACTATTCTAGATCTGCACTCTCCAGTACAGTAGCTACAAGCCGTGTGTGACCATTGAGCACTTGAAATGTGGCTAGTGGGGATGAGGGACTGAATTTTTTACTTTGTTTTATTTAAACTTAACTTTATGTAGCCGTTTGTGGCTAGCAGCTGGTCAGGCTCGGGCAGTAGGGTAGGGCTTCTCTGGGAAAGGCCTCCTCTCCGATGGAGGCCTGCCAGGTCCACCAGCCTGCACCCAACAGCAGGGAAGCAGGGCTGCTTTACCAGCTGAGGGTTAGTAAGTAAATGATATTTGGCCCTCTCTCTGTTGGAGCCTGTCTTGTGTGGCCTGCCCAGGTAAGTTGGTAACATCTCTGTTTGGCAGAAGTTTGTGGCCAACTACCCACTGAGAGGGAGGCCGCCTGGGTCAGCGGGGCCGGGGTGGGGCCTCGGCCTCTGGCTTTGCTGCCCCAGCTGCTGCATGCTCTGCCTCTGTGTGGAGAGCTGGGACCAAAGAGGCAGTTTCACAGATGACCGTGTCTTGGGCTTTTATTGGTCTTTTTGATGACCAAAGTCACAATGACCCAGAGGCCTGCACTGCTCTGTGGAGATGGACATGTGTGTTGATCCTACACGATCTTCTTGGGAATTCTGTTCTATATGTGATGGATCTTTGTATCCAGGAAAGGTGTTCGTTGATTGACTTTCTAATTATAATAAAAATAAGTCCCTGTATTTAGGGGTCCCTCATCTCTATATGGAGTAAGGAACAGTTTAACATTTTCATCTCAAACCTTTAGAGAGCTGTTGATGTCTCAGGGAAAACTTTTGTTACTGTGGACATCTCCATGGAAACAGAAACTTTGTTTCATGAGGATCTGTGGCCCCTGCAGGCTTTTCCCCTACTTGATGTTGCTCCTGCATTTGTGACATCATGGTTGGCTATTTTGTGCTGCTTGATATGTCACAGGCACAGGATTTGCTCCAGGTGGGAAATGCAGTAATAAGAACATGAGTGCTGGTTTAAAAAAAAAAAGATTTAATATATTTAATGCAAGGAGCCACAACAATTAAGACTGAAGGAGAAAAGAGCTGTGGTAGCTCATGAATAATTCCACTCTGCATAAAGGATCTTCCCTAGAGGGGATTTTTCTTTCACCCTCATGAAGAAACACGGCTGGGAGTTGTGCTTGCTGCAGCCCCTCTTGCAGCAGCACTGTAAAGCCGCTCTCTCTCTGCAGACTTGGATCTTGCAGTCGTGGGTTCACAGCCCTGGATGGGCCATTATGAAACAACTGGTGGTCTGCCCCTCCCTGGACAGGCAGCCTTTGGCATCACAGAAACCAGTTCCAGGGCCTCACTCCTGCCCTGTTATTCCTCTCTTTTGGCCCCAGTATCCTGAGCCTGCCTCTCCTGAGACTGCCCGTCAGCGGGGCTGGCTGAGGCTGGCGGGTCCCTGTGTCCCAGAATGGATTTTGCAATAATAAGTCGTAACTGTAGCTGTGACGTAGATTGTACATGAGTTGGAGACAGCATCTGGGACCTGGCAGATCTGCAGGACGTTACACCTCTCTCCTAGTTTTCTCTTCCTTGAGCTCACCATCCTCAGCCTGGAGTATATATGGATGCGCGTGGGTATCTGAAGCTCCAGGATTGTCATGAGGAGCTCAGCAGAGTCCACTCTGCCTGAAAACTTAGAGAAATGGAGAAATGAAGAAAGTGGAGTCCTCTTCTGGAGTTGATATTTGTGTCTGGAAGCCATCTTGTTGACTAGACAACCTTGCAGGTCTTTTCCAGCTTGTGTGCTGGTCCAGTAGGCCATTTACTTTGACTTCACGTGTGGAAGTGCTGAGCAGGCTCTCTGGACAATGTAGGTATTGCCAGGGGCTGAAAGAAAACCAATTGAGAGACTGGCTGGCTGGCTGTCTCTGTGGGGCCAGCTGCCCGTTCAGAGACCTCAGAGAGGTTTTACTATACTTCTTACTGCTCTTCGCTCTTCTCCCAGCAGACTGGTTCAGGGCAGCCAGAAGAGGCTCCCCGTGCCCTTCCAGGTGTCTAAGCTCTCTAGCTGTGGTTCTCACCCCTGCCAGGAGCGTGAATTGCAGTTCCTGATGGCCCGTGGATATTACGAGAACAGATGAGAGCATTTGTCTGCACTGTCCCTGCATAGGAGGCCTTGCCAAAGGTGGACACTGCCTCTGGCAGATTTGTTAGGAGACTTCCGTTTCCAGAAGTACCTGGCATTAGTTCCAAGTTGCCTTAATGTATGTACTTACATTGTATTTCTTTTCTGCTTTTTAACTTAGAGGGAGCATGTTTCCTCACTTTAGATGTGTTTTACTAATGGTCCGTCACAGCCAGTCACTATTCCGTGGCTGAGGGGGAACTGAGCCGCCCTCTGCCTTTCTGATGGCACTTTTTCCAAGCAACGTGGTCCCCTCCTCATTTCTGTAAATGCCTTGGTCTAGGCTGGTGGAGCCCCACATGGTCTATACTATTTCTTTGCCCCAAAGTAGAGACTCTGCCAGCAGGCAGTGCCGCCAAAGCCCAGGTAAGGGAAAAGTGCTTCCCCTGAGCTCCAGCTGTCTGTCTCCTGCTGTTCGTAAGCTCTCTGGCAGATTGGAGCAGCAGGAGCCTTGGTCACGCCACGTACTTGTGGGTTTTAAATTAACACATTTCATTTATTGCCATGCTATTTGCTTGTGGGGAGAGGGGCACGAAGGTTAACAGACTTGTTGAGTTCCTGTGCCCTGAGGCTTCCCCAGAGCAGAGAGGGCTGCCAGCCCGCTCTCAGATATTCAAGGACTCCAGGGGCAGGTAGTGATGGTACAGGCTTAGCCAAATTGTGAAAGGGTCTTTTTTGATTTGTTTAGGATGCAGAGGACCTCAAAAGTTTTCATTTGTGTGTTCCCTTATTACTGTTTCACTTGAAACCTGTGGGTACACAGGCTGCTACTCTGGACCTCCATTGAAAGCTGAGTTAAATTGTGAATTTAACAAGGCTAAGTACCCATGGCTACCTCCCGCCATGGTGCCTGGGAGTTCTCTGAGAATGTGTGATCAATATTTATTAACATTCTGCCACCGCATCTTGCACCAGTGACCTGGCTGCCGGTCTCCGGGAGTTGTGGTGTGCAGAGTGAACTCATCAATTAGATTTCCTCGCCCAGCTCCTCGCACTACCCTTGTGCCATAGAGCTCGACTCACCTGGAGGCGGATGTGTGTCTTTGCTGTCATCGAGGATGCTGTCACCATGTTAAAAGTTGGAGTGAATCATTTTCCTCCAAGGGTTAATAGCCCCCTCGTAGGATTTCACTTTCCTATGAAGCATTTATCGTCGATTATGTCGCGCGTGTTGGGAGCTTCTCCCGTGCCTCCTTGGGTTGTGGGGCGAAGGTGACAGCGGGGCTCTTGGGCCTGACCTCCTTTCTGTCTCTGACATGTGGCTCTTGACAGAGGAGAAAAGGTGCCTCCAGAGTGGAAGTGTTTTCATGAGGAAGCTTTAGCTTGGGCATGCGGAATGGGCTTAGCCTAGAAGCAAGGATTTTAAAAATAACATTTATTGGAGATTGTTTCTGATTATAAAAATAATTAAAATAATATGATATCATCATGAAAATACAGAAAAAATAAAGGAAATTAAAATCGCCTGTAATCTTACTCCCCAAAGAGGGCCCCTGTTATATTTTGGTAGATTTCCTTTGTCGTTTTTCATTCATATAAAACATTTTGATGAAATTAAGATTGTACTTGTGCATTTATGTGTCCTGGTTTTTCAAGCAGTTTTGCGTCATGGGTGTTTCCCCATAGCGTTAACTATTTCAAAACGTTAATTTTTCAAGCGTCTGATACTCCATCATGTTGAGGTACCATAGTTTATTTGGGGGTGTGTATCATGTTTTCCTACTGGAAATAATAGTGTAGGGACCTCTCATCTCCATGTTTGACCCTGTCGGTCCTGGCCAGCGTGGCCGCTCTCCCTGGCTGTGCCGCACGCCAGCCCCACCTGACTGTCCCCTTCTGTCTTGCAGATTGTTTGCTGCATGAGGAGAACTTCTCCGTGAGGTGCCCCAAGCACAAGGTGAGTCAGAGCCCCGAGGGCCTGTGCTTCCAGCAGGGCGGGGCGAGGGGGAGGGGTTGGGGGCTCCTGAGGGACCTGAAGACCAGACATCTGAGTTCTGCACCCCCGCCGTGGCCTTAGGCTGCTGCCCGCCCCTGGCCCTGGGAGGGTGGAAGGGCACGGTGTTGGAGGGAGACCTGTGGCGTGGGAGCCAGCAGCACCCCGCGTGGTATGGGGGGGCTGGGAGAAGTGTGTTGGAGAGGAAGATATTTGTCTATCCGTTAAGAGAAATTAAAAGATCAAACTCAGTAAAACTGCTGATTTCCATATTAGTTTAATGGAACCCCAGTTCATGGTTGGTGTGAGGTAAGATTGGTTGTAGGCCTTGAAGCGTAAGCGAAGGCATTTTCCCACACTAAAAGAAGTGGAGTTGACTCCAGGGTTTGAGGGAGACTCACAGTCTTCCAGGTGTTACTTGAGCAGAAGCGACTGGTGGTACACAGTTGATGGGCTCTGCCACCTGGTTTCCCAGTAGATTCAAGAGGTGGTCTTTTGGTTGACGGGAGATAAGGGGATGAATAGTCTGTTTCTGAGATACCACCTGTGTGGGTGGAGGGGGAGGATCTGGAGAAGGAGCCTTGGGAAAGGATTGGGATGATCGCCACCTGGAATTTCCTGCAGTGGCAGCTCTCTCCTCTGGCTGAGGTCACACTGACACCTGGTGGTCACTGGCCGCTCATAGTCTTCAACCTCCAAGTAGGGCCAGAAAGTACTAGAAAGAGGTCGTCCTGGCAAGTCTGCCTTCAAAATGCTTCTGAAAATGCTTACTTATGCTTTTCTTTAAAAATTATTTCCAGAGATGGATCATAGGATCTTATAGTATTCTCTTTATTTTTACTTAATTTACATGTTTTTATTTTTAAAACTTCCATTTTTTAATGGTCACTTTTTGCCTCAGAAACCCTGTCTGAATATCTCCTGTTTGTCATTCAATACTGACTTGCTGCTTTTTCTTTCCTTTTCCATGTGCCATTCCTCTCCTCACCTCTGCCCTCCCTGACCCCCACACTCGTTCTTCTGTTCCTCCTGTCTTGTCTCCTTGGCTTTGCCGGCATCAGCCTCCCCTCCCATGCCCTCTCCCCGCCTTGCAGAACAAGACAGCGAAAGGCAGCCTCAGCACAGAACAGTCGGAGCGGGGGTGAGGGGGGCAGTGTGCTCGTGGGAATGGAAAGTACAGCAAGCACAGGTGAGTCGGGGCCGTCACCCCTGCCAGACTCCGAGTGGGTGTCATGGCCTCTGCCTTCCTGCTCACCGCAGGCCAGGCTGCACCACCAGCATTTAATCACGTGGACTACCAACACCAGGTGGATAAAACGTTTTTCTGTGTTGCTTAGCTCCCCAGAATATCTGTGGAAAGGTGGTGTGGGGCTTTAAAACTATCCCATTGCCCATTGGGGGTCAAAGTTCAGTGACTTCTCTGCCGTCAAGCCGTGTATATGGTGTTTCTGAAGGCAGAATGTAGCTGGCGTCTGGGGCAGGCCCTCTGGGGCAGGGGCACTTGTGCCAGCAGCCCCCGCTGTTTCCCCGTCTCAGAAAGGCTTCTAGCCAGAGGTCTCTTCTTTTTAATTTACTCCATATCTGTAAAGTTTATGGTGAGTTTTCCTTTGAAAAACCAAAAATTCCCCAAGTTTTGTTATTTGAAATCTTTTTTTTTTTCCTAGTTCTGTGAAGGATTCCTTTTCTCAGAAGTACAAAGGAAAGGAAAATCCCCTCAAAGATTTAGTAGAGTTTAGCATCTGATTTAATTTTACTCTTAAAAATCTCCCGAGATTGAGTTGTGCTTTTGTGAGTGTGTCTGTGGGCTCGTGATCAGGGCTGGCGGCGTGTGTCTATAAAAACGGGATTATAAGACTTGGGCCTCTAGAGCAGCAGGTCTCCACTGCTCCCCGCTGGCTTCTTCACCTCCCTGCCCTCCCTGAGCCACTGAGGGATGAGGACAATGGATGGTAAAGAGAAGAAAAAGAAAAACCAATGTGTAACTTGGGGCACTTGCTCCTGCAGGGTGCTAGGGGACCAGTTGGCTCAGAAATGTTCGTTAAGGGATTATTTCTCTTAAAATGAAGGGCTTCTGTGTTTACTCCAGGCGTCTGCAACCCCCACACAGGTGTACTAGACCTGGTCCTTTTGGGCAGTACTACGTCCCTGATGAGTCTCTGTGGACTGTTCCCTCCCCCCTTGTTACACCCAGGGGGTTTCCACCCTTCCCTGGAATACCTAACAGTAATTTGAGGAAAAAATAGAATTAATCTCAGAATGTGGCAGTGTTCCTCCTCTGAGAAGTCCTTTGTTTCTTAGGTGGATCCTGGTACCAACTTCCCAAGAAGGACCGTCTGCTCCACCATGTGACGAGTCTGGCGGCTGGTGGGGGCTTATGTGCTTTCTTAAGGGGGCTGTCAAGTGAGGAGTTTGCAGTCCTGCTTTTCTCTCTTGCGCTTCGAGAGGGTGGGGTTGGGAAGGGAAGGAGCAGAGCAGGACAGGTGGTTGGGTCATAGGAACCACGTGAGCAAATGCAGCCCTGTAGACTTGAGCAGCAGCGGCCATTGGACTTCTGGAACCCGCTGGGGTCCCCTGACTCCTGCACCACTTTCCTGCTGAGCAGCCCTTAGGGCGAGACAGCAGTCTGGGTGGCTTTTCAAGAACGTTTCTGTAGGCCTTTCTACCTGTCCCTGGGCTTGATTGTGTCTCTGTGTCTCTGTGCCTGGGCCGGCTGTGCCACCTTCCTGTTGATTCCTCTGCCTGGCCCGGCGGTTAGCCTTGCTCTGTAGGGACCACGGTGAAACTCCTGGAAGTGTCCTGAAAGACCTGGTTAGGGAAAGAACCATTTGTTTTTCGGTGGTTTGTGTTTTGTCCTGGAGTTCCAGCTTGTGTTTGAGAAAAAGAGGAAGTCTGGGCTCTGAGCCTGGTGGGCAAATCTCCTCTTGGGAATTTTAATTTTGTTCATCATTTCCTTCGTCTCTACCCATTCCCGGGCCTTGTCAGCTGACAGAGCCCTTAGCTCTTGAGTAGAACGATAAGCTTCATCATTCGTTCCTCGGAAGGTTGGCATTATTGTTCCTCTTCATACGAGTGAAACTGAAGCCCTGAGTGATTAAGTGGCCGGACCCCTCGTACGGAGTAGTACAAATCTGTCGAGGTCGGACCATTCACCTCTTGGGGGGCAAGGACGGACATACTGCATCCAGTCTCATCTACCTGAAACGTTTTTCTTCATATGCTGTCCCCACGAGGCTGACCCTTGACCTGGTTTCTCAGTTCAGCAGTCACATGGAGGGCAGTCGCCATCCTTCAGGCCCAGGGACCCCGTCAGCCCGCTGCAGGTTGTGCAGAACCCCAGTGATCAGGGACAGAGAGACAGCCCCTCCCTTAAAGGAACCTTCATCTCGGGTCCATGCTAGGGATGGAGAGCCACCATCACTGGGTATCCCGACAAGGCAGGGAAGGGACAGTGGATGTACATGTGAGTCCCGCTCCCTGGAGCACCCCTTTCTCACACAGAGTGATGTGGAAAGTGCTGTGTGACCAGGGTTAGGCTACTTAATGTCTCTGTGCTTCAGTTTCTTCTTCTATAAAAAGAGGAATGACAATGGCCAACCTTGTGAGGATGCAGTTAAGAAACGTCTCTAACATGCCCGGCACAGCCTGGCACCGGGGGTGGCATTAGCAAGTGCTGGGCCGCTGCTCTCACAGCCTGCTAGTCTGCTGTTGCTAGCGGGAGCTAGAGGGGTCAAGGCTGCAGGTTGGACCCTGGCCAGGGTCTAGGAGATACAAGTTCTGACCCCTGCTGCCCTCCCCCCAGCATGTGACTTACCTGGAATTTGTCCCTCGCCAGGCCAGCAATGCCAGAGAGGAAAGGTCCTTGGGCAGCCATCCAGTGGGCCGCCTCCTACCTGTTTGGGAGGATGGGGAAGCAGTGTGGCGGGCCTGTGGTTGCCCGCCCTCTCCTTGTGCTGTCGTCGTTGTGCTGGCTCTGTGTGGCTGGTGGGCAGGGCTCTGACAGCAGAACCCTGTCTTCCGTTCCTGTCCTGGAGTAAACAAGGAGGCCTCACTCCCTTGCCAGGCCCCTGGTCCAGTGGTTGGGAAGTGGTAACCGCCGTCTGGCGGCTGCCTCGTCCTGGGTGCAAGAGGATGCCGCCTGCACACAGCAGCCCCCCTGCCCTGGAGCTGGGCCCCCTTTCCCTGGAGCTGGCCCCCCCTGAGCAGCTTCTGGAGTTGGAATGTCATGCTGGGGACGTCACACAGCTGCACATGCATGAACGGGTGTCACGTCCTGGAGTCCTCTTTCCCCCAGGCTGGTCCAGGGGAGGTCCTGGGCTTACCCCTCCAGAGCAGAACTCGACTCTCTCCACTTTCCTCCACCATCCCACCCCAGCACGGGCCTGTGCGGCTCCTGCCTCCCCCTCTGCACTGCCTCCCGCGCACTGCTGCTCTGCTCAGACCCCTGCTTCTCGGTAGCGGAGCCCAGTCCTTAGCAAACCTCCCCCCAGTCCTCTCTTCTCCACCTCAGAGGTGGTCATCGCAATTAGAATTAAGTCTGGACTCCTACCCATGCCTCCGAAGGCCTGTGGAGGTCTCTGGCGAGGTCTCCAGGCTCCTGGCCTCCTTCAGCTCCTCGGAGGCCGGGCCTCCTCCCTCTGGGCTTTTGCACTTGCAGTTCCCTGGGCCGGGAGCGCTCTGCCTCCCCATCTTCCTGTGACAGGCTCCGTCTCAGCTTCAATGTCATTTCCTCACAGAGGCCTTCCCTTCTGAGTCCCTGTCTAAACCACCCTTCTCCCCACTCTGCAGCCTCCCTGACATCACAATTTCAGATCATTTGTTTACTTAGTATCTGCATCTCCACTAGACTGTCTGCTCCGTGAGGACGGGGACTGCATCTGTCTTTGCCCTGTTGTGCCCAGCCTAGAGCAGGCACCCGGTTGTGCTGAGGGAGTCTGTGTGAGGGGGTGCATGTGTCCCAGAGAGGAGAGTGTTCTCTGACTCTGACTGTGCCCTAGATCGGTGCAGAGTCAGAATGAGATCCCCTCCCCGCCCCCTCTACCAGGAGGAACTAGGGGTCTATTTTAGAGAGGAGGAGAGTCCCCTGGCCAGGTTGGGTGAGGCTGAGGTGGTGGATTCCTGCTGCGGTTGGAGAAGGCAGGCTTGGTGTGTGATGTGAAAGGATTCACAGCACAGCCTGGCCCAGCCCCTGTTCAGGGCACAGGGGAGAAGCTGAAGGGGTGCATGGGAGCCTGACGGAGAGGGACAGAGTGTTGGAAGCCTTTGGCCCAAGATGAAGTCCTGTTCACTGGCAGCCGAACATCTAGATACCTTTTTAAAGAGAAGGTGGACAATCTTCGGCACCGAGTGGCTGCTGGCTCACTCAGCTCACAGTTCCTGCAGCTGGCACCGCGTCTGCTGCGTGGCTCTCTGCCCAAGGCACTGCCATCTCTCTGCCATGTGCCCTGCAGTTGGACAGGACCACACAGCAATCGAGGCTCAAAGGCACGGTCCCTGAGGCCCTGGGCAGAAAAGCTTTGGTGGATGTCCTACCTCTTACTGGTCCCACCTCTAACTGTGTGGCTTTGGGATATGTGTGTCACTTCCCTAGTTTCGGCTACCTCATCTCCATGATATGGGGGTCCAGCCTCTCGGTGTTATGAAATAACATCTCGTCTGGAAGCTCCTAGCACATAGTGCCTGGCACAAAGTAGGTACTTAAAGAATTTTCTTCCTGTTCTCACTACTGAAGGAACAGACTTTCAGAAGTAACTCTGAGAAATTAGGGTCCCATTACATTCAGGGTATCCTGTATTGAGGCCAGTCTAATATCAGACCCTGGGGAAAGGTCCCTGTTGGGAAGGCTGGAAGGTAGAGCCCACGGTGGGAGGTGCTGACGGGCCTTCCTGGACCACCAGGCACCCCTGTGGCACTGAGGGAGAGGTCCAAGGTCAGCAGCTGACAGAGCCCACAGGCCGGGCAGACCCTGGGTGCCGAGACGTGCTTCATTCTGGGTGGGGCCTGCTGTTCTGAGTAATGAGCAGGATAAGGGTGCAGGCGTGAGACCGTGCCGAGCACTGGGGGAAGGGCAAACGTGCCCCATCCCTCCCTCCATGAGTAGAGCCTTTCAGGGTACGCGTGGGCATCAGTCCTCTGTTCATACAGGTGTCTGCGTCCCCAGCAAGATTTTATCCCTCTGGTCATTGCTTGGAGTGCTCCATTAGCTTTGCCCTGTCGTCTTTACAGAGGGCCTTTGGTTCCTGGGGTGGCATCAGAGAAGGTTGCTTCTCTCCCTCTCCTGGCAGCCTTAGCCTCAGGAAACCAGGGTGCGGCAGTGGAGGGTCTCCCCGTGCTGGGGGAGGAGGAAGCATGGACCTTGAGGGCTGGGGTGTCCTCCGGGGCCCAGGGCCACCTTCAGGACTAGGGAAGCCACACTGTTGCCATGGACATCCTGGAAATGGCAGATGGCTCAGCCACTGGCCCATGTCCCCAGGGCCTGGCAGCTGGAGTCCCTGAGTTTGCTTTTACCTGAGTGTGGCAACGTTGTCCTGCTGTCTGCGCAAAGTGTCCTCCTGTTGATTCATGTTTTCTGCCAAGCAGTTAGGAATCTTGCTTTGGCAGGGAAGGCATGTGTGTGTGCTTTTAAATAGAACGTTCTTAGCTCATGCACACAGACCAGCCTTCTTAACTATTTTGTGTATTGATAAGTTTCATGGAAACAGAAAAGGGATCGAGATGCCTGGATTTCCTTGAGGTTTATTTGTTGGAGGAGGGCACTAGAGAGGGTTTGAGGAAGAAGGGAGGTGAGCCCATGCTGCACACAGTTTCCAAGAGTGCTGTGATTGGCAGAGAGCAGGTGAGGGTGAGGCTGCCACCACTCTTGGCTTCTGGTTTAATTTTTCTGGACTGAATTCTTTGGAACTGCTCTGTCTCTCTGTGACTTTTGCACGCATAATGACCCACGAAGCATTCTGAGGAGGCCCCTTGGTACAACCCCACCGACCCCACGTGGGCTGTCAAGATCATCTTCCTGAGCCTGGAACCTGGGCTGGAAGAGGAGATGCCAGCCACAGGGGACACTGGGGAGCCTCAGGATGGGCTTGAGACCTGCCCTCCCTGTCAGAGCTCACGGGAAGAGTGTTCTTGAAGTGTAAAGAACTGACTGTCAGCTAGGAGCAGCTGTGAAGTGGTCCTGAGCTGGTTCTTCCAGAGTGGCGGGGAGCTCAGCCACCTCTGTGAGGACCGCGCCCTGCCACCAAAATGCTGAGCCCCGCTGCATGCCCTGCGTGGTGGGATCCCTGGCACCGGTCACCCTGAGAGCTTGCCGCTCTCCAGGGCAGCCCCCACCTGGAGGGTTAGGGAGTTCTCTCCTAGTCTTAGTTCCTTCCATGCTCGGGGGAGGCAGGCACGCTGTGAGGGGCACTCAAAGTCTCCTAGCACAGCTGGCCAGGTCATTGCTGCCTTTAACCATGTTCCAGGCCCAGAGCCACACAGTGGCTCCCCCACTGGTCTTGGATGTCTCCTTTGTCAGCAGCACATTTACAGAGGGGTCTTCAGCTTCTGGATCCTGCAGAAAGCCCCCTCCCGGTGCCACCGTGGAACAGGGGCTGTTGGCTGCAGGACCACGTGGAGGTTCCTAGCACCCAATGTCTGTTCTGTCTTCCAGGTGAGACTGTGGAGATGAGATGGTGGTGGACACTTGTGATGGAATGGAAATCGTCCTACTGTGCAGCCACACCCCACCCCACCCTGCCCTACCCCGACGTGCCTGCCCACGCCAGCACTTCCTCCTAAGTTCTTACATCACCCTCAAACTGGTGACACCACAGGAAAGAAAGACCCAAGAAGTTGGAATGGCTGTTTCCATGGACACAATCTCCATAGTGACAATGTGGGGGGAGGGGGGAGGGGTGGGATGATGGGAAAGGGGGGAATTAAAAGGGAGGGATAAAAATATATATATATAAATCTATTTTTAGTCTGGAAAGACTTTGTTTAAATGAAAGGTGCGCTATCCCTTTTGATTCTATTTTAAAATTATCTAGTTAAAGAACTCCAAATTTGTTCCAATAACAGTGAAATTTAAATGTGAAATTGAACTGAACAAACTCTCATCTCATTAAGGATGGGGGTGTGGCTTTGATCTTTAGTCTGTCTCGCACCAATTCAGAGAACTCTAGACCCAGGATTGAAAGAGCAGACAAACCACACCAAAACCATCCTTCTGTCATTAATTTGTCTCAAAGTGGGAAGGTTTGGGGTGGGGGGAGTGGGGACGGTCCATGTTTTCAGGAGCGAGAGAATGATGTTTAAACACAAAAATAAATTTTTTCATTTCCAGAAACACTATTTATTTATTATTTTTTAAATTTTTTATCTTTTTTTGGGGGGGTGAAATTGGCAGATGCCCGGAGGTCACAGCTGTGTCCTGGGTCACTGTGGCCAGTGAGAACCCCGAATGCCCCACTAAGTGCACATGGCAGGCCAGGGTCAAGAGTTGGCCCTCATCTGGGCACATTCCAGGCAGCTGTGCCCTGACCCCCGAGGGAACAGGAAATAAGGTTAGGAATTGACATGGGGGAGGGACTGTCGGCTGTAATCAGTGTGGGGTAAGCTGACCAGGGACACCCAGTAAACCCTTTTCTCTTTTGCTTTCATTTTTATAAAGGAGAAGGGGGCCTGTCAGTTGAGCAGCCCCCCATGCTACATGATTCTTTATGTTGTGTTGTTTTGTTTGTAAATTGTATAATTTTTAAATATCTGAGTTTTAAAAAAAGAAGAAAAAAGTACAAAAAAAAAATCTTGTTAAGGCCTTAAGAAGGGGTTAGTGCATCTTTCAGGGGTCACTCTGCCGTGGGGATAAAATAGCTGTTTCACAAAACAGTTTTATTTAAAAAACAAGCAAAAAAAATCAAAAAAATAATAAACTTCATTTTAACCTTATTTCCCTTTTTGTTTAATATAAAGCAAATGCGTCTCTTCCTCATCCCATTCCAGCCCCCAGAGGTGGCTTTGGTGCTGCCACAGAGGCGGCGGCCATCTGAGTGGCCCAGCGGATCCTTAGCCTCACCCAGGCCCCGCGGCCCTTGCGGCGGGAAAGCCTGGAAGGAAGTGAAACCAAAGGCTCCTGTCTGCTGCCCTGCCTGGGTGGGCGGCACTCAGCCAGTGTGTGGGGATGGTCAGATTTGCTTAAGTTGATATGAGGACATATTTCCAATCAACATTGATTTTAAAGGTTATAAAAAAATAATGCAATGTTAATGGACTTTTTTAGAGAACAGAAATACTGGAAGGAATGTTGTGGAGTAGAAATAAGCAATTATAAATGAGTTCTTGTGTGCTTATCAATTTGGGGCTGCAGAAATGGCAGATTAATTTCGTTTTAATGGCTACATCCAGCAGTGCCGTCCATTTCTCATTTTGCTTGTGAGGATGGAGGTGTGGGTGGGTGTGCTGTGTGGGCCATGAGACCTGCATAGAAATAACTGCTTTTTGAGCTGTTTGGTTTCTTGTCTGGTCTTGGCTTGGCATTAACACACTTAGATGAAATTGTTCTATAGATTTCAGGTGTCAAGGGCTAACCCACAAAACTTGAAAAATATGTATCTTGAGGAAAACATTTTCCTGACAAGCAACTGATTCTTTGTCATTTTGCCTTTTATCCTTCTGTCCCCTTTTGACTTGATGATACTTGAGCAAAACTCTTGTCATTGTTCTAGGTCTTCCCTCAAACTGGCTTCTGAAGTGACCTTTTACTGGCAAGTGCCTGTGTCCCACACTCCCTCCTGGCTCCAGCTTTCTGGCTTCTGTAGGAAGCCTCAGCTGCTCACGTGCGTTCCAGCTCCCGCCGCTTTAGAGTTCTGTGTATTTTGTAATAGACTTTATTTTTTAGAGCAGTTTTAGGTTCGTAGTGGTATTGAGCAGAATGTACAGAAAGTTCCCATATACCCCTTGCCTCCCCCCACGGCTTTTCCTACCAGAGTGTTACATTTGTTACAATCAGTGAACCCACATTCACACATCATCATCACCCAGAGTCCACAGTTTACATCAGGGTTCACCCTTGGTGTTGCACATTCTATGAGTTTGGACAAATGTACACTGACATATATCCACCATTATAGGATCACACAGAGAAGTTTCACTGCCCTGAAAATCCTGTGTCCGCCTGTTCCCCAGCTCCTGGCAACCACTGATCTTTTGTCTGTCTCCATAGTGTTGCCTTTTCCAGAATGTCATATAGGTGGAATCATACAGTATGTAGCCTTTTCAGATTGGCTTCTTCACTTGGTAATAGGCATTTACGGTTCATCCATGGCTTTTCATGGCTTGAAGGCTCATTTCTTTCGAGTGCTGAAGAATATTCCGGTGTCGGGATGTACCACAGTATCCATTCACCTGCTGAAACACATCTTGGTTGCTTCCGAGGTTTGGCAATTTTGAATAAAGCTGCTGTGAACATCCCTGTGCAGGTTTTTTGTGGGCATAAGTTCTCAACTCCTTCGAGTCGGTATCAAGGAGCGTGATTGCTGGATCACATGGTAAGAATGTTGAGTTTTGTAAGGAACCCCCAAAGTGCCTTCCAAAGTGTCTGTGCCATTTTCCATTCTCACCAACAATGTGTGAGACCTCCTGTTGCTCCGCATCCTCCCCAGCCTTTGGTGTTCTCAGTGTTCTGGATTTGACCATTTTAATAGGTGTGTAGTGGAAATGTATTTTTTTAATAATTTTAAATCATAAGGAAACATAAAATTTGCCATCTGAACCAGTGAGTGTACAGCAGAGTAGTGTTCAGTATATTCACATTGTGCAGCGGGTCTCCAGAACTTCTTCATCTTGCCAAGCCCAAGCCCAAGCCCAAGCCCAAGCCCTGCAACCGCAAATCAACCCGGAGGCGGGCCCTGCCCCGCTCTGGTCCTACGCGTGTTCCATCCTCGGCCGCGGCCTCCGGCGCCCGCCTGCGGAACTGCAGCGGCGGCCGCCCTGCCGGAGCCTCCTCCTGGATCCTAGCGCTGCGCTGAGCGGGTCGGCACTGCGAGTCAGGTGAGGCGGCCAGGCCCGCGGCCCCACAAGCTGCACGCAGCTTCCACTCTTCCTTTCTGTCCCCAGGGAGGAGCGGGAATGGGGGGGTTTCCTCCGCGGGCGCTCCATGCCGCGGGGGGAGGGGCAAGGCGAGCCAAATGCCACCAACTTTCCTAGCGGGCTGGCTAGTGCTGCAGGTCCCTACCTGCTTTCTAGGGGGCTCTCCAAGGGTCTGCTCCGCATCGCGTTGGGGACCCAGGGCCGCGTCTCGGTGCTTGGGGGACTCGGGCCGGCGCTTCCTGCTCGCCATCGTGCTGACGTCACCCCGGACTCTAAGTCTCAGTCCACAGTGTGCAGAGGGCCCTTCCCTGTGTGGGTGAACACCTGTGACACACGTGGTCCCAGGGGGCGCTCACCCCTCCACCCCAGCACCTTCAGCAGAGAAAAAGGACAGCCAGGGCCGGCTGAGTATGTTTCTAAAATAAGAAATCTCAGTAACTTACATGTAGAGCAGCAGCTCAGAGCCTGCGTTTTGAGATGCACTGGAATGCTGCTCTGTGACTTTGACCTCCTGACATGTCCCCTGAGACAGTCTCCTCCATGCCCTGGGGACCTTAAAGCCACCAGCCCTACAGGGCTGTGGGGAGGACACGTGGAGTGAGCAGCAGAGCCTGGCACGCGATTCCCTGATCAATGGAAGCTGCACTTGCACAATGATTGCAAAGGCCATCGGCCTCATGATTGTACTGTGTGCTCATTGTACTCACGAGGTTTCCTCAAGGCCTCCCCGTCCTGGACAACAGGCCCCGAGTATGGGGGCTCTGCTTGAATTACAGACATGTCTGTCCCTGCCTTCATATCTTCATTAGGGTGACTGACTGGGTGGTCATGACACATCCAAAACAAAGGGTGGATCAAGACAGTTTATCCAGGGCCACTCTGTGACCAACACTCTGACCATCCTGCCCTCCTGCTGACACCACCTGATTCTCTGACAGTCCTGTGTGGAAAGTTGCCGCCCACAGGACAGGACATTCAATGAGGCTAATGAGAGGCCACAGGCTGGACCCAGGAAGTCCTGAGGGTGCCCATGGGTCTTGCCCTCCTGGTCTGTAGAGTGGCCTTAAAACTGGTCTGCCTGCGTTCTGGGGGCCCAGCAACCCTGGTTCCCCACAGTCCAGTCCTCAGCCAGACCTGCAAAGCTGCCTCCCTCCCACTGCCCCTCACCCCCCTGCACAGGACTTTGCAGTTGCCCTTGGTCCCGTTGCAAGGTCACCTTGGCTTGCAGTGCCAAGCCAGCCAAAGTCCTCCAGGAAGTCCTCCCAGAAAGTCCTGCTCCAGTCTGGGGCAGTGTCCCCATGACCTCAAAGCAGTCCGCGCACTGCTGGCCCAGCCTGTCAGCTCTCAGCCTTCCTGCTCCTCCTCTTGGTCATGAGCACCTTGGAGCAGGGGCCACCATCGTCTTCCTGTCAGAGTCCGAGTGCCCAGCCCAGCACCCAGCACATGGTCCGTCCTGCGGGCTGGAACAGAATCCAAGGCCTGACCAAGGCAAGATGCAGGGAAGGTCCCCAGCAAGCGACACCCTTGCCCTGGGCCTGGCGGGAGAGTGGGGATGTGGGAATTCAGAAGGGGAGGAGCAGCTTTCACAAGCCAGGCAGGAACTGCAAATGTTGCAAGCCAATACCAAGAGGCCACGGTACCGGGGAGCCATCTCTGGGTGGCCATCTCTGAGTGGGGGATGTCCAGATGCACCCTGGGAAGAAGCTGGTCCTCTTACTGTTGGGGAGTGAGTGAGGGAGAGAACTGGGGGGACACGGGGGTGAGGAGTGCCTCCTGCAGGCCCTGCTTCAGCTCAGGAGAGAATACTCCAGCTGTTTCCAGGATGAGAGCTTGGCACACATACCCCTGGGATGGGTGAGGGGGCCTGACCCCTACCCAGGAAATGTCCCTTCCCCACCCTCTGGGCTCCTGAGCCTTCCAATTGGAGTGGGTTTTGGCCTCAAATTTCCCATCAGCTTCACTGATTTAAACTCAGCCTCAAATCCCACAACTTCTATTGTTGAAGAAGGAGGGTGCTGAGGCTGGTGGGCAGCAGCCCTGCCCTGGCGTGGTGTGGTCACCCCCCTGCTTGGAGGGAGTGAGATCCTGAGCTGAAAGGGGAAGCCTGGGAGCCACAATTCCAGCCTGGAGGTGGCACACACTGACACAGGTTGGTCCCGAGGTTTGCATCTTTCCTTGAGGGACCACAGAGTCAGGGGTGGAAGGGATGGGGCTGGAGCAGGGGGACCTGGCCCAGGGAGAGGGAGGAGGCCGGCAAAAGGGGAGGCCTGAGAATCCACTCCTGTGGTCCTCAGTAGGCCTGTGAGGGTGTAAAGAAATTACGTCATCCCCACTTGCCGACCCCTCCCACCCCCACCCCGTCTTCCAGAAAGAGTCTGAGCAGCTGATGTTCAAGAACAAATGATAATGAGGAGGAGGAAGCAGGGCCCCTCCTCTGGGGACAGAGTCACATCCTCTGCTAAGCCACCCTGGTCCCCTGAGCTTCCTGGCAGCTCAGTCAACAAGGGCTGGTGCCCACCCCACATTTCTGTGTCAGGAAAGTGGATACAGGCACGAGGAGATTCATCACCTGGGTGGCCTCATGAGCTAGGAGATCTAGGACCAGTTTGTAACCAACTTAGGAAGGATCTCCTGGCCATTAAACTGCCTGTTGGGTGACTAGGGAGCTCTGGGAACAACACCGCTGCCTCCCCACCTCCAGATTCAAACCTGCACCAGCCAGGTGAGGGCCAGGTGAGGGTCCTCAGCATCACTGCCAGCAGCCTCCAGGCAGGGAGAGGAGGGAGTCGGCTCCAGGCAACCACTGAGAACAAGTGTGTGTGTAAGTGGTGCTTGTATTAATGTGTGTCTATATAAGGTTTTGTGAGTGTATAAATGTGTGTGTGCATGTGCTTGTGTGTCAGTATGTGAGCACGTGGGTAGTGTGTGAGTGTGTGAGTGGTCTGTGAGTGTGTGATCTGTGTCTGTGTGTGTTGAGTGGACTAGTGTGAAGTGAGGGACACAGAGAACTTTAAGCATCCCTCCACGCCTCCCCCAGCACCTGCGGACCCTCTGAACATAGTGACCTTCCTGAGAATGGCAGGAACAAAGCAGGGAGGTGAAGGTCACTCAGGAGGAGGCAGGTGAGACATCGGAAGGCAAGAATGTGTTCTGGGGATGACGCTGTGACCACATTAGGGAGTGTGAGCCTGATATGACAGGTGGGGCAGGATCAAGTCCAAAGACCCCTGGTGCTTCCTCGGAACCTGTACAATGCTGGGGAGTCAGGCTGGGGGTGAGGACATCTCTTCTCTACCCCTGACCCTGGGTAATCACGTGGAGGGGACAGCAGAGACAGGACTTCTGTACCATGCTCCTGACCTTCCCCGGCCCCTCCCTGCTCCCTCTGGCAGCACAGTCATGCCAACAGGCTCAGGGCAGAGGGCAAAGGCCAGTCTCAGCTCCCTTTATAAAGAGAGGCCAGGCTGGTCGAGCCCTCAGGGTTGGTGAGAGTGCCCTGCCTGGCCTGGTCCGACGTCCTGGTGTGGTGAGGGGTGCCTGTGTGTCCAGAGTGGAGGAGCCGGGTGCCCACTGAGGCAGCCATGGGGCTGCTGACCGGGGAGACACTGGGGCCCCTGGCCGTGGCCGTGGCCATCTTCCTGCTCCTGGTGGACCTGATGCACCGGCGCCAGCGCTGGGCCCCATGCTACCCACCAGGCCCCACGCCCCTGCCTGGGCTGGGCAACCTGCTGCAGGTGGACTTCCAGGACACGCTTTGCTGCTTTACTCGGGTGAGGCAGGTGGGGGTGAGCACAGAGGTCCTGGGGACCCACATGGCAGCAGACAGTGGGCGGTGGTGAAGCCACAGGCTGGACAGGGAGCTGGGGGAAAGGAGGAGGCAGGTTTGAGAGGCCTCCTGGGGGAGGACATCTGTGCAGGGCCTGAGGACAGTCTGAATTTTCCAATCAAAGATCAGAGAGGGCAAAGGCCTGGAGGGGGTAGGTCTTGGCCGTGGGTTTGGGATCATGTGGGACAGGGCCGAAGTTATGTGATCCTGAGTCCCTTCTGAGGACATCAGGGGGAGATGACCTCAGATTGGGGGAGGGGAGTCTGGTCATGAGCCCCATTTACCTCAGGAAATTGAGGTTGAGAGGGACAGTGACCAGGTTCCAACCTTTTGCTGCTGTGAGACCCTGGGCCTCACTGCTCACCTCTGTGAACCTCAGTTTCTTCACCTGTAAAATGGAATGCTAACTTGGCCTACTGACAATGTTGGTGACCTCTGCAAAGTCATGGCTGAGTGGTCTGTTCCAACGTGAGGTCCTCGACTAAAGAGCATGTGACCTCTAGCGTCACAAGGCCAGATAGGTTCCTTGCACCCACTCTTTGCTGGCGGCCCAGTGGTCCCCTTAGGCTAGGGCGAGGAGACTGGCTCCAGCAGCCTGGCAGGGGCGGGACTTGTGGAACGCCCTTGACCCTCGGCCTGCAGCTGCGGCGACGCTTCGGGGACGTGTTCAGCCTGCAGCTGGCCTGGACGCCCGCGGTCGTGCTCAATGGGCTGGCGGCCATGCGCGAGGCGCTGGTGGACCGCGGCGAGGACACCTCCGACCGCCCACCTGCGCCCGTATACGAGCAGCTGGGCTACGGGCCGCACGCGGAGGGTAACTGGAGGTGGGGAGGACCGCGGTCCGGCGGGGACTGGGCCCGCAGTGACCCGAGACCCGGCAGGGCCAAGCGGAGGCAGGGTGGTGGACCTGCGGAGCAAGAAAAGTCAGCGAATTTGAAGGGGCGGCAGGTGGAGGAAGAAGACGGTCCGAGGGTCCGGAGGTGGATGTGGGCGGGCCGGAGGGCGGGCCCGGATCTTCCTTGAAGGAAGGTGGTCTCCGTGGGCAGAGCCAAGAGTGGAGCCAAGACCTGCCCACAGTGGGGAGAACTGGCGAGCAATGTGGCTGGGAGAGGGTGGGATCTGTCCCCAGCCAGATGGGGATGTGGAGTGGCCCGGCCTTGGCGGGAAGGAGAACGAGGTTAGAGTGGGCGGAGCAGGCGCGAGGCTGTGTGAACAGGGGCGGGGGGCGGGGCATGTCTCTGGTGTAGACGGAAGGGCAGGCGAGCCAGTCAGCTAAGTGTGCGCGCAGAGGCGGCGCCAGGGCACACCCGAGCCACGCCCACGACCGCCCCGCTCCCAGGAGTGATTCTAGCCCGTTATGGGGGCGCGTGGCGGGAGCAGCGGCGCTTCTCCGTGTCCACCCTGCGCAACTTCGGCCTGGGCAAGAAGTCGTTGGAGCAGTGGGTGACCGAGGAGGCCTCGTGCCTCTGCGCCGCCTTCGCAGACCAGGCCGGTGAGTGCTGGGCTGAGGGACAGGAGACAGGGATGGAGGCTGGGAAGAGGAGATGGAGGCGACCCCCTGACCTGCACCGTCCCCTCCCAGGACGCCCCTTTAGCCCCAACGCCCTCCTGAATAAAGCAGTGAGCAACGTGATCTCCTCCCTGACTTTCGGGCGCCGCTTCGAGTACAATGACCCGCGCTTCCGCGAGCTGTTGGACCTCGCGGAGAAAGGTGTGCAGGAGGAGTCAGGCGTCCTGCGCAAGGTAACGGTGGGGGAGCCAAGGAGCCCTGCAGGCGAGCTCCATGGAGGCCTGTGCCCTGCAACGGGGTTCCGTGGAGGAGGATTTGTCTAGAGGGGTGTTGGCACAGCGGACCCCAGTAGAGGGCTAAGGAAAGTGTATCTGCCACTGGAAGCCACCAGAGCCCATGAGATGTAGATTTTAGGTTTCTCCTTCTGGGGCCCAGGCAGCTAGGGGAGGGTAGAGGCCCAAACTTAGGGAGGAGCCAGGTCACTGTGGGGGACACCGTGGAGGCTGCTGGGACTTTATAGGTTGAGGTGAACACCTGAGCACAGGGAGGACCCAGGGCCCCACATGCGTGACCAAAACAGGTGCTGGAAGCGATCCCAGTGCTCCTGCGTGTCCCAGGGCTGGCTGCCAAGGTCTTTCCGGGGCAGAGGGCCTTCATGGTCCTGCTGGATGAGCTGATTGCTGAGCACAGGATGACCCGAGACCCGGCCCAGCCTCCCCGAGACCTGACCGACACCTTCATGGACGAAGTGGAGAAGGTGAGGTGCCAGGGACAGGGACAGGGACATGGGTTGTGGGTTGAGGGTCCATGAGGGGAGCCCAGGCGAGGTGGGGCCTGTGTATCACCCAGTGATCAGTCAACCCGGGGTGATGGGTGCAGAGTGGGAGGCCATTTGGGGTTTTCTCCCTCGGCAACGGAGCCCACTCTCTCTGCGTGGGCCAGGCCAAGGGGAACCCCGAGAGCAGCTTCAATGATGAGAACCTGCGCCTGGTGGTGGCTGATCTGTTCTCTGCTGGGATGGTGACCACGTCAATCACGCTGGCCTGGGCCCTCCTGCTCATGATCCTGCACCCGGATGTGCAGCGTGAGCCCAGCCTGGGGGCCTGGTGGGATGGGGCAGGGAGGAGAGGGACAGGCTGGGGGCCCTGAACTGGGCTGGCCACCAGGAGCTCTAAGCAAAGGCTGGGCCCTGGCTCAGAGGTCACAGTGACCTCCTCCTTCCCGTGGGCACAGCCCCTGCACAGGAGTCCGGAGGAGGTTCAGGTCCAGCCCCCTGGGTTCTGACCACTGTGGGGACGCTTGTCTGTCCAGGCCGTGTCCAACAGGAGATCGATGAGGTGATAGGGCAGGCGCGGCGACCAGAGATGGGGGACCAGGCCCACATGCCCTTCACCATGGCTGTGGTCCATGAGGTGCAGCGCTTTGGGGACATCATCCCACTGGGCGTGTCCCACTTGACATCCCATGACGTTGAAGTGCAGGGCTTCCTCATCCCCAAGGTAGGCCTGTGGCCCTCCTCACCCCAGCTCAGCTCCACCTGCCCCGTGGTAGCCCCAGCATGGCCATTGCCAAGTGTGACCAGGACTGGAACCCAGGCCACCTAATCCTCATTTCCCCAGGCACCAACTGTCCAGCCTGGGTGGGTGTGGGGATGAAGCAGAGGCAGGGCGGGCCAGGTGCATGCAGAGCCCGCAGTCTGGGTAGGGGAGGACAAACTAAAATGTGCCACAGTCTGTTGGAGGATCCATGTACATAGGGACTGGTGGTAGGAAGGGCGCCCAGGGGAGGCTATTCTCTTGGCCCTGCCATGGGTACGAGGAGGGTGCGGGGAATTTCTTGAGCTGAGATTGACTTGAAAGTGTCCAGGTGTGTGCCAGGCAGAAACTGTAGCCTATGCATGTTTGGTGGCAGGGGTCCAGGCAACCCCCAGCCCAGACCCCACCCATGCCAGGCATCTCCTGCCAGGGGACGACGCTCATCACCAACCTGTCCTCGGTGCTGAAGGACGAGGCCGTCTGGAAGAAGCCCTTCCGCTTCCACCCGGAGCACTTCCTGGACGCCCAGGGCCGCTTCGTCAAGCAGGAGGCCTTCATGCCCTTCTCAGCAGGTGCCTGTGGGGAGCCTGGCTCACTGCCCCCTCCTGAGGGAGTCTTGGAGGCGTTGAGCCCAGACCCCCAGGCTCACTGAGCCCCCATACCCACCCACAGGCCGCCGCTCGTGCCTCGGGGAGCCCCTGGCCCGCATGGAGCTCTTTCTCTTCTTCACCTGCCTCCTGCAGCACTTCAGCTTCTCGGTGCCCACTGGGCAGCCCCGCCCCAGCGACTACGGTGTCTTTGGTTTCCTGGTGACCCCGTCCCCGTACCAGCTTTGTGCTGTGCCCCGCTAGACAGGGAGCACCAAGCCCCTAACCCAGTCCTTGCTGAAACGGTGATGTCCAATAAACCAATCTGATGGCTCCAACCTGTCTTGAGTCCCACCTGGGCCCCCTGAACAGCCCCTGGCAGTGATTTGGCCTCAGCAGCCTCCCCAAGGCCAGCTCCTACCCCTGCCTGATCCAGCCTTACCTGGCATTTAACCCCATTTGAGAGACGGGTATACTGAGGCTCACAAGGTGACAGCTTACCCTCTAATCACCCATGGAGACCCAGCACTGGCTGCCCTGGTTGGTGACTAAGTCCATGCAAAAGTCTTGACTCCTGGGTGTCAGGGAGCAGGAGGAGTGTGAATGGGCTTCTGATAGGAATCAGCCCAATCCCTGGCTGGGTGAGCTCGCTCAGGTTCAGGGATTCACCACACAGCTTAAAAGGAGAAGCTGGGACATGAGGTGTCCACAGGGGCTTTGAAAAGATCTGACACATTCTTGGGAATCTCAGAGGCCCTGCACTTGTGTAGGGCTGTGTGGAGTTGTGTGCATGCTCAGGAAAGACCTGGGGGTGGGGGGCCTGAGCTGTCCCCTCGGACTGAGCTTGATCATCTGGGCAAACAGGGAGCAGAGGCTGAGGGAAAGTTGTAAACTCTAAAGCCAGTGCCTGGCTGAATGTTGAAAGTATGCCCCAGCACACAGAGAGCACTTCTGTGCAGCAAAGACTGGGAAAGTGATTGGTTCCAGACATTTAAGGAAATCTCTAACCAATCATTAGCTGACCACCAAGCTAACTGAGTAGAGACTTCAGTGGCCACACACAATAAAGAATAGAGACTTTATGGAATTAGTTCAGAGCAGTCACTAAGCAAAGAAAGAACTACAATGACCACCAACAACAGCAAGAACAAACCCTGGGGAGCAAAGAGAGTCTGATTTCCAGAGTCGCCACATTATCTCATTTGAAATGTCCCGTTTTCAACAAAAAATTACATGACACGGAAAGGAACAAAAATGGATGGCTCATAGACAGGAAAAAGGCCATCAATAAAAACCATCCCTGATGGTTGAGTTGCTGGACACAGACTGCATATCAGCTAATTCGGTATGTTCACAGGACTAAGAGAAATCTTATCTAATGAACTACAGGGAAGTGGGAGCATGATGTGTCACCAATTAAGGAACAGCTGTAATGAGACACAAATTTTAAAAAGGAGCTAAGTAGAAAATCTGGAGTTGAAAAGCTCAATAAGTGAAATGGAAGTTCACTGCAGAAACTCAAGAGCAGACTTTAACAGAGAGAAGAAAAATCAGTGAACATGAGGACAATCAGCTGAGCTGATCCAGGCTGAGGAACAGAAACGAGGATGAAGAATAATGAGCAGAGATTCAGAAACCTGTGGGCACCATCAAGCATACCGCACATAATGGGAGTCCTAGCAGAAGAAGAGAGAGATAAAGGACTAGAAGGAATATTGAAGAAATGTTGAAAAATGAATACTCCCCAAATTTGATGAAAAACATTAATCTACTCAACCAAGAAGCTCAGTGAACCCCAAGTAGGATAAAATCAGAGATCTGCACACATCATAATCAAACCAGGAAAAGATAGAGAATTTTGAAAGCAGCAAGAAAGATGGGAGACGCTCCTCATCATGAACAAAGGATCTGTCCTCAATAACACTGACGTTAAGATTCTAACCAGAAACAATAGAGTGCAGAAAGCAGTGAGATGACAATAGCCCTCAGGAAGTGACTGGAGGATGTCACAAGCTCGGGAAAGGGCCTCTGGGCTCCACCATTTGTCCAGTCAGGGTAAATGGGGAGCTCAGAGAACAACCCTTTTGCCCCCCGACACCAAGAGATAAACTTGCGACGGCTACACCAGAGCCTAGGAATCTGGGCTGTGCTGCAAGCCGGGTGAGGACCCCGAGCCTCATGGGGAGCAGCCTCCACCAGAAGAGGCCCCGCGCAAGCATCCACAGCCCTCGCTGGGAACCAGGGCACTTGGCGCTTCGTCTGCGTGCGTGTGTGTGTGTGTGTGTGTGTGTGTGTGTGAGAATCTGTCCACGTTGAGTTCAAGTGTGTGTGTGTGTTTTCATGTGAGTTTTGTCTGAGTGTGGGTGGTTCTGTCTGTGAATAGATTTCTGTGTGGTGTTTCTGTGTGTGTGTGTGCGGGCGCGTGTGAACATGAAGGTAAAAGCCCAAGCCCCGTACCCATAAACCATCTCTGGGAGGCGGGCCCTGCCCAGCTCCCCCTCCCGCCCCTGTTCCCTGCTCGGCCGCGGCCTCCTGCGCCCCCCGGCGCCCGCCTGCGGAACTGCAGCCGCGGCCGCCCTGCCGGGGCCTCCACCTGGATCCCAGCGCTGCGCTGGGCGAGTCCGCGCTGCGAGTCAGGTGAGGCGGTCCGGCCTGCGGCCCCACAAGCTGCACGCAGCTTCCACTCTTCCTTTCTGTCCCGAGGGAGGAGCGGGAATGGGGGGGTTTCCTCCGCGGGCGCTCCATGCTGCGGGGGGAGGGGCAAGGCGAGCCAAATGCCACCAACTTTCCCAGCGCCCTGGCTGAGGCTGCAGCTTCCTACCTGCTTTCTAGGGCTTTCTCCCAGAATTTGCTCGACATCGCATGGGGGACCCAGGGACGGCGCTTCCTGGTCCCCAGTTGTGCTGACATCACTCCTGGGCTCTCTCAGCCCACAGTGTCCAGAGGACCCTTCCCTGCTGGGTGAACACCTGTGACAGGCATGGTCCCTGGGGGCACTCACCCCTCCACCCCAGCACCTTCAGCAGAGAAAAAGCACAGCGAGGGCGGGCTGAATGTGTTTCTAAAATTAGAAATCTCAGTAATTTACATGTAGAGCAGCAGCTCAGAGCCTGCGTTTTGAGATGGATCCTAATGCTGCTCTGTGACTTTGACCTCCTGACCTGAACCCTGAGACTCAGTCTCCTCCATGCCTTGGGGACCCTAAAGGCACCTGCCTTACAGGGCTGTGGGGAGGACACATGGAGTGAGCAGCAGAGCCTGGCACGCGATTCCCTGATCAATGGAGGCTGCAATTGCACAATGATTGCAAAGGCCATCGGTCTCACAATTGTACTGTGTGCTCATTGTACTCCCGAGGTTTCTGCAAGGCCCCCCCCCCGGCCCCCCGCCCCTGTCCTGGACAACAGGCCCCGAGTCTAGAGGACTCTGCCTGAGTTACAGACATGTCTGTGCCTGCCCTTGGTATCCTCATTATGGTGACTGCTTGGGAGGGTGTGACACATCAAAACAAAGGGTGGATAAAGACAGTTTATCCAGGGCCACTATATGAACAACACAGGGACCATCCTGCCCCCACTCCCCCCCACCCCGCTAACACCACCTGATTCTCTGACAGTCCTGGGTAGAAAGTTGCTGCCCACAGGACAGGACATTCAACTGAGGCCAATGAGAGGCCACAGGCTGGATCCGGGGAGTCCCCAGGGTACCCATGGGTCTTCCTCTCCTGGTCTGTTGAGTGGCCACAAAGCTGTTCTCCCTGCCTCGTGGAGGCCCAGGGACGCCAGTTCCCTCCAGCCCAGTCCTCGGCCTGACTTCCAAAGCACCAGTCTTGAGCTGCCTCCCTCTCTCTGCCCCTCACCCCTCTGCCCAGGACTTTACAGTGGCCCTTTGGTCCCACTGCCAGGTCACCTTGGCTTGCAGTGCCAAGCCAGCCAAAGTCCTCCAGGAAGTTTTCCCAGAAAGTCCTGCTCCAGCCTGAGGCAGTGTCCCCAGGACCCTCAAAGCAATCCCCACACTGCTGGCCCAGCCTGTCAGCTCTCTGTCTTCCTGTTCCTCCTCTTGGTCGTGAGCACCGTGGAGCAGGGGCCCACCATCGTCTTCCCGCCAGGCTGCGAGTGCCCAGCCCAGCACCCAGCACATGGTCCGTCCAGTGGGGGTGGAACAGAAATCAAGGCCTGAGCAAGGCACGATGCAGGGAAGGCCGGGTAAACTGAGGAAGGCCCACTGGGCCCCAGCAAGCTACACCCTCTGGCCCTGGGCCTGGCAGGAGAGTGGGGATGTGGGAATTCAAAGGGGAGGAGCAGCTTTCACAAGCCAAGCATGAACTGCAAACATTGAAAGCCAATACCAAGAGCCCACAGCCCCGGGGAGCCATCTCTGGGTGGCCATCTCTGAGTGGGGAAATTCTGCAGGCACCCTGGAAAGAAGCTGGTTCTCTTACTGTTGGGGAGTGAGTGATGGAGAGAACTGGGGGGTAACAGGGGTGTGCAGTGCCTCCTGCAGGCCCTGCTTCAGCTCGGGAGAGAATACTCCAGCTGTTTCCAGAATGGGAGCTTGTCTCACATACTCCTGGGATGGGTGAGGGGACCTGATCCCTACCCAGGAAATGCCCCTTCCCCACCCTCTGGCCTCCTGAGCCTTCCCATTTAGTGGGTTTTGGCCTCAGAGTTCCCATCAGCTTCACTGATTTAAAAACAGCTTCAAATCCCAGCAGTTTTCTTCTTGAAGAAGGAGGGTGCTGAGGCTGGCGGGCAGCTCCCCTGCCCTGGCATGGTGTGGTCACCGCCCTGCTGGAGGGGGTGAGAGGCTGAGCAAGAGGGAGGGCCAGGTAGCCACAGTTCCAGCTGGGAGGTGGCACACACTGGTGTGAGATAGTGCCCAGGTTTGTGTCTTTCCTTGAGGGACCAGAGAGTCAGGGTTGGAAGGGATGGGGCTAGAGCAGGGGGAACCTGGCCCAGGGAGAGGGAGGAGGCCAGCAAAGGGGGAGGCCTGAGAATCCATTCCTTGTGGTCCTCAGCAGGCCTGTGAGGGTGTAAAGAAATTACATCATCCCCACTTGCTTTCCATCCTCCTGTCTTTTAGAAAGAGTTTGAGCAGCTGATGTTCAAGGACAAATGATAATGAGGAGGAGGAAGCAGGCCCCCTCCTCTGGGGACAGAGTCACATCCTCTGCTAAGCCACCCTAGTCCCCTGAGCTTCCTGGCAGCTCAGTCAACAAGGGCAAGTGCCCACCCCACATTTCTCTGAGTCAGGAAAATGGACACAGGCCCGAGGAGATTCACCACCTGGGTGGCCTCAAGAGGTCAAGGACCAGTTTGTAACCAACTTAAGAATGGTCTCCTGGTCTTCAAACTAGCTGGTTGGGTGACTATGAAGCTCTGGGAACAACGCTGCTGCCTCTACCACCAGATTCAAACCTGCACCAGCCAGGTGAGGGTCCTCAGCATCACTGCCAGCAGCCTCCAGGCGGGGAGAGGAGGGAGTCGGCTCCAGGCAACCACTGAGAACAGGTGTCCTGGTGCTGGGTTTGCATGTGTATGTGTGTGTGTGTGTAAGTGGTGCTTGTATTAATGTGTGTCTATATAAGGTTTTGTGAGTGTATAAATGTGTGTGTGCATGTGCTTGCGTGTCAGTATGTGAGCACGTGGGTAGTGTCTGAATGTGTGAGTGGTCTGTGAGTGTGTGATCTGTGTCTGTGTGTGTTGAGTGGACTAGTGTGAAGTTAGGGAGACAGAGAACTTTAAGCATCCCTCCATGCCTCCCCCAGCGCCTGTGAACCCTCTGAGCATAGTGCCCTCCCTGAGAGTGGCAGGAACAAAGCAGGGAGGTGAAGGTCACTCAGGAGGAGGCAGGTGAGACATCGGAAGGCAAGAATGTGTTCTGGGGATGACGCTGTGACCACATTAGGGAGTGTGAGCCTGATATGACAGGTGGGGCAGGATCAAGTTCCAAGACCCCTGGTGCTTCCTCGGAGCCTGTACAATGCTGGGGAGTCAGGCTGGGGGTGAGGACATCTCTTTTCTCTACCCATGACCCTGGGTAATCACGTGGAGGGGACAGCAGGGACAGGACTTCTGTACCATGCTCCTGACCTTCCCCGGCCCCTCCCTGCTCCCTCTGGCAGCACAGTCATGCCAACAGGCTCAGGGCAGAGGGCAAAGGCCAGTCTCAGCTCCCTTTATAAAGAGGGTCCAGGCTGGTCGAGCCCTCAAGGTTGGTGAGAGTGCCCTGCCTGGCCTGGTCCGACGTCCTGGTGTGGTGAGGGGTGCCTGTGTGTCCAGAGCAGAGGAGCCGGGTGCCCACTGAGGCAGCCATGGGGCTGCTGACCGGGGAGACACTGGGGCCCCTGGCCGTGGCCGTGGCCATCTTCCTGCTCCTGGTGGACCTGATGCACCGGCGCCAGCGCTGGGCCCCACGCTACCCACCAGGCCCCATGCCCCTGCCTGGTCTGGGCAACCTGCTGCAGGTGGACTTGGACGACCCGCTTTGCTGCTTTACTCGGGTGAGGCAGGTGGGGGTGGGCACAGAGGTCCTGGGGACCCACATGGCAGCAGACAGTGGGCGGTGGTGAAGCCACAGGCTGGACAGGGAGCTGGGGGGAAAGGAGGAGGCAGGTTTGAGAGGCCTCCTGGGGGAGGACATCTGTGCAGGGCCTGAGGACAGTCTGAATTTTCCAATCAAAGATCAGAGAGGGCAAAGGCCTGGAGGGGGTAGGTCTTGGCCGTGGGTTTGGGATCATGTGGGACAGGGCCGAAGTTATGTGATCCTGAGTCCCTTCTGAGGACATCAGGAGGAGATGACCTCAGATTGGGGTAAGGGAGTCTGGTCATGAGACCCATTTACATCAGGAAATTGAGGTTGAGAGGGACAGTGACCAGGTTCCAACCTTTTGCTGCTGTGAGACCCTGGGCCTCACTGCTCACCTCTGTGAACCTCAGTTTCTTCACCTGTAAAATGGGATGCTAACTTGGCCTACTGACAATGTTGGTGACCTCTGCAAAGTCATGGCTGAGTGGTCTGATCCAACGTGAGGCCCTCGACCATAGAGGATGTGACCACCAGTGTCACAAGGCCAGATAGAGTCCTTGTACCCACTCACTGCTGGCGGCCTAGGGGTCACCCTGGGTCTAGAGCCAGGAGGCTGGGTGGGGAAACCTGGGGTGGGGCGAGACTTGTGGAATGCTCTGGACTCTTGTCTGGCAGCTGCGGCGTCGCTTCGGGAACGTGTTCAGCCTGCAGCTGGCCTGGACGCCCGCGGTCGTGCTTAACGGGCCGGCAGCCATGCGCGAGGCGCTGGTGGACCGCAGCGAGGACACCTCCGACCGCCCACCTGCTGCCGCCTACGAGCACCTGGGCTACGGGCCGCACGCGGAGGGTAAATGGAGGAGGGGAGGACCGCGGTCCGGCGGGGACTGGGCCCGCAGTGACCCGAGACCCGGCAGGGCCAAGCGGGGGCAGGGTGGTGGACTTCCGGTGCAGGGAGGGGTCAGCGAATTTGAAGGGGCGGCAGGTGGAGAAAGAAGCCTGTGCCGAGACAGGTGAGGTGGATGTGGTGGGGGCGTAGGGCGGGACTTTACGGGAGTGGGCGGGACCCGGGCCACGGCGAGCAGGAGGGGGATGTCCGGGTGGCCGGAATGAGGAGGACGGGGTCGGCATGGGCGGGGCAGTGGCGGGCCAGGACCTTCCCCGAATGGGAGGGGGTCACGGTGGGCAGAGCCAAGAGTGGAGCCACGACCTGCCCAATCAGGAGAGCTGGCGAGCAATGTGGCTGGGAGAGGGTGGGATCTGTCCCCAGCCAGATGGGGATGTGGAGTGGCCCGGCCTTGGCGGGAAGGAGAACGAGGTTAGAGTGGGCGGAGCAGGCGCGAGGCTGTGTGAACAGGGGCGGGGGGCGGGGCATGTCTCTGGTGTAGACGGAAGGGCAGGCGAGCCAGTCAGCTAAGTGTGCGCGCAGAGGCGGCGCCAGGGCACACCCGAGCCACGCCCACGACCGCCCCGCTCCCAGGAGTGATTCTAGCCCGTTATGGGGGCGCGTGGCGGGAGCAGCGGCGCTTCTCCGTGTCCACCCTGCGCAACTTCGGCCTGGGCAAGAAGTCGTTGGAGCAGTGGGTGACCGAGGAGGCCTCGTGCCTCTGCGCCGCCTTCGCAGACCAGGCCGGTGAGTGCTGGGCTGAGGGACAGGAGACAGGGATGGAGGCTGGGAAGAGGAGATGGAGGCGACCCCCTGACCTGCACCGTCACCTCCCAGGACGCCCCTTTAGCCCCAACGCCCTTCTGAATAAAGCAGTGAGCAACGTGATCTCCTCCCTGACCTTCGGGCGCCGCTTCGAGTACAACGACCCGCGCTTCCTCGAGCTGTTGGACCTCGCGGAGAAAGGTGTGCAGGAGGAGTCAGGCTTCCTGCGCAAGGTAACGGTGGGGGAGCCAAGGAGCCCTGCAGGCGAGCTCCATGGAGGAGGCCTCCACCTGCAATGGGCCTCCACGGAGGAGGATTTATCTAGAGGGGTGTTGGCTCAGCGGGCCCCAAGAGAGGGCTAAGGAACCTACCTGCTTCACTGGAAGCCACCAGAGCCCATGAGATGTAGATTTTAGGTTTCTCCTTCTGGGGCCCAGGCAGCTAGGGGAGGGTAGAGGCCCAAACTTAGGGAGGAGCCAGGTCACTGTGGGGGACACCGTGGAGGCTGCTGGGACTTTATAGGTTGAGGTGAACACCTGAGCACAGGGAGGACCCAGGGCCCCATGTGTGACCAAAACAGGTGCTGGAAGCGATCCCAGTGCTCCTGCGTGTCCCAGGGCTGGCTGCCAAGGTCTTTCCGGGGCAGAGGGCCTTCATGGTCCTGCTGGATGAGCTGATTGCTGAGCACAGGATGACCCGAGACCCGGCCCAGCCTCCCCGAGACCTGACTGACACCTTCCTGGACAAGGTGGAAAAGGTGAAGTGCTGGGACAAGAGCAGATGTTGTGGGGTGAGGGCCCATGAGGGGAGCCCAGGTGAGGTGGGGCCTGTGTATCACCCAGTGATCAGGCACCCTGGGATATGGGTGCAGAGTGGGAGGCCATTTGGGTTTTCCTCCCTCGGCCCCTGAGCGCACCCTCTCTGCCTGGCCCAGGTCAAGGGGAACCCTGAGAGCAGCTTCAATGATGAGAATCTGCGCCTGGTGGTGGCTGATCTGTTCACTGCTGGGATGGTGACCACCTCGACCACGCTGACCTGGGCCCTCCTGCTCATGATCCTGCATCCGGACGTGCAGCGTGAGCTCAGCCTGGGGACTCAGTGGGATGGGCCAGGGAGGAGAGGGCCAGGCTCGGGGCCCTGAACTGGGTTTGGCCGCCAGAAGCTCTGAGCAGAGGCTGGGCCCTGGCTCAGAGGTCAGAGTGACCTCTTCCTCCCCGTGGCCACAGCCCCTGCACAGGAGTCAGGAGGAGCTCGGGGTCCAGGCCACTGGGGTCTGACCACTGTGGGGACGCTTGTCTGTCCAGGCCGTGTCCAACAGGAGATCGATGAGGTGATAGGGCAGGCGAGGCGACCAGAGATGGGGGACCAGGCCCACATGCCCTTCACCATGGCCGTGGTCCATGAGGTGCAGCGCTTTGGGGACATCATCCCACTGGGCTTGCCCCACATGACATCCCACGACACTGAAGTGCAGGGCTTCCTCATCCCCAAGGTAGGCCTGAGGCCCTCCTCACCCCAGCTCAGCTCCACCTGCCCCGTGGTAGCCCCAGCATGGCCATTGCCAGGTGTGACCAGGACTGGAACCCAGGCCACCTAATCCTCATTTCCCCAGGCACCAACTGTCCAGCCTGGGTGGGTGTGGGGATGAAGCAGAGGCAGGGCTGACCAGGTGCATGCAGAGCCCGCAGTCTGGGTAGGGGAGGACAAACTAAAATGTGCCACAGTCTGTTGGAGGATCCATGTACATAGGAACTGGTGGTAGGAAGGGCGCCCAGGGGAGGCTATTCTCTTGGCCCTGCCATGGGTACGAGGAGGGTGCGGGGAATTTCTTGAGCTGAGATTGACTTGAAAGTGTCCAGGTGTGTGCCAAGCAGAAACTGTAGCCTATGCATGTTTGGTGGCAGGGGTCCAGGCAACCCCCAGCCCAGACCCCACCCATGCCAGGCATCTCCTGCCAGGGGACGACGCTCATCACCAACCTGTCCTCGGTGCTGAAGGACGAGACCGTCTGGAAGAAGCCCTTCCGCTTCCACCCCGAGCACTTCCTGGACACCCAGGGCCGCTTCGTCAAGCAGGAGGCCTTCATGCCCTTCTCAGCAGGTGCCTGTGGGGAGCCTGGCTCGCTGCCCCCTCCTGAGGGAGTCTTGGAGACATGGAGCCCAGGCCCCCAGGCTCACTGACGCCCCATACCCACCCACAGGCCGCCGCTCGTGCCTCGGGGAGCCCCTGGCCCGCATGGAGCTCTTCCTCTTCTTCACCTGCCTCCTGCAGCGCTTCAGCTTCTCGGTGCCCACTGGGCAGCCCCGCCCCAGCGACCACCGTGTGTCTGGTGTACTGGTGACCCCAGCCCCCTACCAGCTCTGTGCTGTGCCCCGCTAGAGGGGTCACCAAGTCCCTAACCTGCTCCTGCAGAAGCACTGATGTACAATAAACCAGTCTGATGGCTATAACCTGGCTTGAGTCCCACTCTGGCCCCGTGACCAGGCAGAGCCAGTGATTTCGCCTCAGCAGCCTCTCCAGGCCAGCCTCTACCCCTCCCTGATCCAGCCTCACCTGGCATTATACCCCATTTGAAGATGGGTATACTGAGGCTCAGAAGGTGACAGCTTACCCCCTTGTCACCCATGGAGACCCAGCACTGGCTGCCCTGGTTGGTGACTAAGTCCATGTAGAAGTCTTGACTCCTGGGTGTCAGGGAGCAGGAGGAGTGTGAATGGGCTTCTGATAGGAATCAGCCCAATCCCTGGCTGGGTGAGCTCGCTCAGGTTCAGGGATTCACTACAGGCCTCACAGCGGTCAGAAAAGCTGTTACACCCGCGGTTATGGTCTTTCCAGAGAAAGGATCCAGATAGAATCAGCAGTGGTCAAAGGCACATAGGTGGAGTTCCGGGAGCACAGGCCCAAGCTTCCAGCTGTCTCTCCCAGAGGTTTCGTGCAGACAGTGCTCAGTTCTCCCAGCAATGATGTGGGACACAGCAGAGAGTATTGCTCACCAGGGAAGCTCACCTGAGTCTGGGTGTCCAGGGATTTTCTTGGGGGTCAGTCAATTAGACTCAGAGAGCCGCATGGCTGACCTCAGTTACTCAGTCCTCTACCCCTCTCAAGGTCAAACATTGTGGCCCAAGGGCCCTGCCATCAGTCACATTGTTGGCATAAACTGTGTGGTGTGACCCCAGGCCCCAGTTACAGAGACGTTCTTGTCAGGCAGGTCATCACAAGGTTATAGGAGATGTTTCCCCACAGCTTCTCAAGGGCCAGCCATTTTTTTTGGAATGTGCAGAGATTGAAAACCCCAGACCTACAGAGTAAACTTTTCACTGCACAGGCCACCCCCCTGGTTTTTGGCTCCTACAGCGAAATGGTCATATTTGTTAACATTTTGTGTGTGTCTGGGCGGGGGGGTGGGGGAAACACACAATATAAAATTTGCCGTCTTAATCATTTTTGAGTGTACAGTTCAATGCTATTAAGTTCTCATATTGTTGTGCAACCATCACCCCATCCATCTCCAGAACTCTTTCATCTTGCAAAACTGAAACCCTGTCCCCATTAGACAATAACTCCCCATGCCCCCTCCCCGTAGCCCCTGGCAACCACCGTTCTACTCTCTGTCTCTAGAATTTGACTACCCTAGGGATCTCATCTGAGGGGAATCATAAAGTATTTGTCTTTTCGTGATTGACTTATTTCACTTAGCATGATGTCCTCAAGGTTCATCTATCTTGTGACATGTGTCAGAATTTCCTTCCTCCTTTAGGCTGAATAATACTCCATTGTATGTAAAGACCACATTTTGTTTATCCCTTCATCCGTTGATGGACCCTATGTTGCTTCTACCTTTCAGCTATTGTGAACACTGCTGCTGTGAACATGAGGCACGAATATCTCTTTGAGACTCTGCTTTCAATTTGTGGATATATAAGCACTGGACTGTTTTCCACAGCAGCTGTGCCATTTCACATTCCCACCAGCAGTGCACAAGGGTTCTGATTCTCCACATCTTTGCCAACACTTGCTATTTTCTGTTTTGATGATAGTAGCCATTCTAATGGGTGTGAGTTGGTATCTCATTGTGGTTTTGATTTGCATTTCCCTAATGATGAGTGATGTGGAGCGTCTTTTCATGTGCTTATTGTCCATTTGTATATGTTCTTTGTAGAAATGTCTATTCAAGTCCTTTGCCCATTCTAAAACCGGGTTGTGTGTTTTGTTGTTATTCTTGGTTTTTTTTGAGTTGAGGAGTTCTCTCTATATTCTAGACATTAATCCCTTGTCAGATACAGTCATGCTCCTCATAGTGACATTTCAGTCAACAACAGACCATACATACGACGGTGGTCCCATAAGATTAGTACCATAGAAATTAGGTGTGTATACGCTATTCCATCTAGGGTTTGTGTGAGTACACTCTGTGATATTCGCACAACAATAAAATGACCTAACAACACTTAGAATCTGTCCCCATCATTAAGCGACATGTGACTGTATATGATATGAATATCTTTTGTCCCATTCTGTAGGGGATTTTTACTCTGTTGATAGTATCTTTTGATGCATAACCTTTTTTAATTTTTATGAAGTCCAATTTCTCGTTTTTTTCTTTTGTTGCCTATGCATTTGGTGTCATGTCCAGAAATCACTGGGAAATCCAATGTTGAGGATGTTTTGTGCTATGTTTTTTTCTAAGAATTTTCTAGTATTACCTGTTACATTTAAGATCCATTTTGAATTAATGTTTGTATATGGTGCTAGATGAAGGTCCAACTTCATTCTTTTGCATTAAGATATCCAGATTTCCAACATCATTTGTTGAAAAGAATGTCCTTTCCCCGTTGAATGTTCTCGGCACCTGTGTAGAAATCATTTGACTATACATGAGAGTTTGTTTCTGGGCCTTCTATTCTCTTCTGTTTGTCTATATCTCTGTCTTTATGCTGGTATCACAGTGTGTTGATTACTGTAGCTTTCTAGTAACTTTTGAAATTAGGAAGTATGAGTTTTATTCTTCTTTCTCAAGATTGTTTTGGCTATTTGCAGTCCTTCAGATTCCATATGAACTTTAGGATTGATTCTGCAAAAGTCTTTGGGATTTTGATAGGGCTTGCATTAAATCTGTAGATCACTCTGAGTTGTCTTGACATCTTTACAATATTAAGTCTTCCAATCCATGAACCTAGGTTGTCTTTCCACTTCTCTGTGTCTTTAACTTCTCTCAGCAATGTTTTGTAGTTTTCATGGCACTAGTCTTTCACCTCTTTGGTTAAGTTAATTCCTAAGTATTTTATTCTTTTTGATGCTATCGTAAATAAAATTACTTTCGTAATTTCATTTTCAGATTGTTCATTTTTGGGTATAGAAATACTGCTGGGTTTTGTGCATTAATTTTGTATCCTGCTACTTTACTGAATTTATTTATTAGTTCAAACTATTTTTTGTGAAATCTTTAGGTTTTTCTACATACATGATCCTATCGTCTGCGAACAGAGATAAAGTTACGTCTTATTTTCCAATTTGGATGCCTTTTATTTCTTTTTCTTTCCTAATTCCCCTGGCTAGAACTTCCAGTGCTCTGATGACTGGAAGTGGCTAAAGTGGCTAAACATCCTGTCTTTGTTCCTGATGTTAAAGGAAAAGCTGTCAGTGTTTCACCATTGACTATCATGCTTGCTGTGGGTTTTCCTATATGGCTTTTGTTATGTTGAAGTAGTTTCCTTCTGTTCCTAGTTTATTGAGTATTTTTAGCATGAAAGAGTGTTGAATTTTGTCAAATGCTTTTTCTGCATCAATGGAGATGATCATGTAGTTTTTGTCCTTCATTCTGTTAATGTGGTGTATAACACTGATCAGTTTTCTTATGTTGAATCATTGTTGAATTCCACTAATAAACCCCACCCAGTCCAATGCTTTCCCACTTGTATAATCCTTTAATAAGCTGCTCAATTTAGTTTGCTAGTATTTTCTTGAGGACTTTTGCATCAATGTTCGTAAGGGATTTTGGTCTGTAGTTTTCTTTTCTTGTAGTGTCTTTGTCTGGCTTTGATACCAGGGTAATGCTGGCCTCCTAGAATGAGTTAAGAAGTGTTCTCTCCTCTTCACTTTCTTGGAGAAGTTTGTGTAGAATTGGTGTTAGTTCTTCTTTAAATGTTGAGTAGAATTCAACAGTGAAGCCATCAGATCCAGGGCATTTCTTTGTCAGGAAATTTTTGATTATTTATTCAATCTCCTTATTAATTAAAAGTCTATTCAGATTTTCTATTTCTTTATGATTCAGTGTTGGTAGCTTTTGCGTTTCTATGAATTTGTCCATTTGATCAATAGGTTATTCAATTCGTTGGCATATGGTTGTTCACAGTACTCTCTTACAACGCTTTTCATTTCTGTAGACTCAGGAGTAATGTGCCCACTTTCATTTCTGATGTTAGTAATTTGAGTCTTCTCTCTTTTTCTCTTAGTCCATCCAGCTAAAGGTCTGTCAGCTTTGTTGTTCTCTCGGAGAACCAACTTTTGGTTTAATTGATTTTCTCTACTATTTATCTAGTCTCCATTTCATTTAGGTCTTTCCTATATTATTTCCTTCATTCTGCTAGCTTTGGGATTAGTTTGCTCTTCTTTTTCTAGTTCTTTAAGGTGTAGACTTAGATAATTGATTTGAGATCTGCTTTAATGTAGCCATTTACAGTCACAGGCTTCCCCCTGAACACAACTTTTGCTGGATTTCATAAGTTTCGGTATATTGTGCTGTCGTGTTCATTCACCTCAAGCTATTTTCTGTTTCCTCTTATGATTTCTTTCTTGATCCACTGATTGTTTAAGAATGTGTTGTTTAATTTCCACATATTTGTGAATTTTCCTATTTTCCTTCTGTTAATGATTTCTAGGTTGTGGTGGACAAATATCGTGATCATTCTCAAGCCAATCCAGCATGGCTTGCATGCACAGGAGCATATCAGTCACTTCATCTAGAAAGTTCCACATGGCATTTAACTGGAGGGAAGAATAATCGCCCTTCTCAGGTTAAAGGAAAGTTTTCAGTAGTTTCCTGATTTTGCTCTACCCCCACTTAGACTATGTTCTTGGTGACCAGAGGTCACAGAGGTTCTTTCTGTTCTCCCAGCATAATCTTCCCCTTTGGGAGCATCCCTGCCACAGTGGCCATAACTTGGACCAGATGAAATCTCAGCCTAGTGCAGTGTCAACATATACCCCACCCTTTCCTTTATTTGCATTTTAGCTAATTACACATAGCAATAACCACAGCATTGTATATTAGCCTGCTTCTTGGGGTTGTTTTTTTTACATTTCCTTACATATCCCGTGAGCCAGCCCCTCGGAGGTTAGCGCTATCATTTCCCAATTCCATAAGTGACTTCTACCTCCAGTAACTGACCACAGTGCAGCTGCTGTGTCACACCATGAGTGATGCAGAAACCATTCAGGAAAGAGGGTTCATCAACCACCACCCCCCATTCTGCCTTTTCCTAAACTTTGCCTTCACCATGTTCTAGTGAGTCAGGGTCATTCTAGTGAATGCCACTGTTGAATCCAACTGTTGGGGGTCCCCAAGACCATCCTAGAGTCAATGATTTGCTAGAGGACAAAGAGACCTCAGAAATGATGTTATATTCAGGTTATTGTCTTAGTCTGTTAGAGATACTAGACCACAATATCATAGAATGCATGGGTTATAAACAGCACACATTTATTTCTCACAGTTCCGGAGTCTGGGAAGTCCAAGGTCAAGGCTCTGGCAGACGTGATGTCTGGTGAGGGCCTGCTTTCTGATTTGTAGACAGTCACCTTTTCACTGTGTCCTCACCTGGTGGAAGGAACAAGGGATCTCTCTGGATTCCCCTTTATAAGGGCACCAATCCCATCCATGAGGGCTCCATCCTCATGACCTAATCACCTCCCAAAGGCCCCACTAACAAATACCATAACATGGGGATTAGGTTTCACCATATGAGTTTGTGGGGACACAGACATTCCATCTATAGCAGCTATGGTTTATGACAGTGAAAGGCTACAGATTAAAATCAGCAAAGGTAAAAGACACATAGGACAGACAGACAGACACATGGGAGAGCCCAGCACAGGTTTCCATTTGTCTTCTTCCAGCAGAGTCATAGAATGGTGCTTAATTCCCCAGCAACAATGAGTGACACAAACACAGAATATTGCTTGTGAGGGAAGCGCAGTGAGCCTTGGTGTCCAGGGATTTTACTGGGTTGGTGTCGTAGGCACAGAGCACCTGGGTGGCTGACAGATGTGACTATGTCTCCAGCCCCTCCAGAGGCCCGACTGATACAGGGAGATGCAGGGTCTCCACTACATGTCACATTGTTAGCATGAATGCTCTGGCATGGCTGGAGGCTCCAGGAAAACAAAGACATGGTTATCCAGCAGAATATTCCCAGAGCCTAAAGGTCATCTCCCAGGAGCTGGTCAAGGGCCAGTCACTGCTTTACAAGGTGCAGGATTTGAACCCTCCAAACCTGCTGACTTTACCCTTTACTGCAAGAGACTCACTCAGCCTGGGTGCCCACACCCCAAGCCTAATTCTACCCACCGCGCAATGGGCCAGAGCTCAGCCAGCACCATCAAGTCAGCGGCCCCACTTCATCTACGACACCCCGATAGGTGGGGATCTCAGGGATGACCAGGAAGGGATGTGCCAGGTTAACACCAAGGCTCAGTCCTCAGGTGCCAGAGCCCTCCCTGGGAAGCCTGATGGCAGTCCAGGGGTGAGCCACCTCCCTGAGACTCTCAGTCACTCCAAGATAGGATGGTCCTCCTTTCCTAGCCCCTCAGGGATGCTCGTGTGGAGGCCCTTATAGAGTACAGGTTGCCTCACGGCCAGGCTGAAGCTGGAGGAGGATACCTGTCTGGGCGCTGACCCAGGGGACTGTGCTTGGAGTTTCTGGGTCAGGCCAGGCTCTCAGCAGGCTTGGCTAGGGTCAGAGAATGAGCCCTGTCAGCCCCAGGCGTGCGCTATGGACAGAAGTTAATCTTGGACCCATGTGGCAGTGGGATGGCCTGAGGAGAAGGAGGCCACATGGGGGATCTTAGCAGAGGACACTCCTGGTTCTCCTTGCTCTGCCAGAACACTCTTTGACCCTGGGCCAGTCCCCCCCTGCCCTGGGCTTCTGTTTCCCCTTCAGCCAATGAGATGGTTTACCAGATAGCCGCAGGATCCTGTCTTCCTGCTCTGATTCTGCGGCCACGACCTTGTTAGCCTGGAGCCCTGGCTGAGGGCAGGGACTGCCATCCTCCACCTATCCCTGCCCCTACAACTGATCAGCTCTGCACTGAGCACACAGGCAGTGCCCAAGGGTTTCTGATGACTGTCTGCTTACCCGAGTCTTGGGCAGACCACCTGGTGCATTTAGGCAAAATCTTAGGGACCACTGACACTCAGGGTGGAAGCAGCCTCTCCAGGCCTGGTTGTCTGAGGACCCCCACCCAACAGCATCCCTGACAGGGGTTCCACCAGTGTTTTCCAGGTGCCCTCACGACAGGGACCTCCCAGCTCTCAACACTCAGGGAACTTTGTCTGTCCCTTGGCACTGAGTCAGAAAGCCAGCAAGAGCCTCCTTCAGCCTCTCCAGAGTATCCATAGTCGTGTCTATGGTGGCAGGAGGGGGACTTCCTGCAGATTGTCGGGACAGGGAGTATGGACGGGGCCACAGTGTGTTTGTGAAGATGTGAGGCCCCTGAGAGGAGGCAGGTGGGCCTGCAGAAGCAGCAACTCTGTGGATTTATTGATACTCTGTCATTTGTGGTTCTGAGTCTTGGGGACGTCAGAGGCTTGGAACCAGTCCACCCACAGCTTCCTCAGGAGTGGGGGGACCTAGCTCCCGGGCCTTTCCTCCTTGCTCTCCACCTCAGAGACCTCTGAAAAGCACAAGCAAGCATGCCCTGCGGGTCCCTTGTTGGGATGACCTTTTCCCATGTCCGGGGACCCCCTGATGCCAGGGGAGCAGGTCAGCATTGATAAAAGACTAGGTATTCCTCCAGCCCATGGAGAGTGGCCTCGAGTTCCTGCCAACCAGAAAGGAAGCAGGAGGCAGTGGAGGCTCATTCAGGAATGTTGGGGCATCTGGTCACCTGGGTTTCATCTCCACTCTGACGAGTGTTTGATGTTTGACTTCTGACAACTTTTAAGCATCATCTCAGTCTCTTCCCTTGTCCCCCACATCTGGAACAGCTGACAACAAATCCCTGGTGCTGTCTCCTTTGGTCCCCACTAGAGTTTCAAACGACTGAGCTGCTACCCACACAAGACTGCCCTCACCCCAGCCCATCACCAAAACACAGTAAATATCCAGGCCAGTCTCCTTTCCTGGCTCTCTCAAGCCATTTTGGTCCTGCTTGAGAGGCCAGTCCTGCTCTGCCCAGAGACCTCAATGATGCAAACAGTAAAGCTTTACATACTCTCTTCATGTCATCATTCTACATCCTAATCAAATTTTGTGTGTGTGTGTGTGGGGTTTCTCCTGCTTTCACAGGGTGACTATAACAAGAAGCTAAAGACTTGCAGGGGCTGGCCCCGTAGCTTAGCGGTTAAGTGCACACGCTCCGCTACTGGCAGCCCGGGTTCAGATCCCGGGCGTGCACCAATGCACCGCTTCTCTGGCCATGCCGAGGCCGCGTCCCACATACAGCAACTAGAAGGATGTGCAACTACGACACACAACTATCTACTGGGGCTTTGGGGAAAAAAAAAGAGGAGGATTGGCAATAGACGTTAGCTCAGAGCCGGTCTTCCTTAGCAAAAAAGAGAAGGATTAGCATGGATGATAGCTCAGGGCTGATCTTCCTCACACACACACACAAAAAAAAGACTTGCAGAGTTATAAAGAAGAAAGAAGTCTCAGTTTTAGAAATTGAAGGGGCATCAGACTTCTCAACACCAACTCTTAAGGAGAAAGACGATGAGAAAGCTGTTTATAATTCCACAAGCAAGTTATTTCCAATACAGAATTCTATACCCAGCTGAACTATTAGTCAAGTATGATTGGAGACATTTTAAGACATCTGAGGTCTCATAAACACCCCTCAGGAGAGCAGGGACATCAGCAACAACAGCAGAGCTCTGAGAATTGGCCACTCCAGAAGAGCAATGAAAAAACTGGCAAAATGATCAGATCCTTTTTCAGAAGTCTAGAAATTAACCAAAAGCTCACAGCTAGCCAGGAGCAGTTTTTCAAGACACATGGCTGAATCTCGAATGAACAGCAACCTCTGTGGCATTTCCACTTGTCTGGTCCTATCCTCCACTCTCTGACTCAGCAGGAGCCTTGAAAAGAACTGTCCACACCCAGGGAAGCCTCCTGAGGGAGCACAGGTGATAGAGCATTTTCAAAGGCTCATTCACAAAGAATTGTCACTATTTCCCTGGCTGGGGTTCCCTGGAAGACCCCATGTGCAGGGCTGTCTGTGTGTGATCTGAGCTACACTAGTGCAAACACCCTTTCCCTGGAGAGTTTGTTGAAGGTAATCAGAGGCCACTGTTGAAAATCAAAGCTGCCTGAGTGATGGATAACAGTTGGGGCAAATGATACACTAACCACACAGCTTAAAAGGAGAAGCTGGGGGTCGGGGGCCTGAGCTCTCCCCTCGGACTGAGCTTGAGCATCTGGGCAAACAGGGAGCAGAGGCTGAGGGAAAGTTGTAAACTCTAAAGCCAGTGCCTGGCTGAATGTTGAAAGTATGTCCCAGCACACAGAGAGCACTTCTGTGCAGCAAAGACTGGGAAAGTGATTGGTTCCAGACATTTAAGGAAATCTCTAACCAATCATTAGCTGACCACCAAGCTAACTGAGTAGAGACTTCAGTGGCCACACACAATAAAGAATAGAGACTTTATGGAATTAGTTCAGAACAGTCACTAAGCAAAGAAAGAACTACAATGACCACAAACAACAGCAAGAACAAACCCTGGGGAGCAGAGTCTGATTTCCAGAGTCGCCACATTATCTCATTTGAAATGTCCCATTTTCAACAAAAAATTACAAGACATGGAAAGGAACAAGAATGGATGGCTCATAGACAGGAAAAAGGCCATCAATAAAAACTGTCCCTGATGGTGGAGTTGCTGGACACAGACTGCATATCAGCTAATTCGGTATGTTCACAGGACTAAGAGAAACCTTGTCTAATGAACTACAGGGAAGTGGGAGCATGATGTGTCACCAATTAAGGAACAGCTGTAATGAGACACAAATTTTAAAAAGGAACTAAGTAGAAAATCTGGAGTTGAAAAGCTCAATAAGTGAAATGGAAGTTCACTACAGGAACTCAAGAGAAGGTTTGAACAGGAAGAAGAAAAATCAGTGAACATGAGGACAGTCAGCTGAGCTGATCCAGGCTGAGGAACAGAAACAAGAGGAAGAATAATGAGCAGAGATTCAGAAACCTGTGGGCACCATCAAGCATACCACACATAATGGGAGTCCTAGCAGAAGAAGAGAGAGATAAAGGAATAGGAGGAAGATTGAAGAAATGTTGAAAACAGAACACTCCCCAAATTTGATGAAAAACATTAATCTACTCAACCAAGAAGCTCAGTGAACCCCAAGTAGGATAAAATCAGAGATCTACAGCTACACACATCACAAGAAAACCATCAAAAGACAAAGAGAGAATTTTGAAAGCAGCAAGAGAGATGGGAGATGCTCCTCATCATGAACAAAAGATCTGTCCTCAATAACATTGACGTCAGATTCTAACCAGAAACCACGGAGGCCAGAAAGCCGTGGGATGACATCCCTCAGGAAGTGACTGGTGGATGTCATAAGCTCGGGAAATGGCCTCTGGGCTCCACCAATTGTCCAGTCAGGGTAAACGGGGAGCTCAGAGAACAACCCTGTTGCCCCCCGAGACCCTAATTTAAACTGGCCACAGTTACACCAGAGCCTAGGAATCTGGGCTGTGCTGCAAGCCGGATGAGGACCCTGAGGCTGGCAGGGAGCAGCCTCCACCAGAAGAGGCCCCGCCCAGGCATCCATGGGCCTCCCTGAGAACCAGGTGCTGTGTGTGTGTGTGTGTGTGTGTGTGTGTGTGTGTGTGTGTGTGTGAGAGAGAGAGAGAGAGAGAATCGGTGCACGTTGTGTTCAAGTGTGAGTGTGTGTTTTCACGTGAGTTTTGTCTGAGTGTGGGTAGCTTTGTGTGTGAGTAGATTTCTGTGTGGTGGCTGTGTGTGTGTGTGTGTGTGTGTGTGTGTGTGTGTCTGCATGTGTGAGCATGAGGGTAGAAGCCAATGCCCAGTACTCATAAACCATCTCTGGGAGGTGGGCCCTGCCCAGCTCCCCCTCCCCGCCCTGTTCTCTGCTGGGCCGCGGCCTCCTGCGTCCCCTGGCGCCGGCCTGTGGAACTGCAGACGCGGCCGCCCTGCGGGGGCCTCCTCCTGGATCCCAGCGCTGCGCTGGGCGGGTCGGCACTGCGAGTCAGGCGAGGCGGCCAGGCCCCCGGCCCCACAAGCTGCACGCAGCTTCCACTCTTCCTTTCTGTCCCCAGGGAGGAGCGGGAATTCGGGGGTTTCCTCCGCGGAGCCTCCAAGCCGCGCGGGGAGGGACAAGGCCAGCAAAGTGCCACCAAGTTTCCCAGCGCCCTGGCTGGGGCTGCAGCTCCCTACCTGCTTTCTAGGGCTTTCTCCCAGGGTTTGCTCCACATTGCATTGGGAATCCAGGGCCGGGCGCTTCCTGGTCCCCTACCGTGCTGATGTCACCCCTGGACTCTAAGTCTCAGGCCACAGTGTCCAGAGGACCCTTCGCTGCTGGGTGAACACCCGTGACAGGCATGGTCCCTGGGGGCGCTCACCCTCTACTCCAGCAGCTTGACCAGAGCAGAAGCCCAGCGAGGGTGGGATGAGTGTGTTTCTAAAACAATAAATCTCAGTAACTTATATGTAGAGCAGTAGCTCAGAGCCTGTTTTGAGATGCATCCAAATGCTGCTCTTGACTTTGACCTCCTGACCTGACCCCTGAGACTCAGTGTTCTCCATGCCTTGGGGACCATAAAGCCACCTGCCCTACAGGGCTGTGGGGAGGACACGTGGACTGACCAGCAGAGCCTGGCACGTGAGTGCCTGATCAATGGAAGCTGCAATTGCACAATGATCGCAAAGGCCATCGGCCTCACGATTGTGCTGTGTGCTCATTGTCCTCACGAGTTTTCCTCAAGGCCTCCCGTCCTGGACAGCAGGCCCATAGTATCAGGGGGTTCTGTCTGATTTACAGGCGTGTCTGTCCCTGCCCTTCATATCCTCATTAGGGTGACTGCTTGGGAGGTCGTGACACATCCGAAACAAAGGGTGGATAAAGACAATTTATCCAGGGCCACTATACGACCAACAGAGGGAACATCCTGCCCCCCCCCCCCCCCCCCGCTGACACCACCTGATTCTCTGACAGTCCTGGGTAGAAAGTTGCTGGCCACAGGACAGGACATTCAACTGAGGCCAATGAGAGGCCACAGGCTGGATCCGGGAAGTCCCCAGGGTACCCATGGGTCTTCCTTTCCTGGTCTGTTGAGTGGCCACAAAGCTGTTCTCCCTGCCTTATGGAGGCCCAGGGACGCCAGTTCCCTCCAGCCCAGTCCTCGGCCTGACTTCCAAAGCACCAGTCTCAAGCTGCCTCCTTCCCTCTGCCGCTCACCCCTCTGCCCAGGACTTTGCAGTGGCCCTTTGGTCCCACTGCCAGGTCACCTTGGCTTGCAGTGCCAAGCCAGCCAAAGTCCTCCAGGAAGTTTTCCAAGAAAGTCCTGTTCCAGCCTGGGGCAGTGTCTCCATGACCCTCAAAGCAGTCCCTGCACTGCTGGCCCAGCCTGTCAGGTCTCTGTCTTCCCCCTCCTCCTCTTGGTCATGAACACCTTGCAGGAGGGGCGACCATCGTCTTCCCCCCAGGCTGCGAGTGCCCAGCCCAGCACCCAGCACATGGTCCATCCAGTGGGGGTGGAACAGAAATCAAGACCTGAGTAAGGCACGATGCAGGGAAGGCCGGGTAAACTGAGGATGGCCCACTGGGCCCCAGCAAGATACAGCCTCTGGCCCTGGGCTTGGCAGGAGAGCGGGGATGTGGAAATTCAGAAGGGGAGGAGTAGCTTTCACAAGCCAAGCAGGAACTGCAGACGTTGAAAGCCAATACCAAGAGGCCACAGCCCTGGGGAGCCATCTCTGGGTGGCCATCTCTGAGTGGGGGATGTCCAGAGGCACCCTGGGAAGAAGCTGGTCCTCTTACTGTTGCGGAGTGAGTGAGGGAGAGGAGACTGCAGTTGTTTCCAGAGTGAGAGTTTGCCTCCCAACCCCTGGGATGGGTGAGGGGGCCTGACCCCTACCCAAGAAATGTCCCTTCCCCACCCTGTGGGATCCTACCCCTTCCCATTTTAGTGGGTTTTGGCCTCAGAGTCCCCATCAGCTTCACTGATTTACAAACACTCTCAAATCCCACCCCTTTTCTTGTTGAAGAAGGAGGGTGCTGAGGCCGGTGGTCAGCTCCCCTGCCCTGGCAGGGTCTGTCTCTGCCCCACCCCCCGGGCTTGGAGGTGGGGAGAGGCCATGCAAGAGGGAGGGCCAGGTAGCCACAATTCCAGCTGGGAGGTGGCGCACACTGGTGCGAGATAGTGCCCAGGTTTGCATCTTTCCTTGAGGGACCACAGGGTCAGGGTTGGAAGGGATGGTACTGGAGCAGGGGGACCTGGCCCAGGGAGAGGGAGGAGGCCGGCAAAGGGGGAGGCCCGAGAATGCACTCCTTGTGGTCCTCAGCAGGCCTGTGAGGGTGTAAAGAAATTACATCATCCCCACTTGCTTTCCACCCCCTTGTCTTCCAGAAAGAGTTGGAGCAGCTGATGTTCAAGGACAAATGATAATGAGGAGGAGGAAGCAGGCCCACTCCTCTGGGGACAGAGTCACATCCTCTGCTAAGCCACCCTAGTCCCCTGAGCTTCCTGGCAGCTCAGTCAACAAGGGCGAGTGCCCACCCCACATTTCTCTTAGTCAGGAAAGTGGACACAGGCCCAAGGGGATTCCTCACCTGGGTGGCCTCATATGCTAAGAGGTCAAGGACCAGTTTGTAACCAACTCCTGGCCTCTGAACTGGCTGTTAGGTGACTAGGGAGCTCTAAGAACAACCCTGCTACCTCCCCATCCCCAGATGCATACCTGCAATGGCCACAACCAGGTGGAAACCAAGGATTCTGAGCCAGGAGCCCGCCAGGTGAGGGTCCTCAGCATTGCTGTCCGCAGCCTCCAGTCATGTGGGGTAGGAGAGGGAAAGGGGGGCGGCGGGCGATGGTCAGCTCCAGACAACCACTGAGAACAGGTGCCCTGGTGTTGGGTCTGCGTGTGTGTGTAAGCGGTGCATGTATTAATGTGTGTGTGTATGTGGTTTTGTGAGTGTGTTAATGTCTTTCTGCATATGCTTGTGTGTCAGTCTGTGAGCATGTGGGTAGTGTCTGAATGTGTGATTGGTCTTTCAGTGTGTGATCTGGGTCCGTGTGTGTGTTTTTTTTTTTTGTGAGGAAGATTAGTGCTCATCTTCCTCTACTTTACATGTGGGATGCTGCCACAGCATGGCTTGAGAAGCGGTGTGTAGGTCTGTGCCCAGGATCCAAACCTGTGAACCCCGGGCCGCCAAAGCGGAGTGCGCAAACTTAACCACTACGACACTGGATCAACCCCTTGTGTCTGTGTGTATTGAGTGTACTAATGGGAACTGAGGAACACGAAGAACCTCATCCCCCGCCCCCTTCCTGTGGTCTCTCTGGTCGTTGTGACCTCCCTGAAGTGCCAGAAACACAACTGGGAGGTGAAGGTCACTCAGGAGGAGGCAGGTGAGACATGGGAAGGTGACAATGTGTTCTGGGGACGAGGCTGTGACATTAGGGATTGTGAGGCTAATGTGACAGGTGGGGGCAGGATCAAGTCGAAAGACCCCTGGTTCTTCCTCGGAGCCTGTACAATCCTGTGGAGTCAGGCTGGGGGTGGGGACATCACTTTTCTCTACCCCTGACCCTCGGTAAGTACCTAGAGAGGGCCGTGAGACAGGATTCTGTGCCACCCCTGCCCTGACCTTCTCTGGCCCCTCCCTGCACCCTCTGGCAGCTCAGTCATGCCAACAGGCTCAGGGCAGAGGGCAAAGGCCAGTCTCAGCTCCCTTTATAAAGAGGGGCCAGGCTGGTCGAACCCTCTGGGTTGGTGAGAGTGCCCTGCCTGGCCTGGTCCTAGGTGCCTGGTGTGGTGAGGGGGTGCCAGTGTGTCCAGAGGAGCCCAGTGCCCACTGACCCAGCCATGGGGCTGCTGACCGGGGAGACACTGGGGCCCCTGGCTGTGGCCGTGGCCATCTTCCTGCTCCTGGTGGACCTGATGCACCGGCGCCAGCGCTGGGCCCCACGCTACCCACCAGGCCCCATGCCCCTGCCTGGGCTGGGCAACCTGCTGCAGGTGGACTTCCAGGACACACTTTGCAGCTTTACTCGGGTGAGGAAGGTGGGGGTGGGCACAGAGGTCCTGGGGACCCACATGGCAGCAGACAGTGGGTGGTGGTGAAGCCACAGGCTGGACAGGGAGCTGGGGGAAAGGAGGAGGCAGGTTTGAGAGGCCTCCTGGGGGAGGGCATCTGTGCAGGGCCTGGAGGACAGTTTGAATTTTCCTGTCGAAGGTCAGAGAGGACAAAGGCCTGGAGGGGGTGGGACTTGGCAGAGGGTTTGGGATGCAGTTGGACAGAGCTTCAGTTGTGTGAAGCCTGAGTCCCTTGTGAGGACAATAGGAGGAAATATCTTGAGATTGGGGGAGAGGAGTCTGGTCATGAGCCCCATTGAAATCAGGAAATCGAGGTTGAGAAGGGACGGTGACCAGGGTCGAATCTTTTGCTGCTGTGAGACCTTGGGCCTCGGTGCTCACCTCCGTGAACCTCAGTTTCGTCACCTGTAAAATGGGATGCTAACTTGGCCTACTGGCAATGTTGGTGACCTCTGCAAAGTCACATTTGGATGCTCTGATTCAACCTGAGGTCCTCAACCATAGAGGATGTGACCACCAGCGTCACAAGGCCAGATAAGGTCCTTGAACTCCCCCTCTGCTGGCTGCCCAAGGGTCCCCTAAAGGGTTGTCCCAGGAGACTGGGACTTGCAGCCTGGGCGTGGGCCAGGCTTGTCGAACACCCTTGACCCTTGGCGTGCAGCTGCGGCGATGTTTCGGGAATGTGTTCAGCCTGCAGCTGGCCTGGACGCCCACAGTCGTGCTCAACGGGCTGGCGGCCATGCGCCAGGCGCTGGTGGACCGCAGCGACGACACCTCCGACTGCCCACCTGTGCCCATCTTCGAGCACCTGGGCTTTGGGCCCCACGCGGAAGGCAAGCAGAAGGGGGGAGGACCGTGGCCCCACGGGGACTGGGCCCATAGTGACCTGAGACCCGGAAGGGCCTAGCGCAGGCTGAGTGGTGGACCTGCGCTGCAGGGAAGAGTCAGTGAATTTGTAGGGGGGCAGCAGGGCTGGCCCCGTGGCTTAGCGGTTAAGTGCGCGGGCTCTGCTACTGGCGGCCTGGGTTCTGATCCTGGGTGCGCACCAAGGCACCGCTTCTCCGGCCATGCTGAGGCCGCGTCCCACATACAGCAACTAGAAGGACGTGCAACTATGACATACAACTATCTACTGGGGCTTTGGGGGAAAAAAAGGAGAAGGATTAGCATGGATGTTAGCTAATATGGATGTTAGCTCAGGGCTGATCTTCCTCACAACAACAACAAAAAAAGTGCTGTAGGGGCGGCAGGGGGAGGAAGAAGCATGTGCCCACCGCTGGGAGGGGGGTGTGGGCGCGGCGGAGGGCGGGGCCTTGCGGGAGTGGGCGGGGCCGGGCCACTGGGAGCAGGATGGGGATGTCTGGGTGGCGGGAATGAGGAGGGTGGAGTCCATGTGGGCGGGTCAGGCGGCGGGCCGGGACCTTCCTTGAACCGGAAGAAGTCACGAGCCGTTTAGAGGACAGCGGGGCAAAGACCTTCCCCTAGTGGCGAGAGCTGAGGAGCAAGGTTGGAGGGCAGAGGGTGGGACCCGACCTCAGCCGGAAGGAGGTGTAAAACAGGCAGAATTTAGTGGTGATGCGGAGGAGAAGCATACTGTGGGGGAAGCGGAGTGCAACACTATGTGAGCAGGTAAAGGTCCCGGGCATGTCCCAGGCGTAGACCGAAGGGCAGGCGAGCCCATCTGCTAGGTGTGCGTGCAGAGGCGGGGCCAGGGCTCACCCGAGCCACGCCCACATCCGCCCCGCCCCCAGGGATCCTCTTTGCCCGCTATGGGCGCGCCTGGCGGGAGCAGCGGCGCTTCTGCGTGTCCACCCTGCGCAACTTCGGCCTGGGCAAGAAGTCACTGGAGCAGTGGGTGACCGAGGAGGCCTCGTGCCTCTGCGCCGCCTTCGCAGACCAGGCCGGTGAGTGCTGGGCTGAGGGACGGGAGACAGAGATGGAGGCTGGGAAGAGGAGATGGAGGCGACCCCCTGACCTGCACTGACTCCTCCCAGGACGCCCCTTTAGCCCCAACGCCCTCCTGAATAACGCGGTGGGCAACGTGATCGCCTCCCTGACCTTCGGGCACCGCTTCGAGTACAACGACCTGCGTTTCATCAAGCTATTGGACCTCGCGGAAGAAGGACTGAAGGAAAATTCTGGCTTCGTGCCCGAGGTACTAGGGTAGAGGGCCCCCAGGAGCCATGTCGGCAAGTTCCATGGAGGAGACCTCCACCTGCAATGGGCCTCCGCGGAGGAGGATTTGGATAGAGGTGTTTGGGTCAGCGGGCCCCAGGAGAGGGCTAAGGAACCTGTACCTCCTTCACTGGAAGCCGCCAGAATCCATGAGACGTAGATTTCTGGTTTATACATTTGGGGACCAGGCCAGGAAAGAAGGTCATAGTCGGAACATGGGGAGGAACCAGGTTGCTGGTGGGGACACCCAGGGAGGGGCTGGGACCTGACTGGTGGAGGTGAACACCTGAGCACAGGGAAGACCCAGGGCCCCACATCTGTGGCCAACACAGGTGCTGAACGCCATCCCCGTGCTCCTGCACATCCCGCGGCTGGTCGCCAAGGTCTTTCCTAAGCAGAGGGCCTTCATGACACTGATTGATGAGCTGATTGCTGAGCACAGGATGACCCAGGACCTGGCCCAGCCTCCCCGAGACCTGACTGATGCCTTCCTGGATGAGGTGGAGAAGGTGAGCTGCCAGGGACGAGGACAGAGGTTGTGGGTTGGGGGCCTATGAGGTGAGCCTGGGAAAGGTGGGGCCTGTGTATCACCCAGTGATCCGGCACCTGGGCTGATGGGTACAGAGTGGGAGATAGTTTGGGGGCTCCTCCCTCTGCCCCTGAGCCCACCCTCTCTGCCTGGCCCAGGCCAAGGGGAACCCCGAGAGCAGCTTCAATGACGAGAACCTGCGCCTGGTGGTGGCTGATCTGTTCCTTGCTGGGATGGTGACCACCTCGACCACGCTGGCCTAGGCCCTCCTGCTCATGATCCTGCACCCGGAAGTGCAGCGTGAGCCCAGCCTGGGGGCCTGGTGGGCTGGGCCAGGGAGGAGAGGGACAGGCTGGGGGCCCTGAGCTTGGTTGGGCCACCAGGAGCTCTGAGCAGAGGCTGGGCCCTGGCTCCGGGGTCAGAGTGACCTCCTTCTCCCTGTGGGCACAGCCCCTGCACAGGAGTCAGGAGGAGGTCGGGGTCCAGCCCCCTGGGTTCTGACCACTGTGGGGACGCTTGTCTGTGCAGGCCGTGTCCAACAGGAGATCGATGAGGTGATAGGGCAAGTGCAGCGACCAGAGATGGGGGACCAGGCCCACATGCCCTTCACCATGGCCGTGGTCCATGAGGTGCAGCGCTTTGGGGACATCATCCCACTGGGCTTGCCCCACATGACATCCTGTGACATTGAAGTGCAGGGCTTCCTCATCCCCAAGGTAGGCCTGCGGCCCTCTTCACCCCAGCTCAGCTCCACCTGCCCCCTGGAGCCCCAGCGTGGCCATTGCCAGGTGTGACCAGGACTGGAACCCAGGCCACCTAATCCTCATTTCCACAGGCACCAACTGTCCAGCCTGGGTGGGTGTGGGGAGGAAGCAGAGGCAGGGCGGGCCAGGTCCATTCAGAGCCTGCAGTCTGGGTAGGGGAGGACAAACTAAAATGTGCCACAGTGTGTTGGAGCAGCCATGCATGCCGGGACAGGTGGCAAAGAGGGTGACTATGGGAGACACATCACTTGGCCTTGCCATGGGGACGGGGAGAGTTGGGGGAAGCTCTTGGGCTGAGACTGACTTGAAAGAGTCCAGGCGTGTGCCAGGCACAGAGTGTGGCCCATTTGTGCTTGGTGGCAGGGGTCGGGGGGTCCTCCAGCCCAGACCCTACCCAGGCCAGGCATCTCCTGCCAGGGGACGATGCTCATCACCAACCTGTCATCGGTGCTGAAGGACGAGACCGTCTGGAAGAAGCCCTTCCGCTTCCACCCCGAGCACTTCCTGGACGTCCAGGGCCGCTTCGTCAAGCAGGAGGCCTTCATGCCCTTCTCAGCAGGTGCCTGTGGGAGCCTGGCTCGCTGCCCTCTCCTGAGGGAGACTTAGAGGCATGGAGCCCAGGCCCCCAGGCTCACTGAGCCCCCATACCCACCCACAGGCCGCCGCTTGTGCCTCGGGGAGCCCCTGGCCCGCATGGAGCTCTTCCTCTTCTTCACCTGCCTCCTGCAGCGCTTCAGCTTCTCGGTGCCCACTGGGCAGCCCCGCCCCAGCGACCACGGTGTCTTTGGCATCCTGGTGACCCTGTCCGCCTTCCTGCTCTGTGCGGTGCCCCGCTAGAGGGGGACACCAAGCCCCCAACCTGCTCCTTGAAGGGGCCCTGATGTCCAATAAACTAGTGTGATGGCTCCAAACTGGCTTGAGTCCCACCAGACCCCTGATCAGCCCCTGACAGAGGGGCAGCCTCAGCAGCCCTCCCAGGGCCAGCTCCTACCCCTGCCTGATCCAGCCTCACCTGTCATCTGACCCCATTTGAAGATGGGTATACTGAGGCTCAGAAGGTGACAGCTTACCCCCTAGTCACCCATGGAGACCCAGCACTGGCTTCCCTGGTTGGTAACTAAGTCCATGTAGAAGTCTTGACTCCTGGGTGTCAGGGAGTGGGAGGAGTGTGAATGGGCTTCTGATAGGAATCAGCCTGATCCCTGGCCGGGTGAGCATGCTCAGCTTCAGGGATTCACTACAAGGCCTCACAGGGGTCAGAAAAGCTGTTACACTCACGGTTATGATCTTTCCAGAGAAATGATCCGGATAGAATCAGCAGTGGTCAAAGGCACATAGGTGGAGTTCAGAAAGAGCAGGCCCAAGCTTCCAGTTGTGTCTCCAGAGGATTCATGCAGACAGTGCTCAGTTCTCCCAGCAATGATGTGTGACACAGCAGAGAGTATTGCTCACCAGGGAAGCTCACTCGACTCTAGGTGTCCAGGGATTTGGTTGGGGGTCAATTAGACTCAGAGAGCCACATGACTGTCCTGAGTTACTCAGTCTCCAGTGCCTCTCAAGGTCAAACAGTGTGTCCCCAGGCCCCCCCATCAATCACATTGTTGGCAGAAACTGTGTGGTGTGACCCCAGGCCCCAGGTACGGAGACATTTTGGTCAGGCAGGACATCCCATAGCGTAGGCAGTGTTTCTGTGGAGGTCGTCAAGAGCCAGGCATTTTGTTTGGAATGTGCAGGGATTGAAAACCGCAAACCTACTGAGTAAAATTTTTACTGCACAGGCCACCCCCCTGGTTTTTGGCTCCTACAACACAATTGTCTTATTTGTTTATCTACATTTTGTATGTGTGTGTGTGCCAAAATATACAGGGCATAAAATTTCCAATCTTAATATTTTGAGTGTACAGTTCAATGCTATTAAGTTCTCATCTTGTGCAACCATCACACCATCCACCTCCAGAACTCTTTCATCTTGCAAAACTGAAACCCTGTCCCCTTAGACAATAACTCCCCCTGCCCCCTCCCAGGAGCCCCTGGCAACCACCGTTCTACTCTCTGTGTCTGTGAATGTGACTACTCTAGGGACCTCACATGAGGGGAATCATACAGTATTTGTCCTTTTGTGACTGACCTATTTCACTTACCATGATGTCCTCAAGGTTCATCTATGTTGTGACATGTGTCAGCATTTCCTTTTTTTTTTTTCCAGTGAGGACGATTCGCCCTGAGCTGACAACCCTTGCCAATCTTCCTCTTTTTTTGCTTGAAGAAGACTTGTCCTGAGCAAATGTTTGTGCCAGTCTTTCTCTATTTTGTATCTGGGATGCCTCCACAGCATGGCTGGTGAGTGGAGTATGTCTGCACCTGGGATCTGAACCCGTGAACCCCGGGCCGCCGAAGCGGAGCGAGCAGAACTTGAACCACTCGGCTATGGGACTGGCCCAGATTTCCCTCCTTTTTTAGGCTGAATAATACTCCACTGTATGGATAGACCACATTTTGCTTATCCCTTCCTCCGTCGATGGACACTTGGGTTGCTTCTACCTCTCAGCTGTTGTGAACACTGCTGCTGTGAACATGGGGGAAAATATTTCTTTGAGACTCTGCTTTCAATTTGTGGATATATAACCACAGGACTGTTTTCCACAACAGCTGTGCCATTTTACATTCCCACCAGCAGTGCACAAGGGTTCCGACTCTCCACACACTCGCCAACACTTGCTAGTTTCTGTTTTGATGATAGTAGCCATCCTATGGGTGTGAGGTGGGATCTCATTGTGGTTTTGATTTGCATTTCCCTACTGATGAGTGATGTGGAGCATCTTTTCATGTGCTTCTTGTCCATTTGTATATCTCTTTTTTGAAATGTCTTTCAAGTTCTTTGCCCATTTTAAAATCGAGTTGTGTGTTTTACTGTTGTTGCTTTTGGGTTTTAGGAGTTCTCTCTATATTCTAGATATGAATCCCTTATCAGATACTGTCATGTGCTGCATAACAACGTGTAGGGGTGATGACTGCATGTATGACAGGGCCACATAAGGTTAGTACCGTACAGCCTAGGTGTGTGGTAGGCTATTCCACCTACATTTGTGTAAGTACACTCTATTTTGTTCACACAACGACGAAATTGCCTGATGATGCATTTCTCAAAATGTGTCCCCGTCATTAAGTGATGCGTGACTTTATATGATTTGAAAATATTTTCTCCCATTCTGCACGTTAGCTTTTTATTCTGTTGATAGTATCATGATATGCAATATGTTTTAATTTTTGTGAAGTCTACCTTGTCTACTTTTTTTTTTTCCTGAGGAAGATTCATGCTGAGCTAAGGTCTGTGCCCATCTTCCCCTATTTTGTAGGTGGCTCTCCACCACAGCATGGCCACTGACGAGTGGTGTAGGTCTGTGCCCTGGAACTGAACCCGGGCCACTGAAGCAGAGCATGCCAAACTTAACCACTAGGCCACAGGGCCGGACCCCTCTACCTTTTTTTTTGTTGCCTATGCCTTTGGTGTCATATCCAAGAAATTACTGCCAAATGCAATGTTGAGAACCTTTTGTCCTTCTAAGAATTTTCTTAGTTTTCTTCTAATAATTTTCTGGTTTTGTCTCTTACATTTAGATCTTTGATCCATTTTGAGTTAATGTTTGTAAATGGTGCTAGGTGAAGGTCCAACTTCATTCTTTTGCATTAAGATATCCAGATTTCCCAGCAGCATTTGTTGAAAAGACTGTCCTTTGCACATTGAATGGTCTTGGCACCTGTGTCAAAATCATGCATGAGGGTCTGTTTCTGGGCCTTCTAGTCTCTTCGTTGGTCTACGTCTCTGTCTTTATGCCGCTACCACAGTGTGTTGATTACTGTAGCTTTGTAGTAAGTTTTGAAATCAGGAAGTATGAGTTTTATTCTTCTTTTTCAAGGTAGTTTTGGCTATTTGGGTCCCTTGTGATTCCATATGAATTTTAGGATTGATTTTTCTATTTCTGCAAGAGGTCATTGGGATTTTGATAGGAATTGCATTAAATCTGGAGATTTTATTGAGTAGTCTTGATGTTTTTACAATAGCAATTCTTACAGTCCGTGAGCCTAGGATATCTTTCAATTTACTTGTGTCTTCTTTATTTCTTTCAGCAATGTTTTGTAGTTTTCATGGTACAAATGCTTCACCTCTTTGGTAAATTCCTAAGTATTTTATTCTTTTTGATGCTATTTTAAATCAAATTATTGTCTTAATTTCCTTTTCGGATTGTTCATTGTCAGTGTGTAGAAATACAGCCGATTTTTATTTATTTATTTTTGATGAGGAAGATTTGCCATGAGCTAACATCTGAGCCAATCTTCCTCTATTTTTTATGTGGGTTGCCACCACAGCATGGCCGCTGATGAGTGGTGTAGATCCGTGCCTGGGAACTGAACCCGGGCTGCTGAAGCAGAGTGTGCTGCAGATAACCACTATGCCACCAGGGCTGGCCCACAGCTGAGTTTTGTGCATTGATTTTGTATCCTGCTACTTTGCTGAATTTGTTTAGAAGTTATCACATGGTTCATTGTGGAATCTTTGGGTTTTTCTACATACAAGATCGTATCACCTGTGAACAGGCATAAAGTTACTTCTTTTTCTTTCTTTCTTTCTTCCTTCCCTCCTTCCTTCCTTTCATGAGGAGATCAGCCCTGTGCTAACATCTGCCAATCCTCCTCTTTTTTCGCTGAGGAAGACTGGCCCTGGGCTAACATCCGTGCCCATCTTCCTCCACTCTATGGGATGCCGCCACAGCATGGCTTGACAAGCGGTGCGTTGGTGTGCGCCCAGGATCCGAACCTGCGAACCCCGGACCACCACAGCAGAGTGCGCGCACTTAACCACTACACCACCGAGCCGGCCCTCTTTTTCTTTCTTAATTCCCCTGGCTAGAACTTTCAGTGCTCTGATGAATGGAAGTGGCAAAAGTGGGCATCCTTTCTTTGTTCCTGATGTTAAAGGAAAAGCTGTCAGTGTTTCACCACTGAGTATCATGCTTGCTGTGGGTTTTCCTATATGGCTTTTGTTATGTTGAGGTAGTTTCCTTCTGTTCCTAGTTTGTTGAGTGTTTTTAGCATGAAAGAGTGTTGAGTTTTGTCAAATGCTTTTTCTGCATCAATGGAGATGATCATGTAGTTTTTGTCCTTCATTCTGTTAATGTGGTGTATAACACTGATCAGTTTTCTTATGTTGTCATTCTTGAATTCCATTAATAAACCGCACCTGCTCATAATCCTTTCCCACTTGTATAATCCTTTTAATAAGCTGCTCAATTTGGTTGGCTAGTGTTTTCTTGAGGATTTTTGCATCAATGTTCATAAGGGATATTAGTCTCTAGTGTTCTTTTCTTGTAGTGTCTTTATCTGGCTTTGATATCAGGGTAATGCTGGCCTCCTAGAATGAGTTAGGAAGTGTTCCCTCCTCTTCCACTTTGTGGAAAACTTTGAGTAGGATCGGTGTTAGTTCTTCTTTAAATGTTGGGTAGAATTCAACAGTGAAGCCATTGTGTTGAGAGCATTTCTTTGTCAGGAGATTTTTGATTACTTATTCAATCTCCTAATTAATTAAAGGTCTACTCAGATTTTCTATTTATTTATGATTCAGTCTTGGTAGCTTTTGTATTTCTAGGAATTTGTCCATTTCATCAATAAGTTATTCAATTTGTTGGCCTGTGGTTGTTCACAGTTCTCTCTTATAATGCTTTTTTTCCTGTAGAATCAGTGGTAACGTCCCCACTTTCATTTCTGATGTTAGTAATTTGAGTCTTCCCTCTTTTTTTTCTTAGTCCATCCAGCAAAATTTTTGTCAGCTTTGTTGATCTTTTTGAAGAATCAACTTTAGGTTTAATTGATTTTCTCTATTATTTGTTTAGTCTCCATTTCATTTATGTCTTCTCTACATTATTTCCTTCATTCTGCTAGCTTTGGGATTAGTTTGCTCTTCTTTTTCTAGTTCTTTAAGTTACAGAGTTAGGAAATTGATTTGAGATCTGGAACAATGTGTGCAATTACAGTTATAGGCTTCCCTCTGAAGATGACTTTTGCTGGGATGCATAAGTTTTGGTATATCGTGCTGTCATTTTCATTCATCGCAAGCTATTCTCCTTTCTCTTATTTCTTCATTCAACCGTTGGTTGTTTATGAATGTGTTGTTTAGTTTCCACATATTTGTGAATTTTCCAATTTTCTTCTGTTATCAATTTCTAGGTTGTTTTGGACAAGTATTGTGATAAATCTCAAGCCAATCGTGCATGGCTTGCATGCACAGGCGGCATATCAGCCGCTTCATCTGGAAAGTTCCACATGGCATTTAAAGGAGGGGAAGAATAATCGCCCTTCTCAGGTTAAAGGAAACTTCAGTTGTTTCCTGATTTTGCCCTACCCCGACTTGGACTACGTTCTAGGTGACCAGAGGTCACGGAGGTGCTTTCTGTTTCCCAGCAGAGTCTTTCCCTTTGGGAGCATCCCTGACATAACTGGCTGTAACTGAGACCAGATGAAATCTGAGCTTGGTGCAGTGTCAGCATTTCCCCCCACCTTCTCCTTTATTTTCATTTTAGCTAATTATATTTAGAAATAACAACGGGATTGTATGTTAGCCTATTTTGGGGGGTTGCTTGTATTTTTTTTGCATTTTCTTACATATCCAGCGAGCCAGCCCCTCACAGCTTGGCTCTATCATTTCCCAATTCCATAGATCACTTGTACCTGCAGTAACTGACCACAGTGCAGCTGCTGCGTCACACCACAAGCGATGCAGAAACCATTCAGGAAAGAAGGTTCATCGACAGCCACCTCCCATTCTTCGTTTTCCCAAACTTGGCATTCACCATGTTCTAGTGAGTCACGGTTATTCTCGGGAATGCCAGTGCTGAAGCCAACTGTGTCAGGGGTCTGCAAGACCATCTTAGATTCAATCATTTGCTGGAGGACTCACAGACTTCAGAAATGCTGTTATATTCATGGTTATTGTCTTAGTCTGTTTGGGATGCTGGAACAAATACCATAGAATGAGTGGCTTATAAACAACATTTATTCCTCACAGTTTTGGAGTCTGGGAAGTCCAAGATCAAGACTCTGGCAGATGTGATGTCTGGAGAGGGCCCAATTAATGACTCATAGATGGTCACCTTTTCACTGTGTCCTCACCTGGTGGAAGGGTCAAGAGATCTCTCTGGGTTCTCTTTTATAAGAGCACCAATCCCATTCATGAGGACTCTATCCTCATGAACTAATCACCTCCCAAAGGCCCCACTAGCAAATACCATCACATCGGGATTAGCTTTCAACATATGAATTTAGGGGGAAATATTCCATCTATAGCAGCTATGGTTTATCACAGTGAAAGAATACGGATTTGAATCAGCAAAGGTAAAAGACACATAGGAAAGATAGACAGACACATAGGAGAGCCCGGCACAGGTTTCCATTTGTCCTCTTCCAGGAGTCATACAGACAATACTTAATTTCCCAGCAACAATGTGTGATACGTGCACAGAATATTGCCAGTCAAGGAAGCACACTCAGGCCTCAGTGTCCAGGGATTTTATTGGGGTTGGTGTCATAGGCATGAGGCACTTGTGTGGCTGACAGGAGTGACTAAGTCTCCATCCCTTCCTGGGGCCAGACTGATACAGGGAGATGCAGGGTCCCCCTACATGTCACATTGTTAGCATGAATGATCTGGCATGGCCTTAGGCTCCAGGAAAACAAAGGCATGGTTATCCAGCAGAATATTTGCAGAGCATAAAGGTCATCTCCCAGGAGCTGGTCGGGGGCCAGTCACTGCTTTACAAGTCTCAGGATGTGAACTCTTCAAACCTGCAGGCTTTACCCTTTACTGCAAGGGACTCTCTTGGACTAGATGACCACAATCCAGGCCCAACTCCAGCCACCTCAAAATGGGCCTAGCCTCAGCCAGCACCATCAAGTCAGCTGCCCCACTTCATCTACGACACCCCGATAGGTGGGGATCTCAGGGATGGCCAGGAAGGGTTGTGCTGGGTTAACACTGGTCTCAGTCCTCAGGTGTCAGAGCCCTCCCTGGGAAGCCTGATGGCACTTTAGAAATGAGCACCTCCCTGAGCCTCTCAGTCACCCCAACGTAGAATGGTCCCCTTTTCCCACCCCTCAGGGATGCTCATGTCCAGGCTCCTGCCCAGTAGGGGTTCCTCACAGAGAGGCTGGAGCTGGAGGAAGACACTTGTCTGTGCTCCAACCCAGGGCACTGTCCTCGGAGTGGCGGGGTCAGGCTGGGCTCTCAGGAGGCTTGGCCACGGTCCGGGGATGAGCCCTCTGGGCTGCAGGCATGTGTAGGGACAGGGGTCAACCTTGGACACATGTGACGGTGCAATGGCCAGAGGACAAGGAGGTCATGTGGGGACCTTGGAGGAGTACACCCTGGCTCTAGTCCTTGCTCTATCAGGACACGCTGTGACCCTGGGCCAGTCTCTCCCTGCCCTGGGCTTCGGTTTCCCCTTCAGCCAATGAATGGTTGTACTAGATGGCCTTTGGGGCCTGTCATCCTGCTCTGACTCTGTGGCTGTGACCTTGTCAGCCTGGAGCCCTGGCTGAGGGCAGGGACTGCCATCCTCCACCTGTCCCCATCCCTACAATTGACTGAGCACAGGGGCAGTGCTCAGGGGTTTCTAATGACTGTTGCTTACCCGAGTCCTCGGCAGACCCCCTGGTGCATTTAGGTAACAGCTTAGGTACCACCAACACTCAGAGTAGAAGCAGCCCCTCCCAGCCTGTTTTTCCAGAGGAGCCCCACTCAACAGCATCCCTAACAGGGGTTCCACCAGCGTCTTCCACGTGCCCGCATGACAGGGAGCTCCCAGCTCTCAGCGCTCAGGGAACTTGCTGTGTCCCTGGGCACTGAGTCAGAAAGTCAGCCAGGTCCCCTTCAGCCTCTCCAGAGCATCCACTGTCGAGTCAGGGCTCGGTGGCAGGAGGGGCTGTTCCTGCCACTTGTTGGAACAAGGAGTGTGGACGGAGCCACACTGAGTTTGTGAAGACATGAGGCCCCTGAGAGGAGGCAGGCGGGCCTGCAGAAGCAGCAACTCTCTGGATTTATTGATAGTTTTTCATTTGTGGTTCTGAGTCTTGGGGACTTCAGAGGCTGGGAACCAGCCCTGCCACAGCTTCCTCAGGGGCTGGGGTACCCAGTCACTGGATTTTCCTCCTTGCTCACACCTCAGAGGACTCTAAAAAGCACAAGCAGACATGCCCTGCAGGTCCCTTGCTGGGAGGACCTTACCCCAGGGCCAGGGGAGCAGATCAGCATTGATAAAAGGCTAGGTACTCCTCCAGTCCAAGGGGAGAGGCCTCGAGTTCCTGCCAACCAGGAAGGCAGCAGGAGGCAGGGGAGGCTCATTCAGGAAGGTCGGGACATCTGGTTATTTGGGCTTCTTCCCCACAATGAGGGGTGTGACTCCATTTTTTTGGTGTTTGACTTCTGATAGCCTTCAAGCATCATTTCTGTCTCTTCCCCTGCCCCACACATCTGGGCCAGCTGATAATAAATCCTGGTGCTCTCTCTTTTGGTTCTACTAGAGTTTCAAACCACCAGGCCTCCATCTTTACACACGAGCCCTCATCTCAGCCCATCACCAAACCACAGTAAATGTCCAGGCCAGTCTCCTTTCCTGGCTCTCTCAAGCCATTTTGTTCCTGCTTGAGAGGCCAGTCCCGCTCTGCCCAGAGACCTCAATGATGCCAACAGTGAAGCTTTTCATACACTCCTGGTGTCGGAATGGTGTCATCAGTCCACATCCAAATCAAATTTTGAGTGGGTGGTCTTGCCTGCTTTGCAGGGTGACCATAACTAGAACCTAAAGACTTGCCGAGTTATAAAGAAGAAAGACGTCTCAGTTGGAGGAATTCAAGTAGCATCAGACTTCTCAATACCAACATTTGATGTAGAGGACAATGAGAAAGGTCGTTAAAATTCTGCAGGGAAGTTATTTCCAATCTAGAACTCTAAACCCAGCTGAACTATTACTCAAGTATGAATGGAGACATTTAAGACATCTAAGGTCTCATAAACACCCTCAGGAGAGCAGTGATATCAGCAAAAGTGGCAGAGCTCTGAAAATCGGCCATTGCAGAAGAGAAATGGAAAAACAGGCAAAATGATCAGATACCACCTCAGAAGTCTTGGAATTAACCAAAAGCTCACGGTTACTCAGGAACATTTTTCTCAAGACAGATGGCTGAATCTCAGAAAGAACAGCAAGCTCTGTGGCCTTTCCACTTCCCTGGTCCTCTCCTCCACTCTCCAGCTCAGCAGGCGCCTTGAAAAAAAACTGCCCACACCCAGGGAAGCCTCCCAAGGGAGCACAGGACATGGAGCATTTTCAAAACTTCCTTCCCAAAGAATTGTCACTATTTCCCTGGCTGGGGGTTCCCCGGAAGACCCCGTGTGCAGGGCTGTCTGTGTGAGCTGAGAGCTCCCCTCGTGCAAACAGCCTTTTCTCAGGAGAGTTTGTTGAAGGTAATCAGAGGCCACTGTGGAAAATCAAAGCTGCCTGAGACAATGGATAAGAGTTGGAGCAAATTATACACTAACCAAAAAGATTAAAAGGAGAAGCTGGGGTATGAGGTGTCCACAGGGGCTTTGAAAAACCTATGACACATTCCTGGGAATCTAAGAGGCCGTATCCTCATATGTAGGGCTGTGTGCAGCTGTGTGCGTACTCAGGAAAGACCTGGGGGAGGGGGCGGCCCTCAGCTCTCACCTCTGAGTGACCCTGAGATTCTGTGCAAACAAGAAGTGGAGGCTGAGGGAAAGTTGTAAACTCTAAAGCCAGTGCCTGGCTGAATGTTGAAAGTATGTCCCAACACACAGAGAGCACCTCTGTGCACAAAGACTGGGAGTTATTGGTTCCAGACATTTAAGGAAATCTCTAACCAATCATTAGCTGACGACGAAACTAACTGAGTAGACACTTCAGTGGCCACACAGAACAAGGAATAGAGACTTTATAGAATCAGTTTAGAAAAGTCACTAAGCATAGAAAGAACTACAATGATAACAAACAACCACGACACAAACCTTGGGGAGCAAAGAGAATCTATTTCCAGAGTCACCACAATATCTTCTTTGAATTGTACAGTTTTCAAAAAAACATCACAAGACATGCAAAGAAATAGGAAAGTATGGCCCATACATAGGAAAAGGGAATGAAGGGAAACTGTCCCTGATGGTGGAGTTGCTGGACACAGACTGCATATCAGCTACTTCAATATGTTCACAGAACTAAGAGAAACCACCTCTAAAAAATAAAGGAGAGTGGGAGCATGATGTCTCACCTATTAAAGAATAGCTGTCATGAGAGACAAATTTTAAAAAGGAGCCATGTAGAAATTCTGGAGTTGAAAAGTACAATAAGTGAAATGGAAGTTCACTGCAGGAACTCAAGAGCAGATTTCAACAGGAAGAAGAAAAATCAGCGAACATGAGGACAGTCAGCTGAGCTGATCCAGGCTGAGGAAAAGCAACAAGAGTGAAGAACCATGAGCAG